>NW_027397131.1:1173476-1360842 GCF_003265705.2 Callorhinus ursinus
TTCTTTTTTTTTTTTTTTTTTTTTTATCTCTTGTTCTTTTTGTTGAGGTGATTTTTTTCGTCTTGTCATTTTGTCCAGAGGAGAAAAGATGAATGAGAGAACAAAATGCTAACAGGTTAACAACGTCCCCAGAAAATATACTCTAAAGAAATCGGAAAAAACCAGAATCCAGGGGAAAAGAAAGGGAAAGAACGAAAAGAGAAACAAAAAGAAAAAGATAAAAACATACAAAAACAGAACAAAACAAAGAAAAACAATATGATCAAATATGATCAGGCTAGTGCATAGATCAGTGCCACACACTAGATTTTGGGTGTATTTTGGTCTGTTAGAAGAAAGTGCCTCCTAAAATTTTAAAGAAAGAATGACTTATATATGTACAAAATAAGGGTTGCTATGATGAAGGGATGGAATATGACTGTAAAGATGAAAAGTATAAAAAATTTTAAAAAAGGGATTGATAAGGTACTTGAAAAATAAAGAAGAGGATAAAAAAAGAAAGAATGAAAAAAAAAAGGGGAGAGAATGTGATCAGGCAGGAGAGTAGAACAAAGCCATACACTAGAGATTTAGGATATATTTTGATATGTTAGAAGAAACTGTATCTCACAATTTTAAAGAGAGAACTTTTATATATGCCAAAAATAAGGGTAACTACTATGAAGGGATAGAATATGACTCTCAAAATGAAGAATAAAAATATAATTTTTTTAAAAGGAATTGATAAGATGTTGGTTGAAAAAGGGAAAAAGAAAGATTAAAAAAAAAACAGTTAAAAAAAGTAACTTCGAAAGACTAATGAATCATGGTAAAAAAGCCATGAATTCTATGTGCAGTATTTCCTTAGAGATGGAGTTCTCCCGTTCTCATTTATTGGTAAACTTGGTCTCGGGTGGCTGTTCTTGCTGATCTTCTGGGGGAGGGGCCTGTTGCCGTGGTTCCCAAGTGTCTTTGCCAGAGGCGGAATTGCCCCGCCCTTGTCAGTCCCGGCTAAGTAATCCGCCCAGGTTTGCTCTCGGGAGCTTTTGTTCCCTGCAAGCTTTCCATACAGCTTTGGAGGACAAGAGTGAAAATGGTGGCCTCCCAATCTCCGCCCCGGATGAGCCGAGAACTCGGGACCCCGCTCCTTAGTGCGCCCCCAGAGAAAAGCAATCACTGCCATCTCCCCGATCTCTGGCCGCACTCCGTGCTCACCCAGCCTGTGACCGAGCGTTTCGATCTCCGGCACCCGACCCCGTGTGGAGTCTCCAAACCCAGCAGATCCCTGCTGTGCGCTCCTGCGCCGCTCCTTCCGGGGTAGGAAGGGGAGTCCCCCCGGATCTGCTGCTTGTAGGGTCACTGCTGGAGGAGCAGTGGCCTGACTGTGCCACGGATCATGGTTTATGGCAACCCCAAGCTTAGATACCGCACCTTGGCTCCGTCTCTGCAGCTGGCTTCCCCGCTCCGATACCTGGGAGCTCTGCCGCACTCAGGTATCCTCAGTGTTTATGTGACCCTGAGGGTCTTGGGACGACACTGTCCCGCGAGGGTTCCACCCCTGCGTACCCACTGGAACGATGTCTCTCAGCGGAGGCGACTTCTAAAAGTTCTGATTTTGTGCTCCTCGGCTCTATCACTTGCCAGAAGCGGCCGACGGAGGCCCCCTCCCCCGCCGCCTATCCTCCTGAATATCGCCTCGGATTCACTTCTCCGCACATCCTACCTTCCAGAAAGTGGTCGCTTTTCTGTTCAGAGAGTTGTTGCTATTCTTTTCTTCGATCTCTTGTTGAGTTCGTAGGTGTTCAGAATGGTTTGATCCGTATTCAGCTGAATTCCTGAGACCAGACGAAATCCAGGTTTCCTACTCCTCCACCATCTTGCTCCACCCCCATGAGCATTTTCTTACATCTTTGCAAATCCTTAAGGGATGTCATTTAAAAACTGCAGGGTATAATATTCCCTCATATGGATGAAAATCATTCAAATCCTTTCCTGTGTTTACTATTTTAATCAATGCTATGATGAACAATCTTTGTATGATTACTGATAAGAGCAATTTTTGACTTTTATATGAGGCAGGATATTAAAGCACTTTCCATATATTGCTGTACTTAATTCTCACAATGATACCCAGATATAGGTACTATTTTCATACCTATTTTACAGATGTGAAGACTGAGGCTGACAGAAGTTAAACTAATGTCATACACCTTGTAAGTTTATTGTCTGGATTCAAAGCATGCACCCTTATTCCAAAATCCACATTTAAAAATCAGTGTTTGTTTTCTAATGACATCCTACAAATGGAATTAACTAAGTCAAAGGGTTTAAAATTTCAAGGGTTTTGTTATATATTACCAAACTGTTCTTCAGAAAAGTGGCATCAATTTATTTTCTTACAGGGAAATACTCATTTAAGGACTATTTTTAATAGGATTAGAAAAATCAAACAGATAGTAGGCATGACTACACAGATGAACTGTGTTTCTAAGATATGGAGTAGAACAATCATGCAGTGTATCATTACTAAAAAAAAGAAATTCCCAAAACATTATAGCTAATGATATTAACATTTCTGAACTATTTTAATTTCCCTTAAGACTGTCTTTAGATAATAAATTCCCTCTTTAATAAGAGAATTTAAATTGTAGTTTGTTAAAAGTAAATGCAACAAATAGCTGATTGCCGATAATCTAAAGTATATAATACTAATGGGTAAGACAATGCTCCTATAGGAATTACTTGGCAAATTTTCCTTATCCCACTGCTTTTAAGAATCATACTCCCGGGTGCCTGGGTGGCTCAGATGGTTAAGCGTCTGCCTTCGGCTCAGGTCATGATCCCAGGGTCCTGGGATCGAGTCCCGCATCGGGCTCCCTGCTCAGTGGGAAGCCTGCTTCTCCCTCTGCCTCTCTCTCTCTCTCTCTCTCTCTCTGTCTCTCATGAATAAATAAAAATTAAAAAAATAAATAAATAAAAGAGGAAAAACTGGATTTAAAAAAAAAAAAAAAAGAATCATACTCCCAAACAAATAAAAAATAGTAATGATAGTGTTCTATTAGACTAAAGAACTAAAAACAACTCAATGAGACTAGAGATCAACTAAAATGGGATACCAAATATTAAGATAACAAAATAAACTATAGAATCAAAAATCAAAATGATGAAAGAGAAATGCACCAGGCTGTTAGGATCACTCAGTGACAGTTAACATAGATATTGTATACACTCTCAAAGAGCAGTACAAAATACAACACTCCAGGCCCTTATCAAAGACTATGGGGGTGAATGGCTGGCTCAGTCAGGACAGCGTGGCACTCTTGATCTCAGGGTTCAAGCTCCACGTTGGATGTAGAGATTACTTAAAAACACAATCTTAAAAAAAAAAAAAGACTATAAACCCCATTTGTCTGTAATCTACTGTACATTAGAAACTGACTGAGACCAGTGAAATTTACATAAGACAGTCTGATCTAAGGATGGCAAAAATGCAGAAGTTTCTCTCCTGTTCTCCATTCCTGTGACCGAGACAGATAGCTAGTCATTCACTATACTCCCTTCTGCTGACACTGGCCTCAGAATCCTCTTCAACACAGCACCATAAACTCACTCACACCAACAAAGGACAGGAGCTGAGTAGGCTTATTTGCCATGGTTTGTCATCCTTATTCTAAATCTTTATTCCTTTAGGTGGTGTCATTTCAAATTTGAATCAAGCTTGATCACCTGTTTATATTTTACAAAAAATAGGAGGATAACAGTTTAGACTGTTATACCCATCTCCTTTAGGGGAAAAGTCATTTCTTAAGATTTTATTTATTTATTTGAGAGATAGAGAGCACGAGAGGGAAGAGGGTCAGAGGGAGAAGCAGACTCCCTGCTGAGCAGGGAGCCCGATGTGGGACTCGATCCCAAGACTTCAGGATCATGACCTGAGCCGAAGGCAGTTGCTTAACCAACTGAGCCACCCAGGCGCCCGGGAAAAGTCATTTCAACTGAGATGCTTTTTAATATCACATTCTTATTTTTTCTTGAAGTACAGGAACCAGCCATATGAACCCCACCGCTATAAATACTAGAGGAATAGTGTTCAGGGCATTGTCTATTAGTATCCCTATATATGAATTTTCATGTATGAGATTTACTTTGGAACTCAGTACAATGCAATGTTTAGCATTCTTTGAGAAAATGATGACCTTCCTTCCCTCTGATAAAAATATTATTCCCTCTCTCTCCCCACCCCACACTGATTGCCAGGAAGCTCAGAAGCAAAATCTGTTCTTCAACTTTATCAATTATGGTGAACTTTTAAGACTGGCATATTTGTATTTACAAATTCTGACTTTCTACTTTGCAATTTTCTTTCTAGCAGTAACTCTTATTTTTCTTTACATTTTAACATATATATTTGGCAAAAGATTTCTCAAATCATTTCAAAGAATGGAACAGCATATAAATTAATAGTTAGAATATAGTAATCACTGCTCTTAAGCACATAAGCAGCTTGAAGGTGCCAGAGAACCAAGAAAAACATTTTTACTTTAGGTAGCTAGTAGCTGAGAACCACTGGCGGTTCCTCAACTTAGACACACATCAAAATCACCTGTAGAGCTGCTTAACACTGTTTTTTTGTTGTTGCTCATAAATTTAACATAGGTAATTAATTTAAAGAACATAAGAATGCAAATGCAAAGTAAAAGTCTTCCTCAATTTTTAAACACTCTAGTTCCCCAAAGATAAGCAAGGAAATAGTTTCTTGGGTATTCTGTGGTAAAATAATTTGACTATATAAAACATTAAAAGCCAACAGTAAATACTCAAACGCCTCATTTTCTAGTTATCTTACTACATTTTATATGGTCTTGGAAGTTATTTGCATCTACTGTGTGTATATGGTAGAAATGCTCTTTGTGGCGGGTCGCTCTTCTCAGCACCACATTCAGTGACCTCACATTGGTAGCTTGAAATCGGCCATTACTGTGGGGAGAATTTACATCAGGGAATTAGCAAATGATAGGAATCAGTCCTCTTTCCCCCAGTAGTTAAGCATTAGCAGCACACCAGCGCTTATGTGTTTCAGCCAAAGGAAACTAGAGTATCTATCAGAAAAACCATGAAACACCGTATGTACAGGGAATTCACAGAATTTGCTGGAACAAAAAAAGGCAGGTTATTATGGCAACCAAGTTTATAAAGGGCTTCATGCGAGATAGAGAAAAAGGGCAAATGTTTTCTGCCCTTTATCACAATTCATTTTAATTCTGTTTGAGTATTAGGTCTCTAATCTTAACAAAGACTCTCGTGAATTCAAAATAGGATCAGAATCTTAAAGGATAAGGTATCCTAGAAACCGTCTATCTTACAACAATGCCTTCTTAGGAACTTCAAATAAAACAGATGTGAATAAAAGGCAAATGTAATCAAGCTTTCCTTAGAGAACTAAATTTCATTGATCGTGGAATCCTCTGAGGAATCCTCAAGCCCTTCTCAACTATTTGTTTTGGCGAGGGAGAAAGAGATGGAGAGAGCATGTGCATGGAGTGGGGCAGGTGTGCAGTGGGAGAGGGAGGGAGAGAATCTTAAGCAGGCTCCACACTCAGCCCGGAACCCCATGCGGGGCTCGATACCAGGACCCCGGGATCATGACCTGAGCCAAAAACCAAGAGTTGGACTCTTACCCGACTGAGTCACCCAGGCACCCCTCCTTCCGAATTATTTGAAAAGCATCCTCTACAAATGGTTTAGCTCCCAAATTTGTCTATGTATAAGAACCAATTGGGAATGAGAATCTTTGGAAGTGGGGGTCCAAGAAATGTGAAAATAACAATAGGTTATCTTGAGTTTTACCCAAAATCTATCCTTGCTCAGACACCAAAATATAAGAGATTGTAAGGGAAAAGAGAGTTACAATACACTAAAATTTAATAACTAATAAATATTAAAATTAATATTTAAGTTTAATCTTTGAAAATAATGAATTTATGCCTGTTTAAGGCCAAATGATTGCAACTAATGCAAGGCCCAATAATAACACACTGTACCTGCGTATATTCTTCCTACTTGAGTCATTATGCCGCTGATTAAGCTGCCCTTGTGGAGCTGAATTTTGTGCATGATCACTGCCAAAATAATACATAACTTCCGTCCTCCACAAATTTCGAGAAAGATCTGTTGCTAAGAATTTCTGCTAGTAGAGAATTCCCATTCCGTAAAACAACAGTGAAGTGGCCATCAGGTAACGACAGTCTTGAAAATTATGAAAATTACATACAGAAACAAAAAAGTCAAACCCATGAGAAAACCCGAAATCCTGAATTCTGTAACCAATGACACAAGTTTAAAACTGCCAAGGAGAGCTAAAGACAGTAAAAATTCCTTTGAAAGACCTTATGCATGTTTTAATTATAGTCATCAAGCACTAGGAAGCTTGGAATTTTCATGTTGTCAGAGCCGAACTTCTAATTTTACTGCAGAGCTTCTCATTTCTACTCTAAAAGGAGAGCTAAAGATAACACTGGGGAAAGAAATCGGTCCACAGCAAATCAGACTTGTGCTTCATCCTCTCACTCTCTCCCCTAGCCACCCCCATCCCCCACCACTAGGGCCTACTACGTGCTAGACCCAAAAGAAAGAAAAATGTTGAAAAAGTATGCTGAACTCAACAGAGTACATTACAGAACCAGGGGCTGGAAACCCTGAAGTTCCACAGAATGTGGGCACCATCATCTGTTAGTTATGTGAACCAATCTCCAGCATTCCCCAGTTTACCTGGTGTCACTACAAATCAACTCCTAGATGATAAACAGAAGGCTCAGGGACATTAAGGAACTTCTGAATTAAGCATCCAGCAAGCGTCAAAGCCAAAACATAACAAGCACAAAACTTCTAATTTTAAGAGTTGTGCTCTTCCCTTTGTTGAATAGTTGAAGTCAATATTCAGAGGTAACCTAAGTTACCAATTAAGGTCCCCTTAATTGGGACCTGCCAATACACTACTGTCGTGTGTAAAAAGATGTATGAGACCCAATTTTTGATTGTGCACAAAGTCTACATGGAGGAATACTACCATCTTTAGTCAACATTTACATGCTCTCCAATTCCTATGAAACTGGTTAGGTGCCTATACTAGATGGGGTTAAGAGTTACTCTTGACCATCTGACCAACCCCAGACTCCTGAGTTAACTCTGAACTAGGAGGAACTGCTTTCTTCATTTAGCCCCTTCAGCACAGGATACGTTGAAACCCAAACGTAGCATTAACTCCGGGACATTAAAGATAACAAGAGTTCGGTTGCAATCTAAGGTTTAAAAAAAGCTTCTGGGGAAGAAAAATAACCCACAAACCACTTTTGAAAATGCTGGGAAAATTTTCTCTTTTAAAACACATGCCTCTACACAAATAAATGAGTAAAGGAAAGCCATAAATCTGGACTCTGCCTTGGTCTGTGCAGTTCATTGGGTACCACATGACTATGAAGTGAACTTCCCTGAACTGAACGCAGATCTAAAAGTGCTGCCAAGTCCTCACATAAGACGCTTCCGTGTGGCTTGGGTTGCACGGCAGTCAACTCCAGTCACCTCACAGATGAACGTGTCAACTCTTCCAGGCTCCACCCACCCTAATGGGAATTTAATATTCTGCTTTAAAATCATCTTAATTCCTCTTCAGTGCACAAGACCAGGTATCACTGATGGCATACTATGCGCTAGGCACTGCATCTTCTAGCACTAAGGATACATCTGTCAACTCTCCATTGTTTTTTAATTAAAATTAAATTTGCAATGATTTGAAAATCAAAACATTCCACTTTTGTATTTCTTAAACCACTTCATTTCATTCGTTCAAATCTTTCTAGTACCTACAGTATCTCCAACTCAGTGATTTTATTCCCCCCTCATGCCTTACCCTAGAGCTAGAACAATCTCCCTCTTTTTAGGGGCACCCTACATGGTATGACCGCTCATTAATGAGGTTGAAAGGTTTGGTCTCCTTATTTTTTATAGCAAACAATTAATAGAAATTTTAATGTTCCAGTTATTTTTGTAATTTAAACATAAAAGAATTAAAACTATTTTTTATGTTCTCCTCTCTTGGGTGGTCAACTGATCAGAGAATGTCTAAGCCCTTTTTTTGTATAGGAAAATTAGAGGGGGAACTTTATACTATCTTGGGCAACTCACCAACAGAAAAAGAAAGCAAACGTGCCACAAGAACTACATCACCACCTAATTTAATCCTGACATCAGTAATCACAGCACAAAACCAGCATGCTGGCTGGTTGGTAGTACCAAGCCCTTGGCCTCTTTTGAAACATCAGACATTGTTTCACGAAAAGCAGTTTCGGATACTGCCATTTTTGAGAAATGGTATAGTCTCCACCAACTGTGACTTTGCTGATTTCCCGCCTTAAAAAAAACATACCCAAGTGATTAAACAAAGGGCAGTTGATCTAGTCATTCTAAAGAAAGAGGCGTTACAATTCCTCCTCATCAAGGGAATGCTGTACGTTAAGGAGACTAAAGAGAATTGACAAACGCAATGTGTCATCTTTGATTGGCTTCTGCATTAAGAACAACAGGGCAGCTACAGGAGGAATTATTAGGGCAACTTGAGCAATCTGAATATGAACTGTGCTTTAGGTGTTAATATCTCATCAATGTTATATTTTTTAGGTGATATTAGTCCTGTGGCTATATAAAAGAATGCCCTTGTTTAGGAGACCTAATAATTAGGACTGACTGTCACAATGTCTTCAACTTTCTAAAAAAAAATTTTTTTAAAAGATTTATTTATTTATTTATTTGACAGAGAGAGACACAGCGGGAGAGGGAACACAAGCAGGGGGAGTGGGAGAGGGAGAAGCAGGCTCCCCGCTTAGCAGAAAGCCCGATGTGGGGCTTGATCCCGGGACCCTGGGATCATGACCTGAGCTGAAGGCAGACGCTTAACGACTGAGCCACTCAGGTGCCCTAAAAATTTTTAATTTTAATATAGATTTAGATTTACAGAAAAATTGTGACAATAGTATAGATAGTTCCCATCTATCACACATGCAGTTTCCCCTATTAAAATCTTATATTAGAATGGAACATTTACACAATTGATGAACCATTAATAATACATTAGTATTAATTAAAGTCCATACTTCATTCAGATTTGCTTAGTTTCTACATCTATCTAGTCTAAGATACCATCTGGGATCCCACCCCATTTACCACATGACATTTAATCATCATGTCTCCCCAGGCTCCTGAGAAAGTTTCTCAAGCCTTTCTTATTTTTGATGACTTGATAGTTAGGAGTGCTGAAGTATTTTTTAGAATGACCCTCAATAGGGATTTTTCCTTTGTTTTTGTCAGAATTTGATTGGGGATAAGGGTTTTTGGTGGGTTTTTCACAAACATGGTATGACATCTTCATGACATATCAAAATAGTCCAATTAGCATGACTTCATCACTTACGTCGTTAACCTTGATCACTTGATTGCAGCAGTGTTTGTCAGGAAAGTTACTAAACACCCCCCTGAAACCCTGCCCCACTTCCAATACCATATTTTTTGGAAGAAAATCACTATATACAACCTATGCTTATGGAGTGGCAAGTTATGTTCTACCACCCTGAGGGCAGAGTATTTACATACATTATTTAGAATTCTCCTGCATGGGAGATTTTTCTATTTCCCCCATTCATTTATACAATCATTATTTATATCAGTATGAACTCATGGGTATTTACTGTACACTTTGGGTTCTATTACAGTAGTGTTTTATTTTGTTGCTCAAATTGTTCGAGATTTGGTCATTGGGATCTCTTTCAGTTGGCTCCTATGTCTCTTTGACATACACCACCATTGTTCTTATTTATCTTTTTTGAGCACTTCGTTACTATCTGGCACTACAAGATGGTCCATGCTCATCTTGTATACTTTTTGTCCCATTCCTAAAATCAGCAGTTTTGCCAAGGAGCCCTGGTTCCTTTTATTGGAAATGTTTGTGAAACTAAGATCTGGGTGGTGGGCATACTACTACTAGAGTATTCTTCTTCTTTTTTTTTTTTTTTTAAGATTTTACTTATTTGAGAGAGAGAGTGTGAGCACACAAGTGGGAGGAGGGGCAGAGGGAGAGGGAGAAGCAGACTCCTCACTGAGCAGGGAGCCCACTGCAGAGCTCAATCCCAGGAACCTGAGATCATGACTTGAGCCAAAAGCAGACACTTGCCTGAGCCACCCAGGCGCCCCCTTACTAGAGTATTATTGATTCTAGGCCCTCGTTGTCTGTTTTATATCTTAACCAATATTTTTCTAGTATATTTTATTTATGAATTTTGCTAATATGAACATGTTTATTTGTGAACCTTTATATTAAATAAATTTGCATTTGTATTTTTTTTTTTTACCTTTTCTTATAGTGAGAGCAAGTAAACAGCTCTTTTTAGTTCATTTACAGTTTATTTAATTTCTCGTGGTGGGGGAATGGGCAATAAATCCCTGGTGACTTTGTTATCACTCACAAAGATGAACCCTGGGTTTGAGGCTGATGTCACCAGCTCAAAGGAATACCAAGTCTTCTGCCGGGGATTTATCTTCACCACTGGAAGCCACATTATTAACAATCTCGGCCTTACCTAACAACACTACCCTGTGAAGGCTATTTTAGCAGAAGCCAATCCACAGACTCTGGATACAGGATTTTTAGCCTAGCCACAGAACCCAGGGCTTTACGATTTAACACAAGGCAATTCTTAAAAGGCACAGGGGTCATCCAGCCTAGTGAGTTCTGAGAAAGCAACAAACCTTAAGAACTGAAGTGTCAACCAAAACAGTTTCCAGGTCTGCTGTGTTCATCCCCACTGCTGACACAAGGTACAAATCCTGCAGTCAGTCGTCATAGTGCTAGTTTGCATATTCAAGTTAATTTCAGTCCACTTTGTATTTCCCTTTAGAATTTGGAAATAATATATTATCTTCCATATGCCTTACAACCCAGTACCACTGCATTTAAATTCAACACAAAGTTTTTTAAAAACAAAACAAAACAACACTTTTAAAATCCTTATTTTATTCCATAAATTATAATTATGATGATGATGTTCTTTTGTAAAGCTGAAGACCTGAAAAGACATTTTGTATTAAATTGCCATGAAAAAGTCTCTTTATATTATAGTTAGTCTGGAGTGGTTCAGCTCACTTGGTCTGTCCAGACTTGGTAGCAAGATAGTATTTTTCTTTTTTTTTTTAAATGCTTCTCTCCTTTTTTTTTAAAAAAAAACTGAGGTGTAATTTATCTAAAACATAATAGTTTCAGATATACAACATAACAATTTGATACTTGCATATATTGCAAAATGATCACAGGAAGTCTAATTAACACAATACATAGTTACAAATTTTTTTTCATGTGATGGGAACTTTTTAGATCTACACTCAACAACTTTCAAATATGCAATACAGTATTATTAACTATAGTCAGCATGCTGTACATTTATATCCTCATGACTATTTTATAACTGGAAAATTGTACCTTTTGACCCCTTTTACCCATTTCTTTCTTTCTTTTTTTAAGATTTGTTTATTTGAGAGAGAGAGAGAGAGAGAGAGAGAGAGAGAGCATGCACAAGAGCCCAGGCAGGAAGGACAGAGGGAGAGGGAGAGAGAATCTCAAGTGACTCTGTGCTTAGCAAAGAGCCCAACATGGGGCCTGATCTCATGACTGTGAGATCATGCCTGAGCTGAAACCAAGAGTTGGATGCTTAACTGATTGAGCCACCCAGGTGCTCCCCCTCCCCTACCTTTACCCATTTCTATCACAGATCTTTGACTCTTCCTTCCTTTCCATCCAATCTGTAACCCAGTCCTGTTGGTTTTTCCTTGGTGAGAGTCCAAGCATCCATCTTCATCATCTATTTTCAAACCAGTAGTGGTCGGTAATACCTTTAGGCTCATGCATTTCATCTGACTTACTGAGTAATTTCCTAACACAAGCCTCTGGCTCCAATATCAGATCAATCTTCCTAATATACCTGCTGCACTGCCTTGCTTAAAGACTTCAATAGCTGGCCTCCTTACCCCCTTGCCCACCAGCCTCTGAAGGGGCTCATCAGAACATAATTTGAAAACCACTGCCTATTTAAACCACATGTTCCAACATGGTTTCCTAAATATGCCTCATGTATTTCTGCTTCAGTCTGGGGAGTGTGTGCTTCCAGCCTGCATGCCTCCCTCCCTCATCTTTCCTCTTCTCCACATGGTCCTCCCTGCGCTTACCTGTCACCATCCATTCCAACAGGGAGAAACATTTAATGGTTTAATTCCAGTAAACATGCATAATGGTTTCAAAATTGTTAACCCGTACTTTCATGGGATACAACTTGACCAACTAGAGTACAGTGCCACTTACAGTTCTTTTTTTACTTTAGTTTTACAGCCTCCAATTATTTCCCAAGTTACTTAGATCAGCACCTTTCTCCTCCACTCCCTTCAACAAAGTTGTGTAATACATTTCTATAGATTACTGTGTCACATTTAGCATCCCATCCCGATTCCTCAGTCTCCTAAAATATGTTAAAATTTGCATATATTAAGGTTTGTGTTGTAAAGTTGTATGAGTTTAGACAAATGTATAATGTCATGTACGTAACAGTTCTACTGCCCTATTAAAACCCTTGGGAGTCATCTATTTAACACACTCCCCCCAATGCCTGACAACCACTGCTGTCTAAAATCTCAACAGTTTTGCCTTTCCCAGAATGTCATACAAATGGAATCATATGGTATTTAGTCTTTTCAGACTTGCCTCTTTCACTCAGCAATATTCATTTAAGATTCATCCATGTCTTTGCATGGCCTGATAAGCTCATTTCTTTTTATACTTGTAGTGTTCTGTTGTACAGATATCCCAGTTTGTTCATCCATTCACCTAGCAAAGAACATCTTGATTGCTTCCAGCATTTGGTCTACTAAAAGCATTCTCCTATGAACATTCACATTTGGTTTTTGTGTGGACCTAAGTTTTCAATTCAGTTGGATAGATCTGTATGAGCATTATTGCTAGATTCTATGGTAAGATTATGTTCAGCTTTTTCATAGCCAAACTGTCTTCCAAAGTGGCTGTACCATTTTGTATTCTCACCAGAAATGGATGGGAGTTTTTGTTTTGCATCCTTGCCAGCAACTGGTGCTGTCAACCTTTATGATTTTAGATATTCTAATAGGTGTGTAGTAGTATCTCATTGTTTTAATTTCCATTTCCCTAATGACATATGGGATGTAGAGTGTGTCTTTTCACATGTGCATTTGCCATCTGTATATCTTCTTTTGGTGAGGTGTCTGTTCAGTTCTTTTGCCCATTTTTAATTTGGGTTATTTATTTCCTTGTTAAGTTTTAAGTGTTCCTCGCATACATTTTTCTCTCAGTCTGTGGTTTGTCTTTTTATTCTTTTAACAGTGTCCTTAGCAGAGCAGGTTTTAGTCCAATTTATTTTTTTCTTTCATGGACTATGCTTTTGGTGTTGTATCTAAAAATTCATCAAACCCAAGGGCACCTAGATTTTCTCTTATATTTTCTTTTGGAAGTTGTATAAAAGTTTTGCATTTTACTTTCAGGTCTGTGATCCATTTTTGAAGTCATTTTTGTGGAAGGCATAAGGTCTTTCTTTAGCTTTTTTTTTTCTCCCACAAGGACATCTAATTGTTACATCACCATTTGTTGAAGCAACTTTTTAAATGTTCAGTAAAACCAAGAGTAACAAAAACCTGTTGCTATTGCAGAATTACAGTGAGAGAAGGGGAGGGGGTAAGGGAGGAAAAAGGAAGAAAGAAATAAAGCAACTATGACAAATTGTTAACAATCAGTGCTTCTAGGGGTCCCTGGATGGCTCAGTCTGTTAAGCAGAGGACTCTTGATTTCAGCTCAGGTCATGATCTCAGGGTCTTGGGATTGAGCCCTGAGGGTGGCTCCATACTCAGCGGGGAGTCTGCTTCAGATCCTCTCTCTCCCTTTCCCCCTGCTCACATGTGCGCTCTCTCTCTCAAATAAATATTAAAAAACAAAACAAAACAAAACAAAAAACAAACCAGTAAGTGATTCTAGGTGAAGGATAAATGGTCATTCCTTATGCTCTTTCAAATTTTCTGTAGCTTTAAATTTTTCTATAAAAACAACAAAATAATTTTACAAAGAAGGTAGGGAACAATGAAATGCATTTTAGAAGTATTTTCATTAAGTTCTTTATTTCTCAAGGGGTTATGTTTCAGTTATATAAAAGACTGTAATTATGTACAAAACTGGATTACCTAAAACTGAATTTACAAACTCCATATTCCTAAAGAAAAACAGAAGAGGAATAGTAACAACTAAAGTCAAGAAGATTTAAAATATTTTATATTAAAAAGTTCCTACCATAACTGTGGATTTATCTGTTCTTGTAGTTTAGCCCATTTTTGCCTAAATACATTCTCTTGTAAATATGTAACCAGATTTATTATGCTGTCTGAAGTCTATCTTTTAATTAGAATTATTAGTTTATGTATGTTTATTGTAATTCTGATTTATGCTTAAATCTAACATCTTCTTCTGTACTATTTGTTCTATTTGTATTCTCTTTTTTCTTTCTATGGAAGGATTGAGACCTAATTCTCTAGTTCTTGGTTTCTAGCTTTATGGTATTAGACTGCCTACACTGGGTGTTAGTTCTAGTCTCAACATGAACATGAGATTCTTATGTTCCCAATAGAACATGAGATTACTATTTTAAGCTCTTTTACCATAAGCATCAAATAATGTTAGGTACTCTCAAGTATAAGCAGTTTAGGTGATTAACTTACATAATTCATATCAGGTACAAGGAACTCCCATCTCTCAGCTATATCTTCTAGCCCCAGAAGTGCTTGATAGAGACTGATAGTGGCCTTGGTGGGCTTTTGGCCTGTGAGCAGTCTGTACTTCCTAGTCACCTCAGTGGTGGGTGGGTGTGTGTGTGTGGGTGTGTTTAAAAAGATTTTTAAAATTTATTTGAGAGACAGAGCGCTCGGGGCAGGGTGGGCAGAGGGAGAGGGAGAAGAAGACTACCTGCTGAGCAGGGAGCCCAATGCAGGGCTCAATCCCAGGACCCTGAGATCATGACCTGAGCCAAAGGCAGATGCTCAACCGAATGAGCCACCCAGGGACCCCTCAGTGGTATACTTTGTTTTCTTTTAAATAACTCCAAAGGCATTTGTTTTGATTGTTAGAGGAGATCACCGTCAGACATTTCTAATTTCCAGCCATTACATAAAACAATACTTTTTTTTTTTTAAAGATTTTATTTATTTATTTGACAGAGAGAGACACAGCAAGAGAGGGAACACAAGCAGGGGGAGTAGAAGAGGGAGAAGCAGGCTTCCTACAGAGCAGGGAGCCCAATGCGGGGCTCGATCCCAGGACCCTCGGATCATGACCTGAGCCGAAGGCAGACGCTTAACGACTGAGCCACCCAGGCACCCCCAATACTATTTTCTTTACATAATATTGATAGGTTTTAAAGTTTTGATTGGTCATATTGCTAGCTAGTATTTTCATCTTATTTATAAGAATACTCATGAGTTTTAATAGCTTTCATCACTGGTACATTTAAAAACATGTCATAAAATATTTTATCTAGCCTTTTTTCATATTTTCAATATGGGGCCCATCATAGTTACATTTTTGTCCACCAGGCTGCTCAAAATGAAACTCTAAACTGCTGTTTAAATTTACAGAGGCTTTGCTCTGAAAAGATCAGAACAATCCATAAGGAGAAAGGAAATCAGTCTCTATCAAGCACTTCTGGGGCTGGAAGATCTAGCTAAGAGATGGGAGTTCCTTGTACCTGATGTGAATTATGTAAATTAATCACCTAAACTGCTTATACTTGAGAGTACCTAACATTATTTGATGCTTATGGTAAAAGAGCTTAAAATAGTAATCTCATGTGCAGGGGTAGACTTTTTTTTTTTCTTGAAATGTACAACCAATTTTAGGCCAAATTTGAACAATTTAAATTTCTAGTCAATCTTAAAAATTTAATAGTATATATATATTAAAAAAAACCACTTGGAAGCTCTAATTCTTTTCCCAAAGATATATAAGGATGACAGAAATGCGGTTCAGCATTACATAATGTTACCACCCACTCCAGAAACAGAAATGAGTGCCTAGCAACAGTAAAGGGTCATCTCAGGAGAGTGCGGATTGCTCATTGGAGCATTCTAAACACAGATGCTTTTCTATCCTTATCACTTCCAGTCCCCACTAATCACATGCTGGTTACCTTGGATCCCAGGGCCATCTCATGAAAACCTTCCTTCTGTGACCATCAATAACTGCCACTCAGGACAGCCTCTACCTTTAGGTTACATTCTTGAAAAAAAGACAAATTTCGAAACATTTTAAGAAAACATGCATTTTGTGTAGAGAATAGTCTCTACATTCTTCTTCCCCAGAGATAATTCCTTTAAGATAGGAAATGTTCGTTTTTCATGTTGGTGTTCTTCTTACCTGGCCCCTCATACTGAAGAGCAAGGCCAAAGCATCAATTAATAACAAAGGGTTTAGGCAGGAGTGCGCCTAGTATTGCTGATGCTCATGGTAAGAGAACTCTTCTTGAAACAGTAATCTCATGTTCAAGAATTGGTTTATATTTTCTCTAAATAGCTGTTTTGGTATAATTTGAACAGTCTCAATTCCTATTCAATCCTAAAGATTTAGTAATACAAATAAAGACCCAGGAAGCTCGATTTTTTTTCCCCCAAAGATATATGAGGAGGATGGAAATGTGGTTCAGCATTACATAATATTGCCACTACTTCAGAAAGACAAGTGAGGGCACCTTTATCTATGTTTACTGGCTATTTGCATGTGTCCTCCTCCCCCATGGTGTGAAGTCCCTTGTCCATTTTCCTTCATATAGTCTGAATATGAGCCTTCATTATTTACAAGTATTTTCTCCCACTCTGCCCTTTATTTTCACTCTTAATCATGCCTTTTGATGAAAAGTGTTTTAGTCTAGTTTAATTTATCATTCTCAGTCTTTTCCTTTATGACTAATGCTTTTTGTGCCATTTGATTACTTTTCCTTATTTTCAAGTTGTAAGAATTATTTTTTTATATTATCTTCTAGAAACTTTGTTTTACTTTTTACCTGTATTGAAACTAGAAATTTTGTGTATGGTCTGAGTTTGGGGCTATGATTATATGGACATATGATATCCAATTGGCACAGGACCATTACTGAAAATAAAAACCTTTCCCCACCGCTCTATGGTGCCACCTTTGTCACAAAATACGCATCTACCTATGTATGGGACTCTTTCTAGATCCTATGTTCTTTCATTGGCTGATCTTTGCCACAACATTCCATTGTCTTAATTACTGTAGCTTTGGAATCTTGATACCTGATTAACTCATCCCACTATTAATATCTGATCATGTATGTCATCTCACAATTTTTGCTCTTTTAGTTCAAGACTGTCTTGGCTACCCTTGGTCCTTTGCATTTCCATCTATGTTTTAGAGATAACTTGTCGATTTTCTTCACTTCTTTAGGTATATTCATTCCTTAAGTGAACTCAATTTCATCACTTTGAATATCCACAGCCAATCTGTCAAGCAATCCTTTGGGTTGTATCTTTAAATCTAGAATCTGATGACTGCTACCAACCTGGTCCAAGTAACCACCCATCTCTCATGGGTTTATTAACATAGTCTCCTAATGATCAAACTTCCATCCTTGCCCCTTTACAGTCTATTTACCATGGTAGAGAAATCTTTTAAAATAAGATCTGGGGGCGCCTGGGTGGTTCAGTTGGTTACTCATCTGCCTTCAGCTCAGGTCATGATCCCAGGGTCCTGGGATCAAGTCCTACATTGGGCTCCCTGCACAGCAGGGAGTCCGCTTCTCCCTCTCCCTCTGCCCCCACCTTTGTGTGCTCTCTCAAACACATAAATAAAATCTTTAAAATAAGATCTGATAATGTCACTCCTATGCTCATAACCCCCTCAATGGCTCCTTGCCTCCCTCAGAATAAATTCCAGTGTCCTTAACAATGGCCTACATCTCTTGCTGCAGTAGTGCTCTGCCCTGCCACACTGACCTTTTGCTGAGCACAACTCTAGCTTGGGGCTAGTACTGAGTCAACTCCCTGAGAAGCTCTTCCCCAGGATCAGAATGGCTCTTGTCCTCCCCTCCTTCAAGTCTTTGCTAAAATAAATGTCAACTACTCACCAAGGCCTTCTCTAACTACCCTATTAAAAATTCCAAGTCACCCTGAGACTAAATGGAAACTATCCAAACAAGACGCTTTATCTTTTAACAGAAATATAACATGATAAAGTAGGTCCTTAATAAACGTAAGCAATTTTATTTTTTTTAAAGATTTTATTTACTTATTTGAGAGAGGGAAAATGAGCGAAAGAGAGAGAGCATGAGAGACGGGAGGGTCAGAGGGAGAAGCAGACTCCCTGCTGAGCAGGGAGCCCGATGCGGGACTCGATCCTGGGACTCCAGGATCATGACCTGAGCCGAAGGCAGTCACTTAACCAACTGAGCCACCCAGGAGCCCAAAACGTAAGCAATTTTAAAAGGAACGTTTTATTTTTTTTTCAAGTAGCCCTTTCAATCTTCCTTGTATTTGTTAAAAATAAGACAGTCATTGGGGTGTGTGGGTGGCAAAGTTGGTTGAGTGTCCCACTCTTGGTTTCAGCTCAGGTCTGATCTTGGGGTTCTGGGATTGAGTGTGGAGTCTGATTGGGTTTCTCTCCCTCTTGTTCTGCCCCTTCCCTCCTCATATAAATAAAATCTTAAAAAAAAAAAAAAAGACAGTCATGGAGATTGACCTGACAATGATAACTACCACAAAACTGCAGAGGATAGTTCCTTCTGCTGGCCATTGATCCCATGGTTCTTTTGTTTCTTAGTTTGAAATTTTAATGTGTGGAGAAAGGTCTAGGTAAATCAAATGGTCTTGGCTTTAGTGGCATTTGACTAAACTCTAATGCATATAAGGAGAATTGGGACATTTTTTTCAAATTTTGAAGTATTATTTTTTTTCTAGAGCTGTTTTACCAAATGCTACTTTTAAGATTTACTATGTAATATTTGACCTATACTAGAGTATATATAATATATATACAAGTCTGAAGTCCAACAATGCATGTGAATCCAACCCCCAAATTAAAATGAGAGCATTGCCAATAACATCCCATCTACCTCCGCACTACTTCCCTGTCTAAAGTGCTCTGACTGACCTTCTTAATTCAACACCCTGCAGGTGCTGCTGCTGTTGCTCAAGCTTACAGTTCCCTTCCCTCTCTCAACCTGTTCTTCCTCATGTTTACCACCTCACAAAATGGTGACACCGCCCACTCAAGTAATCCAAGCTAGACATCTGAAATTCCTTCCTCCTCGTTTTGTCAAATTCCACCCCCCACGTCTCTTGTATCTGTTGCCATGTCCCAAACACTTATCTCAGCCTTAATTCTGACCCACTTTATTTTTCCTGGGGACCACCTGTCCTCCTCACTTTCTCCAGGCTCCCTGTTAATATCATTACTTAAAATCTTTCACTGCTTTTCCTTGCAATACTCATCAGGCTATCCGAGGTTAGACCGAATTGCTGTAGTCTTCTCACTTCTCTCATGTCATCTTTGGCCAACTCTGTGCTCCAATGATATTGAACTACCTGCTTGCTGTCCCCCAAGACAGTCATGTCGTTTTGTTTCTAGGCCTTGGCATACGTTTCCCCTCTGACTGGGGCCTCTTCTCAGGGAGGATCACTTTAAAGAGGGAACTGAAAGACTATTTCCTCCCGGAAGATGTCCTTGCCTCCTCTAGGGGAGGAACCCCCTCTCCCCGTTCTCACAGCATCTTGTGCATGCTCTATTTGGCGCCACTAGCAGTGCGACTTTTGGTAAATTATGAACTTTCCTGTGCCTGTTGGCTTTTCTGTAAGATAAAACAGTGACTACCTTGGGAGGATTAAATGAGATACGCCACAGGACAATGCCAGGCACATGGTACATAGTCCACAAATATCATTTGATTGTTCCATGATAGTACGTTCACAGACTTTCCCTCCTGCTGTCTGTGTGTTTGGCATTCCTTTAGGACAAAAACTGCCATGTTTAGCTCTTTATCCCTAAGGCCTAGAACACTCTGATATGTGGTAGGTACTCAATAAATATTTGCAGAAAGAATACAAATAAAAAAACCTCTTTCCTTTACTGTACACAAAAAGGCAGAATGGAATCTTGTGTATGCACAGTCTAAAATACAAATATAGCCCAAGCTGAGGCCAGAAAATGAAAAAGTGACAAAAGAAACAGATAGAGTGCAATTCAATCTGATGACCGTATCATTTTCTTTTATGGCTTAAAAAAAAAATGCAATGGCCATTTCAGATTCAAAAATTATTATGCCTGGGTGGCTCAGTTGGTGAAGCATCTGACTTCAGCTCAAGTCATGATCTCAAGGTCCTGGGATCAGGCCCCCCAGTCTGGTTCCCAACTCAGCAGGGAGTCTGCTTGTCCCTCTCTCTGCTCTCTCTCTCTCTCAAATAAATAAATAAAATCTTAAAAAAAAATTATGACAGCGGTAGCATTTTTTTGCTGGTGGGTTAAGTATAATTATCACTTAAACATAATATATCAGCAATTTTAATGCTCAATTTGACACACACTATTAATCATAATTTATTAAACCATAAAGTCAAAAAAGCAGTGAGAGAAGTCTAATTTCCTTCAGTAGCAGAAGTCTTAATGTCAACATACATATACAAATACTCATATTTCCCAATGTCATTATATTCATTTGGATTGGTGGTTTTCCTCATTTCTGATTCATCCCTATTTTGTGGAGAACATTTATACTCAACTTGTTTAAAATGTATTTGCTTCATTAAAAAGAAAAACTCTTTTCACAGAATGTTTTTGTTATTGATTGATGGCCAAAGATTGAGTATGTAGGTATGTATGTATGTATCTATTTCCCTTATTATTATTATTTTTTTTAGTTTCCATAGCAGCACACTGAACTATACTTTAAATACCATGTAGCTTTCCTCAGGGAAGGGATATAAAAGAGAAGATGGGCAAATTCCAAAAATTTCTTTTTAAAACACATACACACACATATCAGCTACAGAGAAACAAGATTCAAAAAATGAATACTCCAAGTACTCTTTGGTAGAAACAGTATCATAAATTGTGCGCCCATATTTGTCACTCAGGAAAAAAAAAAATCACTTCTAGAAAATTATATTCTTTTGCACTCAAATGTTTAAACCTGTTAAATAAGGATGTTTCATAAGAGATTTCTTCTCTAACAATCAAAGCAACCTTCTTAGTAAGCGAAAAGTTAGCTACTATACGAGTCATGATCACCTAAGAATTGACAAATTACCTATTTTCCTCTTCACTTGAATCAATTCTACTTTCTTATTGACCAAATACAGGCAACTTAATCAAATCATCCTAAAATCAGTTTATGAAGAAGAGAAAAAGTATGGCTTGCCTACAGGGAAAAAAAAACCTGTCAGTTAAATACTTAAAGATGACACCTGTAAATTTTGTTATCCTACCACTAAATTGAAGACATTAGGTCTACTACTGCTAGGAAAAAACTCTAATGCACCAGAATCCTTCTAATACATGAAATAGCTTTACAAAAGAATTCTAAACAATAGCAACTGCCATGTGATCATAACATTAGAAAAGATTAAAGAAAATTTCCCTTTTCAGGTGGAACAAAATCATGATAATGCTATTTTCTTAAGCCTTTAAGTTTTGGGGTGGTTTGTTATGCAGCAACAAATGACTGAAAGCAGCAAGGAACACCGGGGCCCTGGTGTAGTGAGCACAGACTCTTAAGGGCATGGAAGTCCGCGTGAATCAATATTGTTTAATGAATGGCTGTGGGGCACTGGTGGGCATAACGAAACACGGAGAAGGGTGGCATCAACGGCACAAGGCACAGAGCAAGAAGACTGTACAACTGCAGTAGTGACTGACTATACGGGTGGCATCCTATCCTCTTGAATGTAGCCAGAGAGACTACAACTGTTAAAGTGACCTTACTTAAGGCTCACAAATTGGTGTTGAGAGAATATTAAAATGTAAAATAAAACTAAACTGGTCTATTTTTCTTCATCTTTCATTTCTTTGTAACTCTAATGACATTTTTACAGAAGGGTTACAACTCTGTAATACTCATTAGTGCCTTGCTGTAATGCAAACGGACTCCTTTAAGGGGCAAGGACGAATAGTATACTTCTTTATAGGCCCATGTCAGTGTAAAAGACATTCACAAAGAAGTGCCTCAAAGCAACCTAAGTTAATCAAGAACAGAATTATCTCTGCTTTAGGGATGAAGTAAAGGCATTCTACTACAGTTGACCCTTGAACAAAACGGGTTTGAAATGGGTGAGTCCACTTACACGTGGCTTTTTTTCTTTTTTAAAGATTTATTTATTTGAGAGAGCGAGAATGAGAGAGAGAGAGTACATGAGAGGGGGGAGGGTCAGAGGGAGAAGCAGACCCCTTGCTGAGCAGGGAGCCCAATGCGGTACTCGATCTCGGGACTCCAGGATCATGACCCGAGCCGAAGGCAGTCGCCTAACCAACTGAGCCACCCAGGCGCCCCATGTGGCTTTTTTTTGATACAGTACTGTAAATGCATTTTCTTAATTTTTTCCTCTAGCTTACTTTATTTTAAGAATATAGTATATAATACAACATAAAAAATATGTGTTAATTGACTGTTATTGGTGAGGCTTCCAGTCAATAGTAGGCTATTAGTATTTAGGCGTAGCGGGAGTCAAATGTTACACACAGATTTTCGACTGTGCAGTAGTCAATGCCCCTAACCCCTGCATTGTTCATGGGTCAACTGTACTAAGGAGTGATGTCACTTGTAGTGACTCAAAGGGTAATGATGATGTGAGGTTGCATTTTACGAAACTCCAAAGTCTGTAAATTAGAAATGACATGAAAATATTGATATTTTTACCTTATACACAAAACCCGAAATGTGTATCCAAAGAATTATTACCATTTCATAGTCATTGTAAAGCTGGCTGAAGAAAGGAACTGAATATTGTTTTTATAGTGCTGGCAACAAGAAATATCTATCCTTTGTTGAGACCTCATTATTATGAAATCCTGCAGAACTTACACTTGATATAAAATGCTACCAGCTGAACTCTAAATAAACTAAGCACCCAGTGCTGTCCCCAGTCTAACTGGAGTTTCTTAACCTTTAAAAAATATTTTTTGTATAATAAATGTTAGTATAAAGGCCATTAATTTCTGGCAGGTGGCTGTACTTCTCTAGCTAACACATATTGCTATTTGGGTTTAAATGCTACCACTTAAAAGATTTCAGTCTTGGTTGGTATTAAAAGTTGAAATGAAATAAAGGCATTAATTTTTCTGTGGGAAACTGTATTAAAACTAGTCTTTGATTTAAAGAATAGGTTATATATTTTAAAGAGCAACATGCTTAAAGAATGTTTTTTAAATAAAAACATTCTCAAAAAAAAATGATTCATAGTTTTAATAGAAACATCATCAAAAAGAACAAAGTCATCTAAAACTCACCCCCAGATTTATTCCTCAGAAATGATCAATAATAACATTTGATGATCCAAATATCTCTTCCAGTATTATCAGTGGAGAAAGAAGATTGATAGGGGTGCCTGGGTGGCTCAGTTGGTTAAGCAAATGCCTTCGGCTCAGGTCATGATCCTGGAGTCCCGGGATCGAGTCCTGCATCGGGCTCCCTGCTCAGCAGGAAGTCTGCTTCTCCCTCTGACCCTCCCCCCTCTCATGCTCTCTCTAACTCATCCTCTCTCTCAAATAAATAAATAAAATCTTAAAAAAAAAAGAAGATAAAAAAGTACATAAAATGGGATCTTATACATATCATTTAAAATAACAATTTTGCTTAATTTAAAAGATGATAAATAAAACTGAAGGAATAAATAACATTTTATTTAAACAGCAGAAATGTCAGAGCCTCAAGTAATCCTCTGATTTTCAGAAAAGGATTAGGAAAGGCTGGTGCTTCAGCTCTACACAGCATCTGTCCTCCTATGAATGATGAAGTTTGCCTTGAGCTTCCCCCATCTTCCTCTGGCCTCCAGATTTTCATTACCTATTATATTTTTAGCCAATTACAACACAATCTGATCTACAATATTAATACTATGGGTACTTTTAAAGGCATAGAATGATTTTGATGAATTTAAAAATAAACCTAAATCCCCACACCAACAAATTTTAAAGTGATCTTTTTAAGGCAGTCTAAATTATGTACTGCTGCAAATGTGCTATTTAGCCAATCTGACAAATGTGATATTTTGCTGTTGGCTAGACTTTGTTTCACATGCTAGCTGGGAATATGAAATGCATTTCCAAGGTGAATTTCATGAAGCACTACTGTAGAGAACGCTGTAATAAAATCCAGACATTCCATCCGCTACATTCCTTTCCTCTAATACTCCTGTAATTCAATCTAAAAAAGATGAAGCAAGTCTGTCTGGCTAGATCACTGCTTTAGACACCACTAATGTTGCTTATTGCTAAGCTTCAGATATTTTCTGGGTACTCAACTATCCTGAAATCACTGAAAACCAAACCAAGGAGATTTTACAATTTTTCTCTCCTTGTTTTAAAATGGTAACAATCCAACAACTCAATTCTGTGATGGTTTCCTGACACTACTATTTCTCAAAATCCTCACTAGGTTTTCTCTCTCATAATCTCTAGTGTGAAGATTTTCAAACCTGGTTGTACATTCTAATCACCTGGGGAGCTTTTAAAACTAAGAATGTCCAGGCCTAATTCCAGATCAATTAAATCAGAATCTTTGAGGATGAGGTCTGGGAAAGTTGTTTTAAAAAGCTTTTAAATACCATATAGTGCCTTGTGAGTTTTCTAAATGAAGAATCCAAGGCATCTCTATGTCAACAGATACTCTTAATTAAACCTGTGTTCAGAAACAGTGAAAATAATTTTATTAAAATTTTTAAGAGGTAAAAGTCATCATTCTATCAACCGTATTTCTCACGAATAGCATCTATTTTCAACATTTGTAAAGCTACAGAACTGCTTTTCTGGCTCAAAGCCGTATTTTTTTTTTTTTAAGATTTTATTTATTTATTTGACAGAGAGAGAGACAGCGAGGAACGGAACACAAGCAGGGGGAGTGGGAGAGGGAGCAGGCCTCCCGCTGAGCAGGGAGCCCGATATGGGGCTCGATCCCAGGACCCTAGGATCATGACCTGAGCCAAAGGCAGATGCTCAATGACTGAGCCACCCGGGCGCCCCCAAAGCTGTAATTTTAAAGTATCCCATCATATAAAACTTCTTTTTAAAGGGTAAATAAGGTTAGGAAATCTTGCCTGTTTATTGGGAAGTTTTAGGATTAGTTTGAGGGATTAAATGTTAGCAAAACATAAGACTGACTGACAAAACCTTAATAAAACAAGAATCTGGCAAAGAGTAAAAGGAATAAATGGTCACTGATTTCAGAGCTCATTTATAGGCTAACTTGTTTTTCTTGTTTGTTTTTTAGTTTATCCCAGCTTTCAAATCTTTTATTGTTTATATTAGGAGTTCATTTTATTTCATGAATTTCCAATCATGTTTCATAAGAAATGTTCCATAATAACCGACTTCATTTATCCCCCTAGTACATGCTTGGGTTTTGGGCAGTATTCCTGCACTTGTTACAGAAGCTGATTAATTCCTTTTCTGATTTCCTTCTTCTTAAACCATTCTCACAAAATCCTCCAGGATTCCTCACTCAAATTGGCTACAAGTCCTCACGTTAAAAAAAAAAAAAAAGTGTTATTCAAACTAAGTTGGCCACCATGTTGGTATTTCTGGGAGACTGCAAGGGTAGTACAGAACTATGGGTAACTTTTAAAGTTAAAGCTAGTAAATTTATTTACTTTGCATTTCCAAACTAGAAATCTCTGCACACAAATCTGCAAATCTACTAGCTAATCATCTCTCAAACATGTTCCTGAGATGCTGCAAGGTTCTGAACGTCTAACTACCCAAGTGAACACAGCACATGGATGACAAGGGAGCGAGGGGAAAGCCTAACAGGCCAAATAAATCCTGGCCATCAGTGGGTGACAGATGTCTCAGCCAGATCACCCCCACAGCAATGCTGACCACATGGAAAATACAAAGCTCTCTATGATTTTCCATTTTCCTCCTTTTCTATAAATGAGGCTCCGCACGCGTAAGAAATCAGAGCTACATGTTGGTATAAAATGTTACTATTAGACATTATTTCCCATTGATAGGTTCAGACCCATCCCAGATTCTAGGACTAACCTCACCTCCTTTGCAATAGTGGGGAATTGCTCTGAAACACATAAACTGAAAGTTAAATTAGCCATTAGGGAGTTTCAAGTAACGTAATATTTCTGATCAACTAAGCTCTTCAATGGACAAGAACCATCGTTAGGAATACAAAGCAGACCACAGAGTTAAGACTATTATTCTATGTTTCATCATTAACACTCTCTTAGGTCTGTTTTAGTCTGGAAGTAGCTATAGTGAAGGCACATGAATTTATACATTTTTCAGACACTGAGTTGCTTTTTATAGCAATATCCCACATATCAAATGGATAGACAAGAAAACTACTGTCATCTGAAAATAAGTGAGGGAAAAAAAAGAAAGCTCTTAAGTATTTATGTACCTACTTCTAGAACCTCAAAAATCCTTTGGATATGTAAGAAATTGGACATTCTTCATTGGACTCAAACCAGCTTTGAGAAAAAGGACTAGAGAGAGCCTGCCTGCCTGGTGATTTCATAGGGGTTCTGGCCTTCTGTTCACAAACTCTTCATGACAGGTGCAGCCCCTTCCCTCCCTCCATCTGGGGCCTGGCTAAGCACTAAAACTGGCCTCTACACCAGCAAGAAGCATATGGGCTGGGACAGGAGCAGCATCTCCTTTCTGATGGTATTGGCTCCCTGTTGTCTAAGCTTGTCCCTTTAATTACTGTATCTTTGTCCTGACTTACTGTGTCAAGCATTTCTTCTTCTTTTTAAGATTTATTTATTTATTTATTTGAGAGAGAGAGAGAGAGAGAGAGAGAGAGAGAGAGAGAGGGTTGGGGAATGGGCAGAGGGAGAGAGAGAATCCTCAAGCGGACTCCCCACTGAGTAGAGAGCCCAACCTGGGTCTCAATCCCAGGACCAGACCCTGAAGATCATGACCTGAGCTGAAATCAAGAGCTGCCACTTAGCCAACTGAGCCACCCAGGCACCCCAATCATTTCTTAAATGTAATAGTTGATATGAAGAAAATATGACACATACTTCTAAGTTATGAAGCACAATGAAGTGAACCAGTCATCCAAAATCAAGGCAGAATATCACCATTATCATTGCTTCTGAGCTCTTTCCTCTGCTAGGGTATTCCCTCAGAGGTGACTCTGATCCTAAAATTTGTGTTTCTCATTCTCTTTTCTTTTCGGAAGAATAGATTTGCCATATATGTATATATCTCATATATTGTTCAGTCTTACCTTTGTCAGGGTCTTTATTTTTTTTTAAGATTTTATTTATTTATTTGAGAGAATGAGAGAGAGAGAGAGCACATGAGAGGGGGGAGGGTCAGAGGGAGAAGCAGACTCCCCGCTGAGCAGGGAGCCAGATGCAGACTCAATCCTGGGACTCCAGGATCATGACCTGAGCCAAAGGCAGTTGCTTAACCAACTGAGCCACCCAGGCGCCCTGTTGGGGTCTTTAAAATGGTAACCTACTACATGTAATCCCATCTGGCTTGTTTTTCTTAAACAAACAAACAAAAACTCACTATAATTTCCCTAATGTCATCCATGTTGATACTTGTAAGTGGTATCTAATTCAGCTTTACTGCTGTGTAATATTCCATTATATAAATATACCAACATTCAGTTACCCAGTCTCCTCTCGATGTAAACTACTATTCTTGGTAGATTCTCCCTTTAAGAACTTTCCTATGAATATCCTTGTAAATGTCTCCTATGGCAGGTAGAGGAACTGCTGGGTTGCAGGGTATATGAATGATGAACACTGTAAGTTTCCAGAGCTGTTACATCTTCCTCTCCTGCCATTCCCAAAAAATGTTGCTCTGCCCATCCTTGCCAACACTTGGCATTTTCAGACTTCTTAATTTTTGCAATGTAGAATGTGTGAAATGGAATTTCAATGTGGCCTTAATTTACATTTTCTTGAAAACTAATGAGTTTTGTGATTCTTTTTATATGTCTAGTTGCCATTGGTTTCATCTTCTAGGAGGTGCCTTTTACTTTCGTCCCATTTTTTTTTTTTTAGATTGCTAATTTTCGTATTGATTTTAAGGAATCCTTTACATCTTCTATTATACTTTGTCATATATGTTACAAAACTGTCTGCATGCTTCACCCTCTCTGGGCCACAATTCTAGGGCTGGCTTCCATTACACCTTCCTTTCCAGCCCCCAAACTACTGAGGAATTGAGAAAACAGCAATATGGGTTTCCAAATAGAGTTTTAAAACACATATCCTAAAAAAGGATATTTAAAATAATTGGGTATTTTTTCACAGAGATTAGCAAAGATAAAATTGTCAGGGATGGCACAGGTGGGAGAAATACACACTCAACTACCACTGTTGAGAATGTAAAGTGAATCTTGATCTTGTTAAGGGTGGTGATACATGAGTATACATATTTGACAAAACTCACTGAAATTACTGCATGCAAATTCTATTACACAGGTAGGTGGTATGGCATACTGGCTCAGGTCTGGTTCTACAGTTAGATTGCCACTTCACTCTGTCACTTAGTAAGTTACTTCGCTTCTCTAAAGCCTCGGGTTTCTCCATGGCAAAACGGGGATAATAGCAGTATCTGTATTATTAGGGCTGTTGTGAGATATAAATGAAATTGTGTGAAAGTGCTTAGAATAATGCCTGATAGACGTGTGTTAGGCTGCATTTATCAATCATTTAGTTTGTTGTAGGGTCTGAAAAGTTCTCTACCAAATCATAACCGTAATGACATTCTCCTACATTTTCTTCTAAAAGTTTAAATATTTTAGTTTTCACATACAGGCAGGTAGTCCACTTGTAATTTATTTGAGTTTGCTGTGAAATAAGGATGTAATTTCATTCTTTTTTTCTGAGAGATAACCAAATTTATTGTTACCCATCCTTTCCCAATGATTTTGAATACTACTCTGTCACATCATATTTCCACACGTGCTAGGTTAGTTTCTGGATTCTTGATTATGTTCCCTTAAGTTTATCGTCAATCACTACACCAATTCTACATTGTCTCAATTCCTACAACATTATAATCAATCTTGATATATAATAGGACAAGTCTTCCTTCCTTGTTCTTTACAGCTGTCTTGTTGATTGCTGGGGTTTTGCTCTCTCCTGTGAACCTTAGATAATTAGGTTCCATGAAAACAGAAACAATAAAAATCCTGTTGGAATCCCACTGAATTTATAGATTTAGTTTGGAAGAACCGATAATCATTAGCTAATACTGATCCACTAACATGGGCTATCCATTTAGATCTTCTTTTAACTTTCATGTTTTACAACTTTCTTTATACTTTTGTCCCCAATGTTACAGACTCTATTAACAGGAAAATGCAATCTGGGTACATTTACTGTCATTACTGACATATTTGAACCCATTTCCTGCATCTTTTTTTGGTCCATATGTCCTCCATCCCCTGTCCTCTTTATTTTGGCCTTCTATAACCCAACAGCCTCCTTTCTCCCCCTCTGTTGGTTTGGAAACTATAGATAAATAACCTTTTAAATTGTTGTCTCTCTGCATTTGACTAAGGCCATACCATTGTCTCCTTGCCTTTACTGAGAGTGAAAGGAAAAAAAAGAACTAGAGAAAAAGGTGAAAGAAACATAAAGGGGAGAACAAGAGACAGGGAAGGCATACTTTGAAGTGGGGAGTGGAACTGAACACTTGAAGGAATGGGGCTGTGTGATTTCCTTCCTCTTTTACATTTCTTAGTCATTCCAGGTAACCAAGGTCTGTTTTTATTGTAACTATTACTGTTAAAATGGCTTACCACTTTTGTTTTTCTGATTAGTTTTAGGTGAGCTATTTTAGTTAAAGCACTACAAAAACTTGTCACTAGCAAAAATTTAAGGTAATGGAGTATAGATCGACTGGAAGACGGTACATTTTCCTTCTTAAACTTAGGAGACCATTTGAAACAAAGCAGTATTTTCATCATGTTTCACCACATAAAATAACACAAGACTTAAAATTTAAAAATTCCTAAAAAGTATTTAATCATGATAAGAAAGCATAAACTATGTGTGTGTGTGGGGGGGGAGTTTATCTCCATTTCGTATTTCTATCATTTACTTGGCAAGGAAAAGACCAGATATCCTTTCAGAATATTTTTACACAAAGCTTTCAGGCCACTTTTCTCACATAATTTTATTTAATGCTTTAATGTTTTCACGTTCTTTAGGATTTACACACTTCTAAGGCTCTTTTATATGGATCTAGGGGTGTATCTTTAAAGTGTACTTTTCCCTATCCATTAATGATCCATTAAACACCTTAAAACCACCATCATTTCTATTTGCAAGATTAACTTAGGTATATAAAGTGAAAATTGAAAGGACTTAATTTCAGAAAACCAGAAATAAAAACTAAGGTTGATGAAAATTAATGATTTAGGGGTGCCTGGGTGGCTCAGTCGTTAAGTGTCTGCCTTCGGCTCAGGTCATGATCCCAGAGTCCTGGGATGGAGCCCCACATCGGGCTCCCTGCTCAGCGGGAAGCCTGCTTCTCCCTCTCCCACTCCCCCCTGCTTGTGTTCCCTCTCTGGCTGTGTCTCTCTCTGTCAAATAAATAAATAAAATCATTCATAAATGAATAAATTAAAAAAAATTAATGATTTAAAAAATGCAAATAGACAAATTTTGAACAAACAACAATTAGGTTTGTTCAGCAATACTGAGATTAGTTGGTGTCTCCAAAAGAAAACAAAAACCAGAGGCACAAAGCAGCAAAGAACTGATCATGGCAATTACGACCTCCATTAGACAAATATCACCAAGTTCTCTTCTGTTCTCATATCTGTACTTTCTTTAAATCCACACTCAAGAATGCCTACTGCCCACTGTTTGTGTGGGCCTCTGGAAGCTTAAACACAGAAAAGAAGTCAGTTTACTTACTTTACAGTTTTGGTGAAAGTGTATTCTAAATTTTGGGACTCCTAAAGATTGGTGATTAAAGTTTGATGATGAAAAAGTGTCACATTAGCAGAATCTTTAGCATATAATTTATTCAGTGTTGTATACATTCATGCTATTTTTTAATGCCAAAGAACACCATTTATTAATCATTGGTGATATTCACATAATAGAAGGGTAATGTATTCACTTATTTAAAAATCCAAGTTTTTTTTACACCTTAGATTTTTATTTTATTAAACTTTCTGAGTATAGTTGACACACGATGTTACATTAGTTTCAGGTGTACAAGACGGTGATTCCTCTACAGCTTAGGCTATGCTCACCACAAGTGTAGCCACCATCTGTCACCATACAACCCCATTACAATACCACTGACTATATTCCCTGTGCTGGGCCTTTTATTCCTATGACTTATTCACTCCATAACTGGAAGCCTGTCTCCCACTCTCCTTTACCCATTTTGCCCATCCCCCCACCTCCCTTCCTTTGGTCAACCCTGTTTGTTCCTTAAGCAGTTTTATTAAATACAAAATACTTCACAGCTTCTCACAGAAAAGTAATTTATCTATGGCTCTCCATAGGAAGCATACAAGTAATATAGGCAAGATCTTCAGTGAGGGTTCTACTCTCCTTTTCCTGCCCCCAGTAATGGAGAACACACTGCTCTCATGAGGCTGTCAGTGTCAATGGTGAACAACTCTGGGTATTAGAAAGCTTTCCCCTAGGGCACCTGGGTGGCTCAGTTGGTTAAGCAACTGCCTTCGGCTCAGGTCATGATCCTGGAGTCCCGGGATCGAGTCCCACATCGGGCTCCCTGCTCAGCGGGGAGTCTGCTTCTCCTTCTCACCCTCCTCCCTCTCATGCTCTCTGTCTCTCATTCTCTCTCTCAAATAAATAAATAAAATCTTAAAAAAAAAAAAAGAAAAGCTTTCCCCTGTATACTAAAATAAAACTGTCTTCCCTATAAATAGCATCCATCTATTGCCCTAACCTTATATCCACAGTAAGGGAAAAATCACTACTCTCTCCCATGTGACAACTCTTAAATTAAGACAGTTATTTTGTTAAACATTAATTTTTCTCCTTTTCTAATCTAATCCCTAAAACTTCCCTGGCATTCTAGTTTTTCTCAGGATATGTAAAAGAGATTTTTTAAAAACATTTATTTTTTTTAAAGATTTTATTTATTTATTTGAGAAAGAATGAGAGAGAGAACACAAGAGGGGGGAGGGTCAGAGGGAGAAGCAGACTCCCCGCTGAGCAGGGAGCCTGATGTGGGACTCGATCCCAGGACTCCAGGATCATGACCTGAGCCAAAGGCAGTCACTTAACCAACTGAGACACCCAGGCGCCCCAAAGAGATTGTTATAAGCTGAACTGTGCCCCTCCAAAGAAGATATGAAGAAGCCCTAATCCCCACTACCTCAGAATATTACCTGATTTGGTAATCACGTTAAAATGAGGTAAGTAGTGTGGGCCCTCACCCAAAGAGACTTATGTTCCTTATAAAAAGGGGAAATGTGGACACAGAGAACTTCACAAAAATGAGGGCAGAGATCGGGATGATGATCTATCAGCCAAGGAATGATAAAGACTGCCAGCAAAAAACCAGAAGCTGAGAGAGTTTTGGAACAGATTCTGCCTCACAGCCCTCAGAAGGAACCAAGGAACCTATCGATACCCTCGCCTTGACTTGTAGCTTCCAGAACTGTGAGACAATAGATTTCCGTTAATCGGGCCACCCGGTTTCCAGTATTTTGTCATAACAGCCCCAGCAACCTAATACATTTCTCAGAAATGTGACATGATAAAAAGTTAAGGAAATTTTCCACAGCAGAATGCTTGGTTTTGTTTATGGGTAAGAATAATTCTTTCCTAAAATAGACTTACCATTACTTGGAAACATAAATGCTCTCAACAGTAATATATTTGAATACTTCCTGAAATTATGTTTTGAACTACTGGTTAGTACAAACCGATTATGTTTAGTTTTTTCCTATGACTTTTGCTTTCATGATTTCTCCAGTATCTCTGCTTTTGCAGAGCTGATAAAACTGTTAACAGTAAGAATAGCAAATACTGGTAACCCTTGGCTCTTTGTTCAAATCCTAATATTTGAACAACTTATTAGACCAAGAAAACTATAATCTGTAAACTACACTTTATCTACAAATTTAGAAAATAAGGAATATAAGAGTTGATGGGCAGAATATATGATTATATAAATTATTTTCAAAATATACTGTATCAGCGATTTCCATCAATTTTGGGAACGTCTCTGTAAATACTGAAATAGAAATTAATTTTGAAATACTAAAAAAATTAAGATCAGCAACAATATTTCATATAGAAAATTCTTTTCCTTTTTCTTTTTTTAATTTATTTATTTGACACAGAGAGACACAGTGAGAGAGGGAACACAAGCAGGGGGGAGTGGGAGAGGGAGAAGCAGGCTTCCTGCTGAGCAGGGAGCCCAGATGTGGGGCTTGATCCCAGGACCCTGGGATCATGACCTGAGCCGAAGGCAGATGCTTAATGACTGAGCCACCCAGGTGCCACTCATTTAGAAAATTCTTAAGCAAGAGATATCCTGAGATGCTTATGAATTCCCGAATATCATTATAGCCTGTAATTTCTCCCACAAAGTACATTGAAGCAGCAAACAAAGCCATTTTCAAATGGAAATGCTGAGCAGACTGTGCCTTGTAAGGGATCACTCCAGTTAAACTTTCTGTAATGATGGAAATGTTTTACTTCTGTGCTGTCCAGTAAGCTTGAATGCCTACTGAGCAGTGAAACGTGGCTAGTGTGACTGAGGAACTTAATGTTTAACTACCTAAATAGCCACAAGGGTCTAGTGGCTACCATATACATTTTTTAAGATTTTATTTTTTATTTTATTCATTTGAGAGAGAAAGAGAGAGACAGAGAGGATGAGCAGGAAGAGGGGCAGGGGGAGAGGGGAATCCAACACCCCGCTGAGCAGGGAGCTCCAAGAGGCGTGGGGCTCCATCCCAGGACCCTGAGACCATGAACTGAGCCAAAGCCAGAGGCTTAACCAATGGAGCCACCCAGGTGCCTGTTGCTACCATACTGAACAGCACAGCTTCTAGGTTCATTCCCGTCCATATTTTTCTTCTCTTTTCATTTAACACAGTAGTTCTCAGCCAGTGGCAATTCTGCCCACTAGGTAACATATGGCACTATCTGGAGACATTTTTGGCTGTCATAACTGGGAGGTGCCAATGGCATCTAGTGGGGAGAGGCCAGGGATGCTGTTAAACATCCTACAGTGAATAGGACAGACATCCCCACGAAGTGATTATCCAGTCCAAAATGTCAAAAGTGCTAGATTAAGAAGCCTAGACATATTTAAATGATCTTCAAATGAAATTAAAAATACTCTGCATATCAATATGAATGGCTGTATGATTCTAACATTAGCTAGTCTGCTCTTAAAATCTTTTGCCACTGTTCAATATTTCCATCTCAACTGCTGTTTTCTCTGTCCACAGTCTCTTAGCAAGTACACTACATCAGTCATAGTGGCTTCTGTAAATTTCACATGCCTGAAGCTGGTAAATTTACTTCAGTAATAGGGATAAGTATGCATAAACCCTTAACTGTTTTGTAAACATGAAGACATTTATAACACAATAATTTTTACTTTTAGCCTTTCATTTAACTTCAGAAATACATGAAAGGGCTAGTTTAGTGCAAAGGCATAATTGATGAATAAAGAGCTCATGTTCTGCTAACAAAGACTCAGCAGTAATTTTTTTCCACTCGACAAAACAGTAATATATTTAAGACATTTAAATTACCTATTTATGCCATTATTATTGTAAGACACTCTTTATTTGAACATTATAATCTATACCAAAAGCGGAGAAGAGAAAAATCTCCATTCTTAAACGGTTCAAAAATCCAATGGAAGAAGAAATAGTTAATATAGCCACAGTCACAAAAAAATGAACAAAAGCAAATTGTTTCTGAAATGAAGGCTAATAAAGGAATCTTGTTGGAAGTTCTGGCCTATGCAATGAAAACAAGACCCAATAGTTTAGAATGTGTTTTCTGTCTTAACGAAGGAAACAGAAAAGATGACCTCTTCCAGGGCGTTCATGACAAATTCTATTTTTAAGATTTTAACATGTTCAATTTCCTTGAAAATTTTGCTCCTATTTACCTTATTTCTCATTGCCTAACTGCAATTTCTGTAAGTATCCTATTCTTAGATACAACTCCTAAATATTTCAGTTTTTCACATGATAAATCTCATCAAAATTGGAAAATAAAATCTACCTTAACCTAATTAAAAGATGATAAATTTAGCCATCACTGAGATTTTACAACCATTTAGAAGTATGTAAAACACATATCAGGAAAGAAAAATTTCACTTATAAATTGTGACTGCCCTCAAACTTCCACAAGGATTTAAAAATTACTCAAGATGTTTTTCATTAATCCTACATGATCTTAACACACAAAAGGGAGAAGCAGGATGCTATTACAATAATGCATTTAGGAGATGATGCTAGCTTGGACTAGAGTAACGCGAGTAAAGCTGGTGAAAACTGTGGGGATCCTGTGTATATTTTGAAGGTAGAGCCAACAAGATTTGCTGTAAGATTCAATGCAGGCAACGAGAGAAAAACTGGAATCAAGGATAATCCCAGGGTTTTTGGCCTGACCTGCTGGAAGGACTAAGTTGTCATTAACTGAGCTGGTTCAGGCTGCCAGGGGAGCCAGACTGGGAAGGAAATTCAGCAGCTCAGTTTTGGATATCTTAAGTTCTAGATGACTTTTGGATGTTTCCAAGTAAAGTAGGCACCTGAAAATATGTATGATTATGAGTTCAGCACAGAGGTCTGGGTTGGAGATGTGAATCATGAGAGTCCTCATAGAAAAGAGAAAAAAAATCTTGGAACTGAGCTCCTGGACCCGCCAACTTTAAGAAGTTGGGCACGTGGAGGAATGTGGCAAGGGAGACAGAGAGGGGTGTGGCCAAGGGAGTTATGAAGAATACACAAACAAGGTTTCTTGTAAACCAAGAAAGCACTGCAAGGACAGAGTGAGCAACTGTACCAAAAGCTCCTGGTAAGTTAGATGAGGACCAAACAATTTGGTCACATGGAGGTCACCTCTGGACCTAGAAAATGGCAATTTCAGTGCAGTGGTTGGTGGCAAAGCCTACATGATGTGGGTTCGAGAGTGACTCAAAGGAGAGGAAGTGAAGAAAGTGTATATAGACTGTTCTTTTGAGGAGTTTTTACTTTAAAAGAGGGGGGGAAGAAATGGGGTAATAAGAAGAAAAGTAGGCTGAAAGAATTGTTTGTTAAATGGGAGAAATAACAGCATGTTTGCTGACAAACATCTAGGAGAGAGGGAAAACATGCTGGAAAGAAGGGGGAAAATTGCTGGAGCATGGTTTTTAAGGTATGTAATTTAGACTTTAAAGATACCCATTAAATATAATTGAACAGGATCAATTTACTTCTGCCAGATAATAAAATTATGGCAAAACAAATATGTGTTATTAATGTAAAAAGGGAAATACAGACATATGGAATTAAAAAGGCAGTCTCCAAATTAATCCAATTCTATATGAGAAAGTAGTACTTATCAAATATCTAGAGTAATTAGTATTCTATATTTAGAAGTGAAAAAGAGATCACAACGTAAAAAAAAAGTTAAACTGTAAACTATAAATTCTCTTTACAACTAAAAAATAGTATCTAAAGAAAAGTGTAGATTGAGAAATATTTAAATCAAATAAGACTTAAGGTTAATTAAGTAAGGAGCTCAGACAAACAAGTAAATTATCAAGTAACCAAGAGATAAATGGGTAAAGTACATACAGACTATTTGTACAACAGGAGATACAATAAATATCAGGACAAATATTAAATCTTGCTAATAGTAAAATGCAAAAGAAAACAATGAGATCTGTTACTAAATATAAAACACCCAAATCTGGCTACACTGTGAGACAGACAGTAATCATACATTGTTGGTGGCAATGTAAAATATTAACATCCTTTCGATAGCAATTTGGCAATTCATATCAATAGTCAGAAAAATATTCATAGTCTCTGACTCAAACACTCCCCTTGGATATTCAGCCTAAGAAAATACTTAAAGAAAAAAGTATATATAAATGATGTTCACTATAGCATTATAATTATATTAACATTAGTTATGATAACAAAATATTAAGAATGATCTAAAAGCAAAATTAAAACAATGAATGGCTATGAAAATTATGAATTTTGTGCTGATTACAGAAGAGATAAAATATAATTTCAGAGAACACAGAAGATGCTTACAATATAGTGAGAATAATATAACACTTTTTTTTTCTCACTATACTCTAGTTACAACTATGTCACCTACAACGAGACAAAGAAAAATGTAAATTGAAAACAGTTTAAACATTCAGTATGCGGGCGCCTGGGTGGCTCAGTTGGTTAAGCGACTGCCTTCGGCTCAGGTCTTGATCCTGGAGTCCCGGGATCGAGTCCCGCATTGGGCTCCCTGCTCGGCAGGGAGTCTGCTTCTCCCTCTGACCCTCTTCCCTCTTGTGCTCTCTGTCTCTCATTCTCTCCTTCTCAAATAAATAAATAAAATCTTAAAAAAAAAAAAAAGAAACTGCCAAATTATAAAAAAAATAAATAAATAAACATTCAGTATGCTGGTACTGTAGGGGAATATGTTCTTCCTTGCTCTGATAACAAGTACTAATACTTACTGAATACTTACCATGTGTCCAATGCTGGACTATAAACATTTTGTATATGGACACCTTTAATCCTATGGGTAGGTTATAGTCAATAAATGGCAGAGCTGATATATGAATTCAGGCAGTCTTTTATCCTGATCTTAACCACATGATATATACCCAAATTAAGAAAAGTTAGAAAAGTGGGATTTCTCTCATCCTGTTAAGAGTCATGTTTCAAAAGGTAAGGTATAGGTAATCACAAATGAAATATCACGTGGTAATCTCAGACTACTATCCCTTAATAATTGCTAACTAACTTTTCAATCTTGCCTGCTAAGTTAAAAATGACTTTAAACAGAATGGAAAAACAAAACAAAATAAAACCATTTCATACCATTACAGAATGCTAGAGCTGTACAGGAAAGTTTAGATTACCAGATCCCTTTACCTCTACAGAGAAAGAAACTGAGGTCTCTAATCAGTGAGGGGTTAACTCAAGGTCATTCAGGTGGTTAATATAACTAATGCTAGTTCTAAATTCCAGGTTTCTTGATGATATGGTATTTCCCAATGGTATTTCTTTCTATACTATCTTATTCCCCTCCCCCATAAAAAAAATCTATATCCATTATGTTTTAAGTGCAGAATAAATGCCTGGCAGCACATCTGGTGTGTTTTAGTTAAACTAATCTCTACAATAGTTTTAATAGTGGTTTAATATTATAACCACATTAAGAAGAAGACGGTGAGGGGCGCCTGGGTGGCTCAGTAGTTAAGCGTCTGCCTTTGGCTCAGGTCATGGTCCCAGGGTCCTGGGATCCAGGCACATCGGGCTCCCTGCTCGGCGGGAAGCCTGCTTCTCCCTCTCCCACTCCCCCCCTGCTTGTGTTCCCTCTCTCGCTGTCTGTCTGTCAAATAAATAAATAAATTCTTAAAAAAAAAAAAAGATGGTGAAGCTCAGATGAGTGTAGCACATTGCCCAGCAGCATGCAGCTATTAACTGGCATCCAGATCTGATTCCAAAGCCAGTGTTCCTCCTCCAATATTTACCATAAGGTCTGGGGAGAAAGTGCTCCTGCACACAGGGAGCTCTGGTTATGGAAGTTCCTTGTGTTCTCTGCCCATGCCACCAAAGGTTCACATTGAGAGAACTGTCTGATCTTTTTTCAGGCTCAGGACTAGCTGGCTGTACCAGTGGGTTAAAAAGAATGTAAATAAATTCTATCTCCTGGCGTGACAAAAAGTTTCCAAGTGTGTGTTGATCCTGGGATTGGGCTTTTGTGTCCCTTTGGTACAATCAAGGGAGTAGAAAACATTTAGTGCTTAGAGACTGAGAAACTGAGGAGCATAGGGGCAAAATATAATGATGCTAATATTCTTGACAATTGTGCTTTCTAGTATCCTAATGGTTCAATGGCTCATGAAATACAATTCCATGACCTTTTTTCTCCCTCACGTTTTTGTTTCTTTTCTATTGCCTCACACTTCAAATTCCATAGATTCTAGCACTGCAGGATTTAATCTCCTCTCTCCAGACAGGAAGCCCCCTAAGTGGGCTCCCTGTCTTCAGTGTTTCTTGATTTACAACCATCTCACTCAGCAAGGGAGAGAATCTTCCAAAAGCAAAGCCACCACTACCTAACAAAATTTATCACTTTTTCCTTAAATTCCTTGAAAACAGCCCTACTCTACCTTTCCGGCTCTCTCTCTCCAGTTCTCAAGTTCCCTGTAACTAATCTGCGCTTTCCCTCCTCTGTGCTTTGGCTCACAATGATCCCTTTATCTGGAATCCTTTCCTCTTTCATCTTTGGCCGTCTAAATTCAGAAGGTCCTTTAAGGTCCATCTCAAATGTAATCTCCCTTGTTTCTTCTGATTCTCCAACCAGATATAATTCCCTCCTTATCTAACCCCTATTTACAAGACTTGACATTGTCACCTGTATTGTAGGTATCAGTGTATCTGAACTGTTCCATTAACATCAACACTGTGTTACTAACTTTTGTGTTATAGGTAGCACCTAGAAAAGACTTTCATATTTACAGTCAACGATCAAAAACAATTTGAGTTGAGTCATGCAAACTACATCAAAGTACTTCACAATTTTCTGTTAAAAAAAGAAAATTGGTCAAAGGAAGCCAGAGCTAAAAAAAAAAAAATAGTACAGCTACTTAATGGGGCACTTCATTTTCTAGGTGCAGACACAACACTTGATATACATCTACTAGGTCAAGAAAGGTATGCCTGTATTATGTAAATGATACTCAAAGACTTAAAAAGGCTAAAAAAAAAAATCTGAAGACATCTATAGTATGCTTTTATTTCCTGACTTTTAGTTCTGTCCGGATGAACGCAGGAAGCTCTGAAGCTTTAAATCTAGAAACTGTAGGGGGGTAGGACAAACTTCATTAAAACAATCAAATATAAATTTGGAGGGCTATTGCAAATCAGGCTGAATAGCCAATCAGGTTGAACAGAGGTATTAAGTGACTGATTCACTCTCAAACAAACAAAAAAAACAAAACTCGCAGGAAATTTAGCTCCTTCTTCCCAGTGAAAAACAAAATTTGAAATTCTGGTAATGTTGTTTTTTCCACATTCTAAAGCTAATCGGAGAAACCTGCTGCCTCACAAAAACATTTCATAAAGGTACTGAGGTAATACTACTCCTACAGAGATCATGAATAATGAATCGACGTGCCCCTGGCTGTACCCACGTCATTGTTTACTTTGTAAATTTTTTTTTTTTTTGAAGAGCTGGGGGTAAGGTGAGGAGGATGGGAGAAAATCAGTTTAAATTGTAGTCAAATACTTTTAGTGGAGTTGCGGTGTTTTTTTTTTCCTTATGGACCTGTAGCACTTGTTGATAAGAGCACAATGAAATTAACCGATAATTTGAATAAAGGCCAACAGGCACCTGCAGCCTCTCAATCACTCAACAAACATTTCAGACAAGATAGGGCCAAATTCTGCGATCTGGGCGAACAAGCGGGTGTCACCATTCCACAGGAGCGTCTTTCTAGGTAAACTGTAAATCTTGGGGCAACTGGGACCTCTCCCAGGGATCTGAGCTAGGAGCGGTCTCAGGTTTTTAGACAAATCTCTCCTCCTACCACACGTGACCGAATGGCATTCGGCCGCCTAGAGAGACACCGCACCGCACCAACCGCGGGATACAAAGGCTCAACGCTGCCGCTGCCGCTGCCGCCGCCGCCGCCGCCGCATCCTTTGGAGGATCGCGGGGCCTCCCGCGCTCAGCATCTGCGGAGCCTGCGCAGGGCGCCGCCGCGAGGCGCGCCGCTCCCGGGCCCACAGGGCGGTGCCGCGCAGCGCGGGGAGTGGGAGCGGGGAGCGCGCGCCGCCTGCCTTGCGCGCCCGCCAGCCCAGCGCCTCCGGAGCAGGGCCGCCGCGCCGCACGCAGCCCGGCTGCGCCGCAACCGCCGCCGCCGGGCCTTCGTCCGCCGCAGGGAGCCCCGCAGCGACGTGGACCAGGGTGAGGAGGCCGAGGGCCCCCAGCCCCCGGGCAGGCCCGAGGCCGGGCCAGCCCATCCCAGCCCACCTCTGCCCAGGCCTGGGCCTTCCCCTCTCTTAGCCCCTGCCCCTCCCTACGCCTTCCCCGGGACTTGCGCGGGCGGTGGGGCGCCGTGAGCTGCACTTACACCACGGCTCTGGAGATCATCCAGGACACCATCTTCCCGGGGGCTTGGACCCCACCTCGGGGGCGGGTGGGCGCCGAGCGTGGCGGACCAGGCCGCCAACGGCAGGCCGCGTGCTCGCCGGCTCCTCGCGCTCCCAGGGGCCGCGCTGGCGCCCTCGGGAGCCGGACCGGGTGTATGCGCGCTGCGGCCCGAGCTGCGCGGCGGTCGGTCCCCCGCCCGTCCCCGCCCGCGGCCGAGCCGCCGCCGAGCCAGCCGGCCCCGCCCCTGCACTCCGCTGATAGGCGGTGGCGGCGGCGGGGCGCGTCGGCCGAGGCCGGGTCTGGGCGGCCGTGCTCCGGAGGCTGGGCGGTCTGGACCCCGGCCGGCGCCGGAAAGCCTCGTGGCCCCCGACCCCTGCGCTCGAACCTACACGTTCCTTTTCTTTACATCCCTGGGACGCCCACCTGGCGTGGAAGGGAAGAGGGGATGGCGGGAGGCTGAGGCAGGGGACTTGTGGGTAGGGGTTGTGATTGTGTGTGTGAAAAAATAGCAGGAACTCTTGTGGCCGATATACTCCTCTGGATCAGGCCCTAGAATCTGGGGAGGCAAGATTTGGAGATGTGTGTAGCCATATCCGGTGTCTCCACCGTTCACGGAGGCCCAGCGTCCTGGGCATTCTCAAAGTACGGCATTTTAAGGGAAACGTCGGGAGGATTCTCGCACAGGCCTCGGTATATATTAGGAGTCTCGTGGTGTGTGGTGCAGTGCGGGGGGGGGCAGAGGAGGGTGGCTTTGGTTTTCATGTTCGCAGCAGTGGGTGTATTCATATCACTGTTCTGGGCCTTTCACAGCACCTTTGCAATCACGACATCTGCAGAGCCTGTTTTACGAACACATCTGAGCCTGCCAAATATTCAAAGTAAAAACTGGGCCTGGGATTCCTGACCCGCTCTGCTATTTACAGTTTCCTTTTTTGGGGGAGGTTGGGTTACTGCTTACTCCATGCAGTTCTTGCTGATAGCATAATTTCAGGAGATAGGATTTAAAAACAGTTTTTTGGTGGCAGTACCAAATTGAGAAACTGATTTCAAATTTAGTCTTTTTTTTTTCCCCCAGTTCAGAGGACAGTAAAAGGTAGTTCTAATATTCAGATCGTGCAAAAAATAAAGGACGAAATGTCGGCTTTAAGCCTTTAATTAAAGTCCTAGAAATTAGCTTATTTTGTGACCATGTAATTTATTCTTTTTGTTCCTCAGTTTCCCCATAGTAAAAAGGGACTAATAATACTGTAGCTTACCTCTTGCCTTCCAGAGTGACATGAAGCACTGCTAAATAACATGTTTAGGAAGTTCTCCAACTTGCTTGGAAGAAGATTGAGGGCGTATATAAGATTATCCTGAGTTCTTTTAAGTTCCCAGGTTCAATAAATTTAGTAATATTTTTATTACTTAAGAATTGAGCTCAGAAGTTAGGTTCTTTTTGTTATTTACTGATATTAAGAATATATGTTTTAGTTTCAGGGATCTCGTTAATGAAAATTTGTAATTGTTTGGAATCTTTTATTTTTGGCTAGTCAGCATTCTTTGGGGATCAGGTGTGTCACATAAGCACCAGTTTTCTGGAAAACTCTCTTGCCCAATAAAATTCAAACTCTTATGAATAACATTTAAATCCATCCATGAATAGGTCCTGAGATGTTGTTACAGCCTGAGTTTTTATTGCCTTCCCAACCCTTTTGGACCCCTACCCTTTCCCTAGCTCTCTTCTCTGAAACAAGTTGTATCTATCCACATGCCCAGCACTTTTGCCCACACTTCCATTTTTTTCTTTAATGATTTACTCTCCATTCTCTACCTATCAGAATCTTTGTTTTTCAGAGTACTATGGCATGAGGATGTTCTTGATTTTCCCCAGTGAAAATTATTCGTAATTTTTCCTAGGCTCCCATAATTTAGTTGAATTTCTATTTAGTGTCTATTTCATTCTGCTTTATATTATGGCTATGTTTTACTGATGTCTAATTTACTGGATGGTAAAATGTTTGAGGACAGATACCGTATATTAGATATCTTTGTGTTTTCCAAGTCGTTAGAATAGGATAATTGCCCAAGGAAAGTTTGAAAAGTTTGTTAGTACAGACACTCTGTTAAGTATTGGAGCTTTATGAAATTTTAGCCATGTACTGTAGAAGTCTCTTAAAGATGTGTTTCTTGTGTTCTTAATATGGGGATCATCATTCTGAATATTATTTTACTGCATTCACTGTAATATATGCCTTCAGGGGTTGCAGAGATATTAGGACTGTTGGCTGCTCTATAAAATGTCCCTAGGCTCCTGTGTGTTAAATTTCATTTTGTATGCTTATTTTGTCTTCAGACTCTTCCATATTCATATCACTTTTTGTTGTTCTCAATCTGGAACAGCCTCCTTCTTTATACATTTCAATATGCCATGTGCTGGAAACCACCTGCTCTGTGCTAAGCACATGTTGTTGAATCAACCTTTACAACCCAAAAAGCGTAGGTAGTGTTTATCCCCATTTGATATACTGGAAACTGAGGTTTTGAGCGCTCACTGCCAATGACCATATAGCTCATAGGTGACACAACTGGAACTAGTCCATGCTTCCTGAGCGTTCTTGACATTATACTGTGGTAGTCGAATTGTGACTAAGGAAGTGGGTCCAGATGGGGAGTGCCCTCTTGGAGGAAGTTGGGAGGCAAATTTTTTTGCTTGGTGGTGATTGGGGCTAATCAGTAGCATTTAATGGTGGGGACTAGGGATGTTATACTTTTTTGCAATGTGGGGGCTATCCCGAACAAAGAATGTTCCTGTGTCCTATATGGTTAGGAATATCCTGCCTGACATTTGTGTAACATTCATAATTATTGGAATCTAGAAACTCCATTTTACATATAAGCTAATGGTTTTAACTGAGACTGAACTTTACAGCGTCTATTTCCACATGCAAATGTGTGAAAGGAAGATTTGTTTTGTTCACAACTTGACCAAGAGTTGTTTTCAGTTTTGGAAAATTGCATTACAAACCATTTTGCTGTCATATTCATGTACTAATTACTTTTATATGTCTTCTAGTTCAGTTTTGTTTCAGGATTAACATTGAAATACTTATAAATTATTTTCATTTTCCTTTTACATTTATATTTAGGGTATATGGCTTTGTTTGAAGTTGTTTGTAAGGAAGATTGTTACTAATTTCATTTCAGGGTGATAATGCAGAAGTTGGAAAATATTTTATGGAGGGGAAACATTGAATTTGATAAGGTTGAGAATTGTTAGGCTAAATTCATCTGATGAGGAGTCTCTTATAGAAAGTTCCCAGATTTTAGGAGTAGGTGTTTCTAATCTCTGTGTTGGGCGGGATCTTGGATGGTAGAGATCTTCCTAGTAGGTGGCCATTGAAAAGTCCTTCATGATGTGAGGCAAGGCCCTAGAGACTTGGGAGCAAAGGAAATATATTACCTGTGGCCTAGAAGCTTTTAAAGTGTTGTCTCATTTGACGTATTTGAGATCACTTGTAGAGAAAATAGAAAAATTATTTCTACTAAATATTTTTCTTTTTTTTTAACATATCACTAATATTCATTTGTTGTGCTGTGGAGTGCTTCCTTCATTGTATTATGTGAAGACACTTTTCTGTGGGTATTGAATTTAACATGGTGGGAAGCAGCATATTTAGGGCAAAGGACCTTCTATCAGACCTATTTCTGCTCTCGATAATGTGATGTTTGTCAAGTCAGTCTGTTTCCTTTTAAATAGGGTTGATAATGTTATCAAATGCAAGGAGTTTTAAAACTTAAAACTAATTAGAGACTCTTGAAAGAATTGCTTTTTCTTCTACATCTTCACTTAGTATTCTACATCTTCACTTAGATATGTAGATTGTGCATCTTGTACATGTTAAAGTTCATTTATTAGAAAAAAAAAGAGTAGGAAAGTACCTAGGAGAGCAGGTACTGAGAGCAGAATTACATGGTACAGAGATAGTATCTAATTTGTAATTATTAATGAGTATGCCAGTGGTACTAAATACTAGGGCGCTTTCCCCTTCGTACTGGAGGAGTATTTTCAAGTGCTTGAAAATATTTTTTATTTGGAGGCAGGCTAAAATTAAATGAGTCTACTGTAATAGTTATTTAGAAATTAGTGTGAGGGAGAGGATCCTAAAGAGAATGACTTAAAAGGTGAACCTGTTCTTTTTCCATCTCCTGCTAGATAAGTATTTCTTTTTATTTTAGCCAGTTCGCCATACCATACTATTTATGGTGACTACAGAGGTCAAATTTGCCATCCGACATTGAAATAAAATTGTAAAGAAAAGTAATATTCAAAATACAATAATCAGATTGCAGGAGAATGGAAAGATTAGATTCTGAAGAAGATGAAAGCAAAATATGTCTGTGATGGCTGGATCTAGGGAACACTCATAGTAAGGAATTGACAATATCTGAAGTTTTTATACATTTGAAGTAGTAGCTTTACTTACGATAATTAAGGATTTATACAGAACTTTTTTTCCCCTTCAGGTCATTTGTTTGACCGTGTTAAATGGCAGAGAAACACGTATACACAAACACAAATATGGCAGAGAAAGTCATATTTGGGGAACTTTTGCTATTCATTTAAAATAGAATAGATTAAATCATAGTTCCCTGTTTTGAAATTGAGGTAGATCCATGATTTCAAGCATTGTTCAGGTGCATACAGGGCTTGTGGTGTAATTTGCAGAAAGCTGAAATATTTGATAATTCCACCAGGTATATTAAGCAGACCTTAAAAAAAATTTTATTGATGTTTTTGAGTGGTAATTCAAAGCACATGGAATAAAATTCACAAGGGTAAACAATGAAGATAGTCTTTTACTGCCCATCTCCAGCTATCCAGTTTCCTTCACAGGCTATCTGTGTCGCCAGTGTTTTGTTTTTGTTTTTGTTTTTTGCAAGAGCAAAGTCTAGAAACAGACTCAGTTATTATATATAGCCTAAGATAAAGGTGGAATTTTAGACAGTTGAAACATGATGGATTTTGTTGGTAAATGATTTTGTGACAGCCAGCCATTTAATAAAACCTGAAGAAAAAGTAATTCCTGATGGATAAGAAATGTAAATGTGGAAACTAAAAGTGCCGTAAAAATGCAAAAAGAATATATACGTGAAGGTAATATGATCTTGATAGTGGAAAGGCCTCTCAAAGCATGTGATAAAATCAGAAACCAAAAAGGCAAATTTCATAGACTTGATTACATAAGAATTTAAAACTTTTCTGCTTCCAAAAACGATATAAATGGGATTTCAAAACGAATGATAAACTGGGAAAAAATATTTGTAAAACTAGACAAAGGGTTAATAATCTTACTATATAAAGTACAACACAGCAAAACAAATAAAAAAATATTAATTAAAAATATAATCTCAAAACTTGGAATCTCTGGTTTCCAGTCTAGTATGTAAAGAAGGACCTTAGGAGTTGCCGCTCTATCCTAACAACGAGTAAAAAGCTGAACTAAAAAAATCAACTCTTAGATTCTTCAGGGAAATGAAGTCACAGGGTAAACTGCTGCCCTGAAAATTGGAGTGACAGGAAGATACAGGGAATCATAGCTTACTAAAGCAGAAACCTCTGCAACAACCAGGGCCTGGTAAGAAAACCTAAAGTATAATTGATGAATCCGGAGGCTCAGTGTGAACAACTCGGTGTTAGAAACTGCAAGAGAATCTAGTCATGGGGGACATCCACACTTTGGTGAGTTTTACCTCCAGGAGTTCTACCAGGTCCTCACAGTTAATATTGGAGAAAAATACCCTGTGTTTTCTAGCAGGAGGAGGGGAAAAGGAACCATTTCAAAATAAACCAGAGTATTCTGCTTTTCTTAACAAGACAGGCTCTCAGGAGAAGCTTTTACCAGAGCCTAACCTAAGGGAGGGCAAGTACCCAACATCAACCAGCTCTAGTCTTCCACCTGGGGTAAGGGAAAAACTCTTATTTGAGCTCATCTAGCTGTACATGTAGGGAAAGGGAAATACATAACCCCTGCTATCCTGTCTCAACTCTGGGGAGTTGGAAAGGTAGGGACTGAGAAGCATTGATGAAATTCACAGAGCTCACTGAAAAACTGACACCTAATCAATATTCGACTGGAAAATGCCTCCCCCAATCACCACCATACCGCTACATTGCTAAAGGCGTATTTACCACAGTTCCTTAACCTAGCATATCATGTCTGCCTTTTCACCAAAAAATACAAGGCATACTAAAAGACAAAAAATACAGAGACTGAGCAATTATCAGAACTAGATTCAGATATGGAAGGAATGTTGGAATTACCAGACCAGGATTTTTTTTTTAGAGATGACTAATAAGATAAAGATTTTAATGGAAAAAGTAGACAACATGCAAGAATAAATGGATAATGTAAGCAGAGAGGTGGAAATTCTAAGAAAGAATAAAAGAAATATTAGATTAAAAATACTTTAACAGAAACAAAGAATGTCCTTGATGGGCTCATTACTAGACTGGACACAGCTGAGGAAAGAATCTCTGAACTTAAGGATATGACAATAGAAAATTTCAAAATTGAACAGTAAAGAGGAAAAAAAAATGAAAAAAGCAGACCAGAATATCCAAAAACTGTGGGACAACTATAAAAGGTATAGCATACATGTAATGTGAATATTAAGTGTAGAAAAAGGAAGAGAAGCAATATTTGAGGCAGTTATGACTGAGAATTTCCTCAGATTAATGTCAGACACTAAATCCCGGAACCAAGAAGCTTAGAGAATACCAAGCAGGATAAATGTCCAAAAAAAAAAAAAAAAAAGCCACAAAAAAACCCAAAACCCTACACCTAGGCATAATATATTTAAACTTCAGAAAATCAGTGGTAAAGAGAAAAAGAAGCCAGAGGAAAAATAACAACTTATCTGTAGAAGAGCAAGGGTGAGGATCACATTCATTTGACTTTTTCAACTTTACAGAAACCATGCAAGCAAGAAGAGTTGAGTAAAATATTTGAAGTATTGAGGAAAACGCCCCACCAACCTAGAGTTCTGTACCTTGTGAAATTATCTTCAAAAGTGAAGGAGAAATACTTTCTCAAACAGTAATCAAGGGAATCTGTTACTAGGAGACCTGCCTTGTATGAAATGTTAAAAGAAGTACTTCAGACAGAAGGAAAATGGTGCACCTCAGAAACTGATCTACATAAAGAAAGGAAGAGCTTTGGAGAAGAAATAAATGAAAATAAAGTAAAAACTTTTTTGAAAAAAATACTTAATCTGGGGCACCTGGGTGGCTCAGTTGGTTAAGCGGCTGCCTTTGGCTCAGGTCATGATCCCAGGGTCCTGGAATCGAGCCTCGCGTCAGGCTCCCTGCTCAGCGGGGAGCCTGCTTCTCCCACTCCCTCTGCCTGCCTCTCTGCCTACTTGTGCTCTCTCTCTCTGTCAAATAAATAAAATCTTAAAAAAAAATACTTAATCTGATAGTTTTCAGTTTGTTCAAAAATGATAGCAGCAATATATTCAGTTTGTGTGTGTGTGCTTAATGTACGCTTCTGTGTATAAGTGAGATGAATGAAAGCAATGATATAAGGAATGGGAGGGAAGAATTGGATTTGGATTACTTGTAAATATGTACAGGCCTACCCAGAAGATATTTTGGGTTTGGTTCCAGACTGCTGTAACAAGGCAAATATCACAATAAAGTGAGTCAAATGAATTTTTTCATTTCCTGGTGCATATAATAGTTGTGTTTACACCATACTGTAGTCTATTAACTCCAATAGCATTATGCCTAAAAAAAGTACATACCTTAATTAAAAAAATACTTTATTGCTAAAAAATGTTAGAGCTTTCAGAGAGTTGTAATCACTGATCTGAGCTTTCAGAGAGTTGTAATCACTGATCACCATAACAAATATGATAACAATGAAAATGTTTGAAATGTTGGGAGAATTAGCAAAATGTGACACAGAGATATGAAGTGAGCAAATACTGTTGGAAAAATGGTACCCATACACTTGCTCGACATAGGGTTGCTTTAATTTGTAGAAAACACAGTATCTGTGAAGTACAGTAAAGCAAAGCACAATATAACAGGGTTTGCCTGTATTGCAAATTCTGGAACAACCACTAACATTAAAAAAAAGTATAATTGGTAAGAGAGGAAATGGAATCCTGTAAAATACTCAAAATCACAAAAGGCAGAAAAAGTGTGGAAGTCAAAAATGGGAACAAAAAACAAGGATGACAAGTAGAAAACAGTAAGAAATATGGTAGAAGTTAATCCATCTATAACAATTTCCTCTAAATACATCACTCAAAAGACAGATTTATCAGGGTGGATCAAAAACAAGACCCCAGTATACATGGTGTACAAGAAACTCACTTTAAAAACACACATAGAGGGGCACCTGCGTGGCTCAGTTGGTTAAGGGTCTGTGTTTGGCTCAGGTCATGATCCCAGGGTACTGGGATGGAGCCCCACATCGGGTTCCCTGCTCATCAGGGAGTCTGCTTCTCCCTCTCCCTCTGCCTGCTGCTCCCCCTGCTTGTGCTCTCTCTGTCAAATAAAATAAATAAAATCTTAAAAAAAACCACATATAGATTAAAAGTAAAGGGGTAGAGGAAGATACACTGTGCTAACACTAATCAAAAGAAAGTGGGAATAGGTATATTAATTTCAGACAAAGCAGACTTGAGAGCGAAGATAGTTATTTGGAATAAAAAGGGGCATTACATGTGATAAAGTGGTCAGTACTCCAAGAAGGCCTAACAATCCTTAATGTGTATAAACCTATCAGAGTGTCAAAATATGTGAGGCAAAAACTGATAGAAGAGCAAGTATAAATAGATAAATCCACTATTGTTGGAGACTTTTAACATTCCTGTCAGAATTGGACAGATTTAGCAGGCAGAAAATCAGTAAAGACATAGTTAAACCCAACGGAACTATCAGTATAACTGACATCTACTAACTACTTTATCCAATAGCAGCAAATTACACATTCTTCTCAAGCTCATATGAACATTCATCAAAATAGACATCATTCTGGGTCATAAAACATACCTTAACAAACTTAACAGATATCATACAGTATGGGTTCTCAGACCAGAATGAAATTAGACTAGAAATTAATAACATAAAGAGAGTTGTAAAGTTCCCATATATTTGGAGATTATAAAGCATATGTCTAAAAAACACATGGGTCAAGAAAGAAATGTCTGGAGATATTGAAAAATGTTTTGAATTAAATGAGAATGAAAATATAACTTAACAAAAGCAGTGCTTAGAAGGAAATTTATAGCATTGAATGCATATACTAGAATAGAAGAATGTTCTAAAATCAGCCATTTAAGCTTTCATTTTAGGAACCAGAAAAGGACAAATTAAATCTGAAGTAAGCAGAAGAATGAAACAGTAAGAATTAGAGCAGAAAACAGTTAAACTGTAAGTGGGAAATCAGAGAAAAGCAATAAACCCAAAAGCTGGTTCTTTGAAAAGATCAATAAAATCAGTAAGTCTCTAGCCAGGCTAACTTAATGAAAAAGGAGGATACAAATTATTGATCAGATATGAGAGAGAGGACATCACTACAGATCCCATGGACAGTAAAAGGATAAGAAATTCTATGAACAACTCCATGCCCACAAATTTGATAACCTAGATGAAGTGGATCCATTCCTTGAAAGTTAGAATTTGCCAAAATTCACACAAGAAGAAATAGACAATCTGAATAGCCCTGTATCTGTTTTAAAAATTGAATCCATTAATAACCTTTCAAAACAAAGCACCAGGCCCAGATGGGTTCATTGGTGAATTCTACCAAGAATTTAAGGAAGAGGTTATACCACATCTCTACAGTCTCTCCCAAAAGATAGAAGGAGAGAGAATAATTTCTATTCTGTGAACTCAGCATTTACCCTAATACCAAAACCAAAGACATTACAAGAAAACTACAGACCAGTTATCTCTCATGAACATAGATGGAAAAAAACCCTCAAAATATCAGCCAATTGAATCCAACAATGTGTGGAAAGAATTATACGTTACAGCTAAGTGGAATTTATGCCAGGCATGCAAGGCTGATTCAGCAATTGAAAATCACTTAATATTATCCATTACATCAACAGGCTAAAGAAAAAAAATCACATTACAACAAAATCTAACACCCATTTGTGATTAAAAAAACTCCGTAAAGTAGGTTTGGAGGGGGAACTTCCTCAACTTGATGAAGAACATTTACAAAAATCCTACAGCTAATATTATACTTAATGGTAAGAAACTAGAAACTCTTTACTAAGGTCAGGAATGAGGCAAGGATGTCCCTTCCCATGATTGCTTTTCAACCTCATTTGGAAGTCAGAGCTAATGCAGTAAGGCAAGCAAAGGGGAAAAAAATTATACTGATTGGGAGGAAGGGAGGGAGGAAATAAAACTTTTTGTTAGTGGTTTTATTTCTACATGATCATCTATGTAGAACATCTGAAAACTGACAAAATTACTGGATTAGAAATGATTATAGTAAGGTTGTAGGATACAAAGTTAAGATTCAAAAGGTTACTGCTTTCCTGTATATATACCATCAGTGAACAAGTAGAATTTGAAATTGAAAGCTCAGTACCATTTACTTTAATGCCCTCTCCCCAGGTGAAATACTTAGGTATAAACCTAACAAATTACGTATGAGATCTCTAAGAGGAAAACTAAACTCTGAATGAAGTCAACTAAATGAGAGATATTCCATGTTCATGGTTAGAAGACTCAATATTGTCAAGATGTCAGTTCTTCCCAACTTGGTCTATAGATTCAGTACAATCCCAATCAAAATCCCAGCAGGTAATTTTGTGGATATTGACAAACTGATTCTAAAGTTTATAGGCCAAGTCAAAAGACCCACAAATAGGCAACTAATTTTTAAAGGAGAAGGACCATCAGAGAACTGACACTCTCTGAATTCAAGATTCACTATAGGGGCGCCGGGGTGGCTCAGTCGTTAAGTGCCTGCCTTTGGCTCAGGTCATGATCTCAGGGTCCTGGGATCGAGCCCCGCATCGGGCCCTCTGTTCTGCTGGGAGCCTGCTTCTCCCTCTCCCATTCCCCCTGCTTGTGTTCCCTCTCTTGCTGTTTCTCCCTGTCAAATAAAGAAATAAAATCTTAAAAAAAAAAGATTTACTAAAAGCTACATTAAACCAACACATTGTGGTCTTGGCAAAAGCATACACAAGTAGATCAATGGAATAGAACAGAAAGCCCAGAAATAGACCCATATAATTATAGTTAACTGACCTTTGACACAAAGGAGCAAAGACAGTGCATTCGAGCAGATAGTCTTGTCAACAAATAGTGCTGGTACAATTTGACATCCACATGCAGAGAAATGACTATAGACGTAGACTTTATGCCCTTCACAAAAATTAAGTAAAAATGTCTTATAGGCCTAATTGTAAATTGCAAACCTCAAAAACTCCTAGAAGATAACCTAGGAGACAACCTAGGTGACCTTGGGTATGGCGATGGTTTTCTTAGATACAAAACCAAAGGCATTATCCGTGAAAGAAATAATAAGTGGGAATTCATTAAAATAAAAATAAAAACTTGTGCTCTGTGAAAGACACTGTCAGGGAATGAGAAGATATGTCATAGACTGGGAGAAAATATTTGCAAAAGATACATCTGGTAAAGGACCATTGTTCAAAATATACAAAGAACTCTTAAAACTCAAAAATAAAACAAAACCTGATTGAAAAATGGGCAAAATTAGTGAACAGACATAGAACCACATAAGATATACAGATGGCAAGTGAGCGTATGAAAAGATGTTCAACATCACGTCAAGTCATTAGGGAATTGTAAATTAAAACAAGATGTTACTACATACTTATTAGAATGGCCAAAATCCAAAACATTAACAACACCAAATGCTGGCAAGGATGTGGAACAACAGGAGCTTTCATTCATGCTGGTGGGAATGCAGAATGGTGCAGCCACTTTGGAAGAAAGTTTGGCAGTTTCTTACAAAACTAGACATACTCTTACCATACGATCCAGCAGAGCCAGCAATCACACTCCTTGGTATTTACCCAAAGGAGCTGAAAACAGGTCCACACAAAACCTTGGACATGGATGTTTAGATCAACTTTATTCAGTTGCATAAACTTGGAAACAACCAACATGTTCTTCAGTAGGTGAATGGATAAATAAAGTTTGGTACCATTCAGGGTCAAAAAGAAATGAGCATCAAGTCATGAAAAGACATGGAGGAAACTTGAATGCATATTACTAAGTGAAAAAAGCAAAAGGCTATATACTCTATGGGTACAACTACATGACATCCTGGAAAGGGCAAGACTGTAGACAGTAGAAAGATTGATGGTTGCCAGGGATTAGGGGCAAAGGAGATGGATAGGTAGAGCACAGAGGAATTTTAGGGCCGTGAGACTATTCTGTAAGTTACTACACGTATAAATATGTCATATATTTGTCCAAACCTGTAGGTAATCTATGGATTTTGGGCGATAATGATATGTCAGTGTAGGTTTCATCAATTGTAACAAATGTACCACTCTGGTGGGGGATGTTAATAGTACGGAAAGTTGTATGTTTGTGGGGACAGAAGGTATATGGGAACTCCTGTCCTTTCCCCTCATTTTATGTGAAGTTTATTAAAAGTGAAGTTTATTTTTTTATTTTTTTTAAATTTTATTTATTTATTTGACAGAGAGGGAGAGCACAAGCAGGGGGAGCGGCCCGCAGAGGGAGAGGGAGAAGCAGGCTTCCCGCTGAGCAGGGAGCCTGATGTGGGGCTCGATGCGGGGCTCGATCCCAGGACCCTGGGATCATGGCCTGAGCCGAAGGCAGTCACTTAACTAACTGAGCCACCCAGGCGCCCCCAAAATTAAGTTTATTAATGAAAAAATAAATCTTGGTAGAAAAAATGTACAAAGTCTATCAACAGGCAATTTACAAAAGCAGTACAAATGGCCAGGACATACTGTAACCCTAACTAATCTAGAGATAGACATGGTCCAAGTTCAGGACTGGGTCCTGTTGAGGAAGCATAGTTCAACACTAAAAGTTATTAAAAAGGAATTCCATTTGTTCTCAAAGAGCATTATTGGGAATTTAAATCATAACCAGATTAATAATTCTTACAGGATCTTTTCTCCCCTCCCCATTTCTTTTACGGCCCTGAATCTGCTTTTCACAGGTCTGGCTCTAAAAGTTTTTTTCTCAAATCCCAGGTAACAAGGCCACTTCCCCCTAATATTTTTTGTTTCCTTTATTATGTTGATCAACTTAGTATCAGCAAGTCATTCCTTTTTAGAAAGGGAAAAAATAAGTGGAGGGAGGAGGGCTGTGGACATTCACATGTAATACATTTTTCCATGTCACACTAAGGAAGTATTTTTGGTTTCACTGATTAAGGAAATCCAGATAAAAATTTTCTTATTGCCACATTAGCAAATATTAGAGTGTTATTGCTTAGTGTTGGTGAGGGTGTGTGGTACTCCCAAGTCTCTATTGAAATTTTTGAGGGAGAAATTGCACATGTTTACTTTTTTAAAGATGCCAGGTCTTTATTATTGAGGTCCACTTCTAAGAACTCGTCCCAGGCCTTTTGGTTCTACCTGTGTTATGAGGCGGCCCATCAAGTATGTGTTTAAAAGCTATTTTTGTCTTCTCTGTTACATTCTCAAAAGTGATTTCGATATCCTGTATCTCAAAATTGTTTTTACAACCTATATTCAAATCACGTGTGATGCTTCTGAAAGGAACAGATTCTCAGTTCGTATCCCAGACCAACTAAATCAGAATCTCTGGGGCACCTGGGTGGTTCAGTTGGTTAAGTGACTGTCTTCGGCTCAGGTCATGATCCTGGAGTCCCGGGATCGAGTCCCACATCGGGCTCCCTGCTTAGCGGGGAGTCTGCTTCTCCCTCTGACCCTCTTCCCTCTCGTGCTATCTCTCATTCTCTCTCTCAAATAAATAAATAAAATCTTAAAAAAAAAAATCAATCTCTGGGTAGGGCCCAGGAGTCTTAAACAATCTCACAATAATTAGATATAAAATTAACTAAATGGAACGCAACATATTTTAAGAAAAACGGAAAAGAAGAAGATAACAGGAGAGGAAGAAAAGGGGAATATGTCAGAGGGGGAGACGAACCATGAGAGATGATGGACTCTGAAAAACTGAGGGTTCTAGAGGGTAGGGGGGTGGGGGGATGGGTTAGCCTGGTGATGGGTATTGAGGAGGGCACGTTTTGCATGGTGCACTGGGTGTTATGAACAAACAATGAATCATGGAACACTGCATCAAAAACTAATGATGTAATATATGGTGATTAACATAACAATAAAAAAATAAAAAAAAATTAACTAAATGGTTATCATTTCAGAGCCATTCTTTCAGACTCTAAAGAACTGCTCTCAAGCTCCAGTCCCATCTAGCTTTAACCCTGGAAGGACTTGACCAGAATGCTTGTCCATCCCTAATTCTTTGAGTTTCTATTCTCCTTACCTTGAAGTTCCTTTATATCATTTACCATCCTCCTATTATTATTATTACTATTATTTTATTTTATTCTTGGTACTAAGAAAACATGTTACCCCTTGAGTGCAAGGAGCCCTTGACTCATTTTTATACCTCTTTCCAGACAGTCTGTGCTCTTCCTTCCTTCTCTCCGTCTCTACCACTTTACCTCCTTTATTTCATACTTTGTTTTTGAGATTATCCTGTTGTTATTTGTGACTGTAGTTCATGGATTTCCACTACTATGGAATATTTCATTACATGTATATACAACAATGTATTTTTCGTTCCATTTAAGGATATTTTGGATTTGGGAATTTTTTTTTTTTTTTTTTGCTGCAGCTGCTTATGTCAAGGTTTATCTAAGGTATGTGATGTGGAAAGCATCATACTTAAAAAATAGTAGACATTTTTATGATTATCATCCTTTTTACTAGGTTTTAAGCTTCTTGAAAGCAGGCATTGGGTCTTATGCATCCCATCCAGCATTGCCAACCTTACATAATAAAATAGATAATAAATATTTGTTTCATTGAGTTAAATTTTGTTTTTTACTCTTCATGTAACACCCTCTTGAAAACTTAGCTTTCTCAAGCTTCAGATCTCTCAAGAGAACTGTCAATAAGCTACTTAGGCATTTATGATACATGAAAATTGCATAAAAATATCTCAGTAACTTGATCAAAATAAATATACATTAGCAGGATAAATGTGGAGAATTCTTAGTTCTTGTTTGACAGTTTTAAATTGGTATATCCTTGAGAAGTCTTTTTAAAATATCATTACTTAGTTTCTTTTTCTGCAGATGGAAATAACCTCTAGTAAGTTATGTAATATTTAGGGTTTACAAGAAGCTTTCATTTTAGAGATCTAGGGTAATATGAATAATATAACCAAAAATTCTAGCACAGAAAGGAAATCACTATATTTTTAAATATTAAGGAGTGTTTGGCTTTATGATATGTTTTTATCATAGGACTTGTGCTATAATAATAACAATAATAAAACCTATTGTTAATAGGGCCATATTGGTGCTACAGTACTATGTTGAAAAGATTCTTGAGAGACGTTCTCTCATGTTTTTTATTTACTGTCCTAGGCTTGGCCCAGTGGCTTTATAGTCCAGTTCACACCAAGCACTGTGCCAAGGAACCTGGGGTTTATGAACCAAGCTCTGTCTTGTTTAATAATTTAGACCTGGGCAAGTCAGTTGATTTTACTTGACTTCTGTTTCCTCATCTGCAAAATAAAGGTAGTACCTTAGATTGCTTGTCTTTGTAGGATTCTAGGGTAATACTTTAGGCTGCTTATCTTCACACAGTTCTTAAGAGAATTACTATAAGGAAATGCAGGAAATCTCTTTATAAAATGAACACTGAAATGGGGATAGTAGATACTATCTTTGGATTAGTAAAGGTCCAGCACAAATAGTATGGCCTTTTGCAGTGGGCTAACACTGAATTTGGGAGAAGCATACTGTTATGTATGGGAAAAAGAACGTATGTGTAGATAATGACCACAGCCCAGGGTAATGTGCCAGGCAAAAAACTTTTACTGATTTTGAAGAAATTCATAGGAAAGAGAGAGATTGCTCTGTTTGGGGGAAAGGAGTCAGATGCTTTCGAGGATGATACTTTGGTAGTCTTGTACCAGTAGAAGGGAGAGAACACAGGCAGGAAATCTTCGAAGTGCAGTGTAAGGCTGACAACAAGTTGAAGTCCTGTATTCGAGAAGCAGATCCTGGAGAGTGTGTCCATCACTGCCATGCTATCCCATAATATGAGGAACCCTTACAAGGACATTAAGCAGGTTGAAGGATAGATTCGAGGAAATACTGAAGGCAGGGTGATCAGTCCCAAGGATGATATTATTAATCTGGGGGAAAAATGATCAGGGGCTTAACCAAGGGCTCTTAACCTGGGGTTTGCAAATTAGGTGATCTTGGATAGAAATCAAGAGGCCATGAACTTGGTGAAAAATTACATTTTTTCCCGACTAACCTTTTTCTGAAATTTAGCTTATCCTTCAGTTATGAGTGTAGGAAACAAACCACAGTAATATTAGTAGTATTTTTAACCTTTTGCCAATAGAAATCTCACATTTTTCTATCACATTAAAGTTGTTGTAAACATCTTGTATTATTGCTTAAACCACCTATTATTACTCTGAAATTATGGTAGTTTGAGATCTGCTGTGAGGTCTTTATTTATTTAATGAGTTGACAAAGAAGCATATATGGTGTTAATCACATTTTTTTACTATTTTGATAACTATATTTCAATACAATTGGTTTATTTTGTAATTCCATCCTTTAAAATTTATTTTTAAAAGAAAACATTGAGTCCAAGCTTCATCAGATTACTAGAGTGGTCTATGGCACAAAAAGGTTAAGAACCCTTGGTAAACTGAGGCGGTATCTCTTCGAGAATGTACTGGTACTTTGTCATTTTTGGCAAGTTTGAGTCACTTTTCTTTTCTAGAATAAAGTGGTCAAGTAAATGATCCATAATATCTCTTCCAACTCCAAAATTCCACTTTTAATTTCCCCCTTCAAGCCAACATCTTCCATAGCCTTCCCCAGCTCACTAAATTACACAGTTGGCTTTTCCCTTCATCAAGCCCAACATCTTCTCTAGCCTTTTCTTCCCCGCCTCACTAAAAGATATCACTCTCCATCCAGGTCCTCAAGTCAAAAATATAGGAGTTATCCTTTCTTTTTTCTCACCTATTATACCCAACATACAATCAAGTCTTGCCAGTTGTACTTCCTAACTTTCTGAATTTGTTCCTTTCTATTTCTACCACCTCTCTCTGCTACACGATTGCAAGAATTGTAATGGAGCTCCCTATTTCTATTCTTGACCTGTAACAGTCTGTTGTCTGCATAGCAATGAGAGTGGTCTTTTTAGTCCACAGATGATAGGAATTTGTTAACTGCCTAAACCCCTTCCAGCGGCTTTCCTTGCACGTGGATTAAAATCCCTTTGTGAGCTGACCCCCTGCTTGTCTTCCAGCTTCATCTCATGACACTCTCTTCCTGGCCTACTAAGCTTCAGCCATGCTGGCCTTTTTTTTCCTAGTCCTATAAACGTGCCATCTTTGTCTTAGGGTCTTTGCATTTGCTGTTCCCTGCTCCGGAATGAGTAACTCTTTTCCCTAGATTGGTTTCTTAATGCTATTCAGATTCCAGGGTGCCTTCTTCATTTATCACCCCAATAACCTAGATCATCATTCCAGTTCTCTGCAGTACCACTCACTACTGCTGTTCTTATTTTCTGTATCTTTCTCTACTTAGAATGTGAAGTCTGTTAGAGCAGAAACATTGTCCTTTGTTTTTACTGTTTTATTCCCAGTACCTACAATAAATATGTACTGAAAAACTTTGGACTACATTAAGTTTTAGTGTAGTCCCAAATATTCATTCATTAAGTGCTATGAGACTATTCAAACTGTCAAGGTTTCAAAACTCAGAAGGCTAGGGATATTTTGAAGAATGAGAAAATGTGCCCAAAGCAACTAAAATGGGGAATAAGAAAGAGTTAAGTTATTGATGATTTGATAATGTCATCATATAGCAAATAAAAATAACTCCTAAAGATTCCAAGGAAATGAGTCATAAATTATTTTATTCAGGGAGCTGGGGTTGGGGAGGTTGTGAGGTTAGCTATGTAACATCCTTTAGGATTTTGAGTGGGTAACTAACCATAAAAGCACAGAAGTAATGATTTATACATTGGGTGTGGTAACTATACTTCTTGTCCATGGGCTGCCCAGCATTTTATGGAGCATACCCAACCCAAAATTAGCCATAATATAACAATCATTTTATTTATTTGTTTGATAGAGACATAGGGAACACAAGCAGGGGGAGTGGGAGAGGGAGAAACAGGCTTCCCACTGAGCAGGGAGCCCGATGCGGGGCTCGATCCCAGGACCCTGGGACCATGACCTGAGCCGAAGGCAGATACTTAATGACTGAGCCACCCAGGAGCCCCTATAACAATCATTTTAGAGTGTCATAGTAGAGTGTGGCTTGTAGCAGCTCAAGTGGAACTAACAAGGAAGAATAGGGAAAACAGAGCGCTGTGAGGCACAAACATGTGCACTAATGGAATTAGATACTTCTTAATCTGTCAAAATGATCCAGATCCAGGGGAGGGGGGTGGGCTGGGATGGAGACTCAGGGACCTGCATACACTGAGCAACCACCAGGAAGTTCAGTAGTTGAAGAAGCTGAACTAGGCAATCAAACAGAAGGTAAGTCAGTCTGCTAGTAGCCAGGAGAATCAGAGAAAAAAAGAAAAGGAAGGAACCAGGTAAATGAGAGAAAGAATTGCTCAGGATTCACAGTAAAGAATAAATGTTGAGTCAGTGTCAGCTGCCTTTAGTCAGCTCATCCTACTGAGAGCTAATCTCAGAGTTTCCTAGCCTGCTGGTGATAACAGAAAGCAGCTGCTGGATGATGAGTGTGAGATTTGGAGGGAGGGAGGGATCAGAGTGAGGGTGGAGCAGACATATTTCTGGGTTAGAAACATTTGTTTGGCAGAGAATCAGATGTTGCTAGATCCATCATAGATCATTGAGGTCATTTGGTCCATTGTCTCCCCAAGTTTTCACACAAAAGATCAGATTGTTTTTCCACTGTGAATCCCATATTACAAAAATGTTTTTCCTTGAAGCCTTATTAATAATTTGCTTCCCCATTTTTTTTTTGCTTCCCCATTTTTAACCAAGGATTGTAATTAGAACAGCATATGCTACCCATACTGAATCGACATAAGTTCACCTACAGGCAAAAAACTCCCTACAATTTGTAGCTAACTTGTAGCTAAGTGGTTGTTTCATTTAGATTTTTCAAATATTAAAAATGACTGGTGACCTTCAGATTGAAGATTTTGGAACTTGGCCATTAAAGTCCTAAATTTATTTCTCATGTCCTTTGATTTCAAATCTTTGTCACTTAGAGCAGTGCTTTTTTGCATATGTTACTTTGAGACTTAGTTTCTCCATCTGCAAAATGAGAATAACAATAATATCTACTTCAGGAAGTTATTTTGAGGATTAGTCACCTGAGATAATGCCTTTCATCACTGGCATATTGCCTGATACATGGTACGTACAACCTCAGTAATTATTAGCTTTTATTCTGTTTTTTTTTATAATTGTAATTGCTATTTAGAGCTTTGCAGCTCAATGTCCTGGAATTGTATTTGTGGGTTTTGGATTAAAAGTTTCATCTTTTTATCCCCAACAATTGATTCTCTCTCCTTTAACTCTGAGAAAAATGGAGTTGAGCAAAGAATTTATTATATTGGCAGTTATGGGTGGGTGGAGGGAGAATTGAGGAGCTGGCAGGTTTTTAAAGCCTCCATCCTATACAAAAAAAAACCCAAACAGCTGTTCTCCATTCACTGAGCACAGGATGAGAGGAAACAGGCTTCAACTTCAATAATAAGTGGATTACTGAGATGACATAATGAGCTGCTGGTGATATTTTAGAGGTCACCTTATGTCAAAGTAAGAAGATAGATAAAATTTGCAAATTGACAAAATTTGTAAAAATGCCTCTGACCTTAAGTGTCTTTCATGCATTCCATTTTATTGCAACACATTTCATAATTGGAATCACTATGAAGATGACTGTACATAAATGAATAAAGTATACTTCTTTGGTAGCCATTGGCATGTTGTTTTAACACAAGAGGAAAAGTATTTCCCTTTGAAGTTATAGTTCAGTCTTATTTACTAATTTTAGAAAAAGATTATCAAGTGGTGAATTTGGCTGGATTTTAAATACTAAAATGTAGTCTTTCCCCTCTCCTTTCCTCCTTCTCTCTTTCCCTTTTCCTCCTAGTGCCACCACTAGTTTGTTCTCATGGTGATTTTGCTGGAGATTGTATAAAAGAATAACCTGGCAGAAATAGTAGTACTGTTCTTTATAAAATAATTTTTTACCTTGAAAAGAATCTTAGATTTAGTACCTTCTGAGAGTAAGTATAGGGAGAAAGAGCTAGAAAAAGTGTGACACAGTTTTTTAACTTTATTTTTTTAAAAAGATTTATTTATTTTAGAGGAGATGTGTGCATCTGTGCAGCATGCACAAGTCGGGGGAGGGATAGAGGGAGAGAAACTCTGAGGGGACTCCCAAAGCGGGGCTCAATCTCACGACCCATGAGATGACCTGAGCCGAAACCAAGAGTCTGATGCTCAACCAACTGAGCCATCCAGGCACCCCAGTTTTTTAACTTTAAAATAAAAGCACAATTAACATCAGTATCATTGGTTTTGTCTTTTTCAGTGAATCACTTCTTTGTCTTCTACAATGCCTTTGTGGGTAGTATAAAACTTAATGATACTGTACAATTAAATTTCATGCCCTTCTGATTTTTATAACTAAAATGTTATAAACTATTCATAACACCCTATAAGGTGGCATTGAAGTGAGCTGATAATATAGGCCCATGTGTTCTGATTAAGGTACAGTGTCCTGCAGGTCCAGGAGCCAAGAGCTGAGTTCACACTCTGACCCTACCTCTCATTGACTGAGAATCTTGGGCAAGTTACTCAGTTTTTTTTAGTCTTTTCATCCTCATGCATAAAATGGAATTATAAAATCTATCTCATAGGAGTATATTGATTCATATGTGCTAGAATTCTAAACTATCCAGAGGGGAAAAGTGTTGTTTATTTTAAAAATACATTATGTTGGGACGCCTGGATGGCTCAGTCGTTAAGCGTCTGCCTTCGGCTTGGGTCGTGATCCCAGGGTCCTGGGATCAAGCCCCGCATCGGGCTCCCTGCTCAGGGGGGTCTGCTGCTCCCTCTCCCTCTGCCTGCTGCTCCCTCTGCTTGTGCTCTCTCTTTCTGTCAAATGAATAAATAAAATCTTAAAAAAAAAGCACATTATGTTAACTAGGTTGGTGGTTCTTTACCAAACCACCTTTGATAGTCAAATATTCATTTGTTGTGGACAATTCCAAATAACACATGAATTATATGCCTAGCCTTTATTATCCCTAGTTAAACCTAAAATATGACTAATTAAGGCTACTGTACTTAATAGGAATATGTTTAAATAGTCTAGGTACAAGAAAGACTACTAAACATTAAGTAGTAAAGTTCATTGGGGTGATAGCATTATAATAGGTAAAAATGATTTGTAAATGTCACAAAACATTTTAAAATACAGGGTGCAGGGGCGCCTGGGTGGCTCAGTCGTTAAGTATCTGCCTTTGTCTCAGTTCGTGATCCCAGGGTCCTGGGATTGAGCCCTGCATCCATCGGGTTCCCTGCTCGGCGGGGAGCCTGCTTCTCCCTCTCCTTTGCTGCTTATCCTACTTGTGCACTCTGTCTCTCTCCCTCTCTCTCTCTGTCAAATAAATAAAATCTTAAAAAAAAGAAAATACAGGGTGCAGAGTTTCACCTAAAACAAATGATTCTACTTAATAATTGTTTTTTGAGGTATTTTAACATGTCTCCTTCAATCTCATATCATTTATTAATTTGCTTTTCAAACACTGTCATAAGCTATATTTCAGAAGTTTGAATTTATAAATTTTTAGGGAACAGGGCTTGAGGTACCCAAGGGCTTGAGATTTAACCCTGAATTTGTTTTTTTTGTTTTGTTTTTGGGTTTTTTAAAAAAGATTTTATTTATTTGAGAGACAGTGTGAGTGTGTGTGGGTGGGGTGGGGGGCAGAGGGAGCGGGACAAGCCGACTCCCCGCTGAGCAGGGAGCCCGATGTGCGACTCAACCTCAGGACCCTGGGATCATGACCCAAGCTGAAGGCAGATGCCCAGCCAACTGAGCCACCCAGGCACCCCTGAATTTGTTTTTAATGGATTTGATTTTTCCATTTTTTTCTTAGTATTTGCATGTGTAGCCTGCCTTTCAGCCTTGGAAAGGATACCCTTTAGTGTTTTCTGAATTGCTGTTTTTCTGTAATATATTAGCTATAGAGACTATTCTAAATTCAAGTCTTTTTCAATTAACATAAAGGCCAAACTTGACATTAGTACATGGGTGTTTAATCAGTTTTACCTATAGATTTTACACAAGTTTAGAAGTCCTGTTGTCTACTGGGGTGCCTGGGTGGTACAGTCAATTGAGCCTGTGACTCTTGGTTTTGGCTCAGATCATGATCTCAGGGTCGTGGGATTGAGCCCACACTTGGGCTCTGCCAGTTGTGCACAGAGTCTGCTTAAGACTCTCTCTCCCTCTCCCTTGGCCCCTCCCCCTGCTGCTGCTGCTGCAGTGTATGCTTGTGACAGTTTTATCTTGGAAACCATTTAACTCCTATCTCTCTTTCCTCACGGTGTGCTTTCTAATTCCAATATTGACAATGTACTTTAAAGGTCATTAAGCAATGTAGCTTAATGATTAAGAGTGAGGATTTTAAAAGTGAGTGACACATGTGAATTCTGCCCTCACCACTCTGACTCTGTGATCTTCAGGCATGTACTTTCCCAGGCCTCTCTTAGGGTCCTTTCAGAATTAAATTAACTATTGTTTATAATGTGCTTATTATAGGGCCTGATGCAAATTTTTTTTATTGCCAAACTCAGTGACAACTTTATACCATTACTTGATTGTTTAGTCTCCTTGACTAGTTTGTAAACTTGTTAAGAAAAGGAAGAAGGTGTAGTTTCTTTGTGTATATGCCACTCTTCCTATTCTGGTTTATGTAAAGATATCTTTCCTCAGTTGAGCTATTTGTTTCAGCTGTTTGAGACCTGAAGGTCCAGGAGGTAGTAATTTTTATAGTTTTGTTTAGACACAGATTAGAATTTCTCATGCTAGGGAGCCTTTTGTGTAGGAGTGAGTCACTTATCTAGTGAGATGAGAACTTTACCTAGAGTATGTGGGGACTTTCTGCTCTTTTTCCCAACAGTGCATAAGCAAAATTAGGTGCCATCATTTTATGTCCAGATTTGGGGATTTGCAAATGTCTGGGAGATAACCTTTCTGTACCTTAAAGTCCACTGTACTCAGTACATATTTATTGGCTGATCTCTCTCCAAGGTGAAGAACACCTTTACTGCACCTTTGTACAGGACTGCTCAGAGTGACTGGTTGCTTTGAAATTTCTTTTTTAAAGATTTTATTTATTTATTTGACAGAGAGAGACACACACAGCGAGAGAGGGAACACAAGCAGGGGGAGCAGGAGAGGGAGAAACAGGCTTCTTGCTGAGCAGGGAGCCAGATGCGGGTCTCGAATCAGGACACTGGGATCATGACCCGAGCTGAAGGCAGACGCTTAACGACTGAGCCACCCAGGTGCCCTGGTTGCTTTGGAAATTTAACAGAGGTTTTGGGGTTACTTTTTTTTGTTTGTTTTCTGAAGGCTTTCGTTTTTTGAATCCATATCATCTGAAGGGTACATTTAGAATCAGTTTTTTTTTTTAAGATTTTATTTATTTGACAGAGACACAGTGAGAGCAGGAACACAAGCAGGGGGAGTGGGAGAGGGAGAAGCAGGCTCCCCGCGAAGCAGGGAGCCCGACGCGGGGCTCGATCCCAGGACCCCGGGATCATGACTTGAGCCCAAGGCAGCCGCTTAAACGACTGAGCCACCCAGGAGCCCCTTGAATCAGTTTTTTAAAAAAAATTTTCTCTAGCGTTTTATCCTGAGCTTTTTCTAAAGTATGCTACTTCCTTACCTTTTTACTAGGTACTTAGAGCTTTTTAGTCAGGTTGTTATTCCAGTGATATTTTCCCAGTTTGCAAAGAAAGCTTGTACATCTTTAGAGCAGAAAAATGACTTTCTTCGTTTATAGTGATTTATCTTTTTTATACCATTTATAGACTTTTATTTTTATTTATTTATTTATTTTTAAAGATTTTATTTATTTGACAGACACCACAAGAGAGGGAACACAAGCAGGGGGAGTGGAAGAGGGAGCAACAGGCTTCCTGCTGAGCAGGGAGCCCGATGTGGGACTCGATCCCAGGACCCTGGGATCATGACCTGAGCCAAAGGCAGACGCTTAACGACTGAGCCACCCAGGCACCCCCTATTTATAGACTTTTAAAAATGAGAACTTCATTTAGGTATAGTTCACATACCACGTAATTCACTCAAAGCATCAGTTCTGTGGTTTTTAATGTATTCACAGAGCTGTGCAGCTATCATCACAATTAGTTTTAAAACATCCAAATAAAAAAAAAATCCAAATCATCCCCCAAAGAAACTCCATACATTTTAGCAGTCACTTCCCATTCATATAAATGGAATTATATAATATGTAGGGTTCTTTTTAACTGGTTTCTTTCACTTAGCAAAGTGGTTTTAAAGTTCAGCCATTTGTAGCATGTATCAGTACTTTATTCATTTTTATTGCTTAATAAAATTCTTTTGTATAGGTATATACAACCTTTTATTTAATCCATTTATCAATTGATGGATATTTGAATTGTTCCCACTTTTGGGTCATTATGAATAGTGCTGTTCATAACATACATCTACAAGTTTTTGTGTGAAAATATATTTTCATTTTTCTTGGGAGATAATTACTTTTATAAAGTAAAATGAACAAGTTCTAAAGGAAAAGAAGTTGTGTGCTACTTTTAGAAAAATGTTTTGAAGATATTTAAAAATTCTATATACCTTTTATTCCCATGTATTAATTAGCTTCTGCTAGGTTTGCTGCACTAACAAATAACTTCAAAATCTCAATAGTTTACAATAGTAAAGGTTTGTTTCTTATGTTACATGTTAGTTGCAGTTGTCTGGGGCTCTCTTCTACCTCCTGTCTTTTCATTCCAGAATTCAGGCTGAAGCAACAACCTGTATTTGGGATATGCTAATCTGGTGGGAACATGCATTAAAAGCCTTTGCTCAAAACTGGCATATGTCACATTTCTGCTCACATTATTTGGCTTAGAGAAATCCTGTGGTAAACCTAACAATTGGGAAGGGAGATACAGTCTCACTGTAGGTTAGTCACATGGCAACTCACAGGGCATTAGGTGGGGATATATAGCCTTCTTACATGGAAGGAAGCACAGATGATTGGGAGCAGAAATTCAGATTATCACACCTCAGAAGAAAATAAACTAATGGAGGAAAGATGAGAGGAATGAAGGTGAAGCTGCTGAAACACACTGTCTTTTGAATTCAAGCACTAAGGTCAGGAGATAGCGAAGTTTAACCAACAGTATCTAAAAGTGAGCCACAGACCCATGCAAGAGGATGAGGATGTCATGTGTGTTATATGTGATGTAATTTATGTAAGAGATGACTTATCAGAGAATAGAAAAAACTTACTTCTCTTTCTTCTTAAGACTTCTGGGAGCAGTTCTTTTACCAGTCCCCTTCCTCTCCTGACAGCTCATCATACAGAAGCTCATCCTCCTCTTCAGGCACTTCTTTGTTACCCTGTCACTTGTGAAACTGAACCAGAAAGAAAATTGAACGAAACCTATTTTCATTCTACCTACCCATGTTTTTCTGATACCTCTTCCTGCTATAGGAGGCATCAAAAGAGTTTTTATTGATTGTCTTCTGGGTGTCCTGTACTTCTGACAGAGATTTCCTGACTTGAAAATTCTGAGATGGGGCTCACTGGAGTGAAAGTAGAGAGGGTCTCAAGTCCCTCCATAAATACATACTGTGCCTCCCAGCCCAACTATCTGTTATTACATAAGTTCTCAAAGTATGGTCCTGGGACCAACAGCATTAGCATCACGTGGGAAATTGCTAGAAATTCTTAGGCTCCATGGCTGTGGGCTAGCAGTCTGTGTCTTAACAAGTCATTTTGATACACACTGAAGTTTGAGAACCACTGTATTATTTTATGCTGTCTACTACCCACCCCCCTTTTTAAATCAGTTTGGCCCCTCAAGCCCTTCCTTCCGTGCTACCAGTATACTTCTCCTGTCCCAGGACTTGCACCATTTTTTTTTTTTGAGTTTTCATTATGGAAAATTTGGATATATAGAAAAGTAGAGAAAGTAAGGCATCCCCTTGTACTCAGTAAGTAATTTCAGCAATTATGAACACATGGTCAGGACTGATTTATCATTACTTTCACCAATGCCTATTTTGCCTGAGATGATTTTGAAGCAAATCACACCAATTGTTCTGTGAATATGTCAATAAATCTCTCTAGAAGGTAGGGCTGACCTTCCTTTCTTCCTTCTTCCTTCTCTCCATAACCAACATACCACTACCCTTCTCTTCCAAAAGAACCAAAACAAAATCAGAATCTCTTAATATCATTAATATCCAGTCTTCGTATTTCCCCAATTACATATTTTATCTTTTAAAAATGTAGTTTGTTGGCTTGAATTGAGATCAAAATGAGATCTGTACATTGTTCTGTCTCTTAACGTTTTTTAATCTCTAAATTTCTCCCCCCCATTCCCTTGTACTTTTTGTTGAAGAAATTAGGTTATTCATCTAGTAGCGTTTCCCTCAGTCTTGATTGTGTTGATTGCATACCCATGGTCAGTTAACACATTCCTCTGCCCTTGTGTTAGCTATAAATCGGTAGTTAGATTTAGAGGCTTAATCAAATTCAGGTTTGAGGTTTTTTGGCACAACTATCTCAAAAGTTGTATTGTGCCTTTCCATTAAGAGGCATTTGTATTGTGTCTTTCCATTAAGAGGTATTTAATATCTGTTAGCAGCCATAGATCGATTACATAGATCCATTCACTAGGTGTTGCAAAATGATATTCTTTTTAAAAATCATTTCTTTCTCATATTTTATAACTAAATATTTTTATTTTTTATTATTTTTAAGATTTTATTTATTTATTTGAGAGAGTGAGAATGAGAGAGAGAGAGAGAGAGAGAGAGCACATGAGAGGGGGTAGGGTCAGAGGGAGAAGCAGACTCCCTGCTGAGGAGGAAGTCCGATACGGGACTCGATCCTAGGACTCCAGGATCATGACGTGAGCTGAAGGCAGTCGCTTAACCAACTGAGCTACCCAGGCACCCCTAAATATTTTTTTAAAAATTTTATTTAGTTGACAGAGAGAGACACAGCGAGAGGGAACACAAGCAGGGGGAGTGGGAGAGGGAGAAGCAGGCTCCCCGCGGGGTAGGGAGCCCGATGCAGGGCTTGATCCCAGGATCCCGGGATCATGACCTGAGCTGAAGGCAGACACTTAATGACTGAGCCACCCAGGTGCCCCTCACTAAATATTTTTAAATAGAGAAATTTTCCCTGGTCAATTATTTATTACCCTGAGGTAAAATTTCAAATGTGAAGGATAAATGCTTAAGTATTTCCCTTTATTTATCAATTTTCAAATGAATGAATTTGTTTCTTGGGATCCTCCAAAAATGATAAATGAATTAATTTTAGATTAATATTTAATGAAAATTTAGATTAGTATTTTAAAATATTAATTCATGGATTTGAAGATATTTGCTATTTCAGCCCATTACTCTACTGATGCTCAAATTGGCCAAAGTTTCTTCAAATTGGCTAGTACATCCTGTAGATACGATCCTAGTAGTCCTTGATTGACTTCTCATTTTTTGGTATATCCCAGGATCATCTTGTAAATGTGTTGACCCAGACCACGAAACAGCCACTTGCTTAAAGAACGTTGGTACTTAGAGACCACAGTCTAGGTGGTAGGGGTGCTCATTGCTATTTGGCTTTTCAGTGAACAGATTTAGGAAGTGAATCTTTTTTTTTTAATGCATAGGCACTGTGCTTGATACTTGGACAAATAGATCTAAAACATCCTTGTCATTGTTAATAATAATTAAAACATGGTGTTATGAATGCTAAAATGTTTGGCTTTTGGTATGGAATCATATAGGAGGGTTGTTTCACGTAGAGGGAAAGCGGGGGTGGGGTGGGGTGGGGGTGTGTGTGTCAAAGAAGGCTTCCTTAAGGTGATAGCACTTGATCTTAGCTTTGAGGAATAAAGTGAAGCAGAAATACTTCCAAAGGTTGTCTATTTAGGTCATATATTTGATATGCCTTTGTCTTGCCACCAGTGACCTGACCAGGATGAAGTTCATTTTCCTTTGCTGGAAATTTGACACTTATCAGCATTCACTTTGTCTCCAGGTTTTCTCTGTCAGTAATAATATAGTAATACTGCAGGAAATATCACTGTGTGTATACTCTTGTGCATTTGTCATGTATTTGATAGGACAAAATTCTTAGAAGGGAAGTTAAAGAGTTGAAGATACACATTTTAACCTTTGTTACAGATACTGCCAAATCACCATCAGAAAAGGTTATAACAATTTACAGCTTTTACCAACAGTACACTAGTGCCTATTTCTTCACACATATGATAGTGGAATCTTTTTTTTTTTTTGAGAACAGGTAAAACCACAAAATTTTATTGTTAATCAACTATATGACATATGAAAATGTTGCATATCATTAATTTAAAACAAATTTAAAATTAAATACCTACATTGTGCTTTCCAGTACATGAAAAGTTTTACCATATTCCATCTTATTATTAGTGGTATTACTTTTGGGCTCTAAATAACTACTTTTCTTTAAGATTGATAAATTACTTCATTCTTTGCAGATCCTCACGTGCTCTAGCTAATTCAGCTTCAGCAGACAGTGCCCTGGCTTCCATATGTTTCAACTTCTCAACAAGAGATGTGTTTTCACTGAGTCCATTGGGGTATGAGAATGGCACTGACACTGGTTCATAAAGATCTTCTACATCAAACTGAAGTTATAGGTCATCTTCTAATCCTGGCTTCAAATACTCTTCTTTCTCCCAAGGCACTGGGTTGTATATGGAATTCATATACTCAACTGTAGGATTCTTAAGTCTAATAAAAGTTATTAGTTTAATGTATCCATAAAATTCAAGTCCATGTTTATGGACCATGTTATCAATATTAAATTGATGCTCAGACTTACAGTGTGAAAGCGTTTCTTCGGCAGATGTAAATAACCTGTCACAGAACAGGCAGGGGCTCTGCTGCTTGTCATGGGGGAGCTCAGCATCGTCTTCATCCTCCCAGGCGGCCTCGTCACCGCTGTCGGACAGCTCTGGCAGGTCGTCCTCGTCCACCACAGCGCCCCGGCCGCCCGCAGCGCCCGACGCTAACGAGCACATGGCTGTGTTGCGCCGGAATCTTGCGCGCCTGGGGGCGGGGACCCGGCTGGGCAGCGTGCGTGCAGCCGCCCGACAGTGGAATCTTATTCTCATTTATTATCGGTTGTTTTGATTCTTTCCCAGAATATCAAAGGAGGTTCATTTTGATATGTTTGCTTCTTTTCTTTTCTTTCTTTTTTTTAGATTTATTTATTTATGTTAGGGAGAGAGAAGGAGCGAAAGTGAGCAGGGGGGGGGGGGGGAAGGGGAGAGAGAAAGAGAAAATCTCCAGCAGACTCTGCGCTGAGCAAGGAGCCTGATATGGGGCTCAGTCCCACAACCCTGAGATCATGACCTTAGCCAAAACTAAGAGTAGGTTGCTTTGCCAAATGAGCCACCCAGGCACTCGTTTGCTTCTTGAAATACAAAATTAATATATGATTTTTAATTTAAATATTTTTAGTACTTTGGGAACCTAGAAACTTATTTTATAATGGAGCTTTCTAATACTTTACTATGGATTAATAACTTTTCATGTTTTGTAAGTAACTCAAAGTCAGGATACCCAGAAATCATACACCCTTGTTTCCCACCAGCTGCAGGAAGAGAAGGCCTCCTGATTTCTCTCTCTCTCTTTTGTTTTTTTGTTTTGTTTTTTGAAATATCTGAAGGTTTGGGTTGGAAAGAAAACATTCTTTTTTATTTTTATTTTTTAATTTTTTTAAAGGTTTTATGTATTTAAGAGATAAAAAGTGAGCGAGCAAGAGAGAGCCTGAGTGGGAGGAGGGGCAGAGGGAGAGGGAGAAGTAGACTCCCCACTGAGCAGGGAGCCCAACATGGGGCTGGATCCCAGGACTCCAGGATCATGACCTGAGCTGAAAGCAGACACTTAACCGATGAGCCATCCAGGTGTCCCAGAAAGAAAACATTCTTGGGGTGCCTGGGTGGCTCAGTCAGTTAAGCATCTGTCTTTGGCTTAGGTCATGATCCCAGGGTCCTGGGATCGAGCCCTGCATCAGGCTCCTTGCTTAGTAGGGAGTCTTCTTCTCCCTTTCCCTCTGCTGCTCCCCCTACTTGTGCTCTCTCTCTCTCTCTGTCAAATAAATAAATAAATAAAATCTTTAAAAAAAAAAGGAAGAAAACATTCTTAAAGTAGTTTGAGAACCTTCTAATTTTACCAGCTTCTTTCTACCTTTATATGATTTTATTATCTCAGTTTATGGTGGCCATGTGTGGGGTCTATGAAAATGGCTAACCCATAAATTAATTTACACATGAAAGCAGAACATTTGTGTTCTTTTTTAGGTGCTCTTGAATTTATCTTAATAATCTGTACTTTGATAAATTATATGTTTTGTTTGTCTACTTAAAAATGGCCTGTGATGGGGCGCCTGGGTGGCTCAGTCGTTACGCATCTGCCTTCGGCTCAGGTCATGATCCCAGGGTCCTGGGATCGAGCCTCGCATTCGGCTCCCTGCTCAGCGGGAAGCCTGCTTCTCCCTCTCCCTCTCCCACTCCCCCTGCTTGTGTTCCTGCTTTCTCTCTTGCTGTCAAATAAATAAATAAAATCTTAAAAAAAATGGCCTGTGATTCTTACGTGTCAATCCAGATTTTAATAGTACTGTGTCTGTTTAAATTTTTCTGCTTTAAATACACAATTTCATCAGGTCTCCGTACCCAGAGAATTTTTTGGAATTATGAGTGATATTGAGAAAAAGAAGATCAGGGAAAGAATAAACGAAAAAACAGAAAGAAATTGAAGAAATGCAGACAATTTAAGATCATCTTTTTTCCCCCCCCCTTAAATGGAAAGCTAACACTTTTTCATCTGACACTTCTCTTAAAGATGCAGCTGTTATCTACACTTGTATTTTAGTCTGAACCTCACAGCTAAAATAAAGTGTAAACTTTAATGTTCGGGTTATTCAGGCAAAACTGTGGTAGGTTATTTGAATTATTTTCAATTGCTTTGATCCACCCCCCTCAACTTCATTTAGGACTTGCCACTTTGAGCTTGATTTGTTTTCTTTTTCTTACATTTTTAATGACCTTAAATTAGCTTTTTAAAAATGATCTTTTAGGTCTTTTTTTTTTTTAAGATTTTATTTATTTATTTGAGAGACAGCGAGAGAGCACGCACAAGTGGTGGAGAGGAAGAAGTAGGCTGTACATCGAGCAGGGAGTCGGATGCAGGACCAGATCCCAGGACTCTGGGATCATGACCTGAGCCGAAGGCAGCCTCTTAACCACCTGACCCACCCAGGTGTCCCGATCTTTTAAATCTTTATCATATATTAGAAGTTTTCTTCTCGTGATTAATTTTGTCATACTTTGTTCATATCAGAAGGAATCTTTTTATTTGGAGATTCAGTTTGCCTTTCAAAGAAAAAGTGAGAATTATTCTATGTTATTTAAAAATACTCTATAAGGGCAAGGAATTTCTGCTAGGTTGAATTTTATTTTTCTTTTTTAGTTTAGAATGAATTATTTTTTGTGGTGACAAATAACTTTCTGAGGCTGGCAAGAAAACTCCCTCTTGGGACTCTCATAGAAGTGTTGTGGCAGCAATCTGATCCAGCTGCTTAGAAAGCGCTCTGAAAGTTACCTTATTTGTCTGGAAAGAGTCTGGAACCCAAACTTGGCTTTTTCCCCTGAGGAGGGTTGTAGCTCTAAGCCAATATGGGAACATCCATGAAAGATTCTCTGGTGACTGTGTGAAATAGAGTAGTACCAAGACATAAATTTAAACTTATGCTCCAAAGCAAATTTTCAGACACAATAAGGAAGGGGCTCTTTATAGGTAGGTATTTATATTCATATTCACCTTCTTAGGAGACCAAGAGGAAGGAGAGGAAAGAAAAAGGAAGCCTCTCCTTTTATTATTCTTCCCTATTTTTTCTAAGCAGTCAGTCCACAGCCAAGCTGTCTGCTGTATGAGAGTCACTGTTTAAGAAAAGGAGGGTCAACACTATTGGTGCAGATTCCTTCTTATTAAAAAATAAAATTGTAGGGGATGTCTGCCTTTGGCTCGGGTCATGATTCTGGGATCCTGGGATCGAATTCCCACATCAGGCTCCTTGCTCAGCGGGGCATCTGCTTCTCCCTCTGCCTGCTGCTCCCCCTGCTTGTGTGCTCTCTCTCACACACAAATAAATAAATAAAATCTTAAAAAAATTGTAGATCTTAGTATAATATTTTAATGAACACTAATTACCTTATATTAAAATATATTAAAGTACACCATCAAATTATTTTGAATCAGATTAAGTGTAGTAGAGAAAAGGGTCAATAATTTAAAATCATCGGGGGTCGGGAGGAAAAGTATTGATGAAAAAGAAGAGCTATAATAATAAAGCAAGATCAGAAAGGCAAGAGGAAAGAAGGAAGTAGAACAGTTAAGGATAAGCACAATTCCAGTTTTCTCCATCTAATGAGTCAGTTCCTCTCTGCCAACTTTGGGGCTGCCCTGTAGAGAGGCCCACATACTAAGTTGTATGACTTTTGGGTAAGGTAACTTAATAGCTCAGTGTCTCAGTTTTCTTATTTCTAAGGTTAAGTACACTAGTACTTTATCTGTAAATTGCTCTGTAGAGTACCTGGCAGGTGATAAGTGCTCAGTAAATGTTAGCTATTATTATTACCATCACTGTTGTTGTTGTTATCAGTACCTTCTATCACGTATTCAACAAAAGTGTTTATGAAGCTACTGTACTGGAAATTGGGGATGAAACAAGACAAGGTCCCTGTCCAAATGAAGCTTCCATTCTTGTGAATGAGACAAATACAAGCTAGTAAATAAGTAACTATAGGTTGTGCTAAGTGCTATGAAGGAAATAAATAGAGGTACAAGAAAGGGATAGTAACTGGCGAGGTCACTTGAGGTGAGGGTATCTGAGAAGGCCTTCTTGAAGAGGTGGCATTTTAGGCTTGAAGTTTGACAATGAGCCCATTAGGTCAAGAGCCTGGGGAAGTGCATCCCAACAAAGGGGAGCAGCACATAACAAGGCTCAGAGGTTGGAGGCAGCTTGGCCCATTTGAGAGACAAACATGGAAAAGGGTGCCTGGACCACATAAAGCAGAGAACAGTGGTCTGAGGGGGCCCAGGGCCCCATCCTGCTATTTTCCTCAGCAGGCTCCTTCTGCTCAGTGCGTCTTGCCTCATGAACCCTCAGTGTTGCCTGAGGCCCCGAGGGAAGATCACCCCTGTGCACACACTGGAACTAGGTTTAGAGGACCTCCAAAGCTATCCCTTTCAGATTGATCAGGAAGCCAGTCATTTATTAAAAACTCTATAAAATTTCAGTTCCAAACTTTTTTTTTTTAAGATTTTATTTATTTATTTGACAGAGACACAGCGAGAGAGGGAACACAAGCACGGGGAGTGGGAGAAGGAGAAGCAGACTCCCGCTGAGCAGGGAGCCCGATGTGGGGCTCGATCCCAGGAACCTGGGATCATGACCTGAGCCCAAGACAGACGCTTAACGACTGAGCCACCCAGGTGCCCTAAACTTTTTTTTTTTTTTAAAGATTTATTTATTTTAGGAAAGAGAGCACAAGCATGAGGGGCAGAGAGAGAAGTAGAGAGAATCTCAGACTCTGCTGAGCCTGGAGCCAACATGGAACTCGATTTCAAGACCCTGAGATCACGATCTGAGCTGAAACCAAGAGTTGGTTGCTTAAGCGACTGTGCCACCCAGGTGCCCCTCAGTTCCAAACTTCCTTAAACTCAACCAGTTATTACTGGTTGTTTCAGAAAAGACATGGATGATTTGGCTTTAGTTTTTTTCAGTTTAATTTTTGTTCTTTTTGGTTGTGCTATCCATGGCTTCTTATAATTACAGGGTACTTATTAATAGTTTTTAAATAACTTTTATTTAAAATTACATTTTAGGGGGTGCCTGGGTGGCTCAGTCGGTGAAGCGGCTGCCTTCAGCTCAGATCATGATCCCAGGGTCCTGGGATTGAGCCCCGCATCGGGCTCCCTGCTTGGTGGAGAGCCTGCTTCTCCCTCTCCCTTTGTCTGCTACTCTGCCTACTTGTGCTCTCTCTCTGTCTCTGTTAAATAAATAAATAAAAATCTTTAAAAAAAATTATATTTTAGGATGATGGACATTAAGGAGGGCGCTTGATGTAATGAGCACTGGGTGTTATACGCAACTGATGAATCACTATATCTCAATAATACACCAAATGTGAATTAATTGATCAAAAAAATTTCGAGTCAAAAATAAAAATGTTTAAAAAATTATATTTTTTATAAGAAGTCATGATAGGTAAAAACTGAAAAACAGGAGAATAGAAAGAGGAGGGAAAATCAGTGGGATGGAGACATCCCATCCCATACAAAAATGTTTTACATCAAACAGAATAAAATGTGTTTCTCCTTGTCTACTGTGAGTCACTTGTTATCTGTTTTGGGGAATTTCTTTTTTTTTTAAAAGATTTTATTTATTTATTTGACACACAGAGAAAGACACAGCGAGAGAGGGAACACAAGCAGGGGGAGTGGCAGAGGGAGAAGCAGTCTTCCCGCTCAGCAGGGAGCCCGATGTGGGGCTCAATCCCAGGACCCTGGGATCATGACCTGAGGCGAAGGCAGACACTCAACAGACTGAGCCACCCAGGAGCCCCTTTTTTTGGGAATTTCCGACAGAGGAATAGTTAAGAAAAGTTGAAAGTTCAGCTAAAATTTTTTTTAGTTCTTTAGGCAGTTTTGATCATCTAAATTTTTATTTTTCATGTTATTATTAACATTTTTAAAAACTACTTTTGAAACCAGGACATTAAAAAACACTTTGGAAAAGTGGTTTTACTTGGTTAGTTTTGTATTTAACCTTAATCTTAGGAGACAATCCCAGGTTTCAGGTAAAAAGTAAATGAGACCAATATATTTGTCTGTTACGGACTTTTCAATTGAATAGGATGTCTTTATATGGTAAGGTAGACTTATAATTAGGGTTTTTTTTTATGGTTTTGTATTGGGTATATTCTGCGTAAGAGGATTGTATCCTTTTTTGTTGTTACATTTAATTATCTTTTTTGTTTTATTTTTTTGATTGCCATCACATAAGCATAATCCTTGGCCTACGGAAAATGACCAAGTTGGATTAAATCCCCAAAGTTACATGTAATCTTTAAACTGTGTTGTGGAATGCTCAAAAACATTTTACTATAAAAATTAGACAGGGTCTTCTGTCATATTTAATATAGAATATATTGCAAATTATCTCAGTGCTTTTAAAAATGTAGGTAAGTTTGACTATTTCATTACGTTTGGTAGCCTAGTTTGTAACAGAAGGCCATAAAGAAGTGTATTACTTTAAAAATTTAGCCTGCTTCTAGAGGAAAAAATATTTATTCTAATTGTAAATATTAGTTTGTCTTTTCCCAAACCTCCGTTGGCTTATACAGTTAATTTTTGATAAATTCTTTAAGGTGTTATTCTTTTGGGTAACACTAATGGCTTTTTGATCACCTTGCCTAACTGAAATTTGGCTTTCATGTCTCCTTATCATGCTTTTTTTTCAGGGTCATGAGGCATAGTGTCAAGTCTTTAATGCCTAGTGCCATTTCTAGAACATTCTTCATCTTCCCTTTTGTGACAATTCATTTACTGTCTTGTCTTTTATTCTTGCTGTCCCTTTGTCTTCTGCATCCAAGTGTGTGGCTCATCCAACAACATAGTTTTTTGTTTCTTGACCTCATTTTGAGCAACTTTTATTTCTACTTTATTTGTTCCACTTATTTATAAGGACAAATGGTAGTTCTGTAAGTCACCTTGAATGTTCCAGCTCTGAAATACTGAATTTGATCCTACACTGATCATAGCCTCCTGTCCTTCTAGTTCTCTCACTCAAGTAATTATTTCCACTACATCTGTATCTTTTTTTATTTTTATTTTTAAGGAATCCAGAATATGATCTGTCTTCCATCTACCTGTCACACTCCTCACACAGTTTTTTTTTGTAGCAGCTACAAATTCTTTTTTTACTGAATCATACTATACACACAGAAAAGAGTATTATGTTAAATATGTATCTCAGTGAATTTTCACAACTGAACACACTTGTATAAGTAGCGCCTAGAGCAAGAAACAGCATGTTACCAGTGCTCTAAAGGCCCCTGAAGCTCTCCTAAAACACCCACTCCACTTTCTCAAGTTCCATAGGATAAACTATTTTATAGCGTAACTATAATGTATCTTTAGTTATCAAATTATGGGAAAAGAAGAGGTAATCTCAATTTATTCGCATAAGTCTCTATTCCTGTTTTCTCTGTTTATTGCTGTCTTAATTAAATGGTTGTGATCAATTCTGAGAATGTGTTCCTGCTGTAGTGTAAGTAGTATTGTCTTTAAATACAGGACAGCAGTTTTTGTTTTTTTTTTTTAAGATTCACTTTCAACCCATTTTTAAAAGAACCTGGGCTTAATGGCTTTTCATGGAAATGTTAGGATAGTCACCTCTCTCTTTTTTTTTCTAGTGTGCATTTTATATTTTCTTTTAGGCACCATAGTTTTTTCCCAAACTGGCCTTAATCTGAGATAGCTTTAGAACATTATTGCTTAAAATACCATTTAAAAATGGGCTGTTTTCTCGGCTCTAGGGAGGCTGCACCTGGACTACTCTTCTTGTCTGATGGATCCCCACTTTGTTGTTTGAAAGCAGGGCATACTTTGGGGGCCTTCTGTCTAATTAAAGAGATATTCACATATGACTTCATGCCGTGACTGTGATAAAGTACTGAGATTATCAAACAAATGTGTGCAAACATATAAACCCATTTCTACCCCTCTCTTTAAAAAAAAGGTCACACCTTCTACTATGTCAGTTCCTAAAAGTGGAAATTTGGAATCAGATCACTGTGGAGTGAGTCCCAGCTCTGTCATCCATGTTCTGTGACCATATGTACTTCCTTTCACCTCTCCATGTCTATATCTGTAAAGTGGGAATAATACACCTTTTTTTAAATAAATTTTAAGCGAGGAATAAATGATATAATGAATGTGACATATTCTGGCATCCTGCTTGTTTCACACAGTGTCACAGTAAATGATAGTTTCATCTCCTTTCTTACTCAAGGTTAAAAACTGTCAGAGCCTTTGTCATATTATTTCTAGATAACTCTAGTAGTCTTATAAATGATCTCTTTGTCTCCTACTTTCCCTGCCCTAATTCATCTTAAATGCTTGCCCCTGCAGATCTATCTGCCTTTCTGAAGTATTACTTCCAACTTTCCTGTTTCCTTTTTTAAAAAAAATCAGATTTCTTGGCCAGTAGTATAAAGCCTGGCATAGAAGGACTTCCTAGATTGGCTCCAGAACTTCTGACCTTATTATCCATCGCTGCCTTTTCTAGGCTAACCCATTTGTCTCCTTGGTGCACTTAGATTTTCTGGCCTCTGTACTTTACCCAGTAGGAATGTCCTCTCATTGATGACATGTCAGCATTCAGGCATTTCAGATACACAGGCCATTTTGCCCTTCCATTGGTGATGCTCTCCAAGGCCTCTCACATAGTAAAATTTTTCTTTACCTACCTTCATAATCTGTCCCCTTGACCAGTCAGCTGTCTTTAGTTCCCTTGTCTTGTTACATTTCTGTTGATGTGCCTAGAAAATCTCCCATCCTGGGTTGTTCCCCAGGGTTTCACACCTGTTAACGCGTCGGACCAGATAATTCTTTGTGTTGGGAGGCTGTCTTGGCATTGTAAGATGTTTAACAGCACCCAGTAGCAAGCCCTTTCATGTATCTTGTGACAACCAGATTGTTTCCTGACATTGCCACATTTCCCAAGGGGACAGAATTGCCCATCCCGTCCTTTTTTGTTGAAAACCATTATTCTAACTGTATGCCTTAATTTGCCTTTTCACCTGTATTCCCGATGAAAAATCACATGGGTCATGGTTACCATAAATTCATAGTTTCTGATTCAGGTGGGTCCTTAATTGTGCCTGGCAGTTCGTTAGTACTTTCCTGGATTATTTCCGACCTTCTTTATTCCCCTCAAATTCCTGTCTCATTGCCTTTCTCTTATTCTTAGTGGATGACTTTGTCTTCTCTTTGAAGAGATTAGAAAATAGAAGGTTTTAGATTTGTCCTCCCTCAACTTTGTGATATCATGAGCTTATCTGAAACTGAATTCTGACTCCTACATTTAACTAATTTTGTGACCTTTGGCAAGTTAGCCTTTATGTGTCATTTTCTTCACCCATCTCTGGGCAGTCATGAACTTAGCATACTGCCTTGCCCATAGTGTCAGATGGTGATGGGGGTTAGGAAATGTCAGAGCTGGGGAAGAGGTACTGTTATATATGGAGTGCAGAGAGAGCTTCACATTAGAGTAATATTTGAGTAGACACCTAGGGCAAGTGAGGCATGAGCCACATAGAGTTATTTGGAGAAAGGACTTTAAGAAATGTGACTATAATATAATTTGAGAGATAGAATAGTAGCTATAGGGTGATGAGCAGGTAAGGGAATGACTGGGTGAGTTCAGTTTTAGATGGGAAAGACACGAGGATTTCTAAATGCCCATATAGTAAGGTGTCATTAGAGGGGGAAACATAAAAGTTACAAGAAGAAATAGAATAAGCTAACTTACTACAACAACCTCTTAATTATTCTTCTCTATCCATTTTCCATGCTGCAGTGGATTAATCATTTTAAATGCAAATCTGATTCCATTACTTCCTTGCTGAAAGTCCTTAAATGTCTCCACTTGCTAATAGTCTAAAACCCAAATTTCATAAGACCATGGCCACTTGATTGCTGCTAACACGTCCACCCTCAGCTCTCACTGCTCCTATCTCTTGCCCTATACTCTCTCTGCCCCCAAATACCCCCTGCCCCAATAACTGTTTCAAGCTTTAGTCGTATTGTACTGAATTTCTCTCAGTTCCTCAAGTATGCCATGTTCTCTCAAGTTCTGTTTTTTACATTTGCCTGAAATTCTTTACCTTTCTCCTTCTTTGGCTGACTTTCATTCATTCTTCAGGCTTCATCCATCCTATTGTTTCTTTCTGATCACTGCTCCAATTCGAAGCCTGGGTTAGTTGCCCTTTCTGTGTGCTGCCATTCATCTATCCATTTAATATCTTCTCCTGGATTTCTCATACCTTAACACCAAATGGTAAAGGTCTTTTTACTTGTTTGTATATCCACAGCTACACTGTAAACTCTGTGAAAGTAGAAAACATGTCTTTCCTGTTTACTTTTGTATCCCCATGCTAGGCAGCAGTGCCTGGCATATGGTAGGGCCTTGACAAATGTAGATTTAATTTTTGGTTAAAATGAGAAAAACATTAATCCACTTACATAACACTTAACAGTTACTCTGTGCTAGGTGTGTTAAGTGCTATGGGGGATTCAAAGATCCTCATGACTGCTTTCAAAATGCTTCTGGTCCAGTTGTGGAAGTAAGATGTGTACAGTGATTTTTTTTAAATATGAGTTCTCCTAATTTGAAATTTGAGTAAATTTCGATATATTTGTAATACCTTTTTGTCAATTGTGAGAATTTTATTTCTAGGATAAGATGTTGCTCCTTATTATTCTATGTTTAACTGTCACAGGCTCAGAAAGAGAAAGACATTGACCTTGAGAAAGGGAGAGCAGATAACTTCTCTCTCTTTTTTTCCCCCTGCTACTATTTTGTCCTGTTTAAAGATTTGTGAGGTGGGACGCCTGGGTGGCTCAGTCGTTAAGCGTCTGCATTTGGCTCAGGTCATGATCCCAGGGTCCTGGGATCGAGCCCTGCTCAGGCTCCTTGCTCAGTGGGGAGCCTGCTTCTCCCCCTCCCTCTGCAGCTCCCCCTGCTTGTGCTCTCTGACAAATAAATAAAAATCTTTTTTTTTTAAAGATTTTATTTATTTATTTGAGAGAGAGAGAATGAGAGAGAGAGAGCACGAGAGGGAGGAGGGTCAGAGGGAGAAGCAGACTCCCTGCCGAGCAGGGAGCCCGATGTGGGACTCGATCCCGGGTTTCCAGGTCCGAAGGCAGTCGCTTAACCAACTGAGCCACCCAGGCGCCCCCAAATAAATAAAAATCTTAAAAACAAACAAAAAACTGAACCTAAATTAAAAAAACAAAAAAATTCAGGTTTGTGAGGTAAAATAAGGTTATAAAAAATTGTGTTATTTGAGGGTAACTCAAAACACGGGGATTTTGAAAGAACAAGTATGGAAAGGGGAGAGCACAGAAGGTATTTCAGGAAGTGCCTTGGGCACTTTACCCTGTTTTGTTTTGTTTCTTTAAATATTTTATTTATTTCTTTGAGAGAGAGAGAAAGTGAGCAAGAGAGAGCACAGCCAGGGGTAGAGGCAGAGGGAGAAGCAGACTCCCCACTGAGCAGGGTGCCTAACCTGGGGCTCGATCCCAGGACAATGGGATCATTACCTGAGTCAAAGGCAGATGCTTAACTGACTGAGCCACCCAGGCGCCCCTCCTCTGTGTTTTAAAAGTCTTTATACTAACATTTCCTTTTAACAACAATAAAAACGAGAAATACATAACATTTCCTGAGCATTTACTTTGTGCCTGGCACAAGTGCTAGTTGTTTTACACGAATTATTTCACTTAATCCTCATGAGGCCAGTGTTTTTGATATCCCTTTAGAGGATATACTTCTATTCCTGGATTTTTCTTTTTACTTTGAGCAAAGAACTCATTCTGAGTAGTTTTTTTTTTTTAAACCTTTCACGTCTGACTTGTCCTTCCAAAGAATGAGAGGAGAGGAGAGCAGCATGAACCCTAGCTTTGTCCTAGTATAGTGAGGATCCTCAAGGCCTTGTAGGAGTGGGGCCAGGAAAACTGAGGAAACTCGTTTCCTTTTTTTCTCTATTTTTACCACAAATCTGGCTATGGTAGGAAGTATGTCATTATCTCCAAAGACCAATACAAATTAAGTGCATAGTAATCACTCTAATCAATTTTAGATATACAAGTTGGTATGGATTTTTTATTCTTGGCATTATATATATATCAATATGTTACAAATAAATATAAAAATAAGATTGTCATTGCTTTCATTGTTTTGATTCAGGTCTTACGTTTTTCAACCCTATTTTCCCATAAAATCTTAAGTTCTTCAACTACAAATTCTTCTATCACTAAGGCCACTGTGAGGTTCAAATAAGTGCTGTGCTCCTTCTGAGGAGAGGGGGACTAAACATTAAGAAAAAGGTATTGTTCATTTAGAAAAGTTAGATACACTGAAAGTTGTATATTCAAAAATTTTTCAGTGAGGAAAAGCTGTACTGTCTCAAAAGATAAGTTGTCCATTGATTGTTTGAAGTGCGGGTTGGTAGGGTCATTCTTTCTGGCATAGAACATGTGAACAATGGTGGTGGTGACTTGCATTCCAATCCTGATCATGTCACTTACTAGTGGAACCTCTTAGTGATGTTATTCTTTCTTAGCCTCAGTTTCCTCATGTTAAAAATTAGAGACATTAATACTTCTAAAGAATATTGTTAGGACTAAATGAGGTAATATATGTTAAATGCTTATCACAGGCTTAATAGATCTCACATGCTGATAAGTTTTAGCTGTTCCTTTGCTGAAGTACTGTATTTGTGATTGGCAATATATTGTGTCTGGTTTAAAGGGAACATATAATTAACATTTTCAATCCTAATGCCTAAAGGGAAAATTTTAAATGAATCATAGTTTTAAAAAATGTATTAAAGAAGAATTACATCCTTTTGGTTTCTTCAGGGAGTCAACTAAGTGTAAAATAAGCACCAGCTGCAATCCTATTTGCGAGTATTATCAAGATAGTAAAATGCATTGTCAGTAGATAATCCATCTTTTTTGTTATCAAGGAATAGGTCCAAAAGGGGGGGAGAATAGTGGGGAAAACTTGGTTGTTATTATAACCCCTCTTTGTTAAAACTGAAATAACTTTTCTCACAATCTAGAGCAACTAGGAGCAATTTTGCCCCTCAGGGGTCGTTTGATAATGTCTTCAGACATTGTCACAAGGGGATGGGGGAGTAAAGGGTTGAGAGGGGAAGGTGCTGCTCACATCTAGTGGGTCAAGTCTAGGGATGCTGCTAAAACATCCTTTAATGCCTAGGACAGTGCCTCCTCCCCTGAAGAATAATCTGTCTCAAAACGTCAGTAGTGCTGAGGCTGAACCCTTTATCTAGATAGGCATCAGCTTACCTGGGAGCTAACATTAGGATGTTATGTGAATACTTTGTAGAAATGACTGGATCGTTTTAATGTTTCATGCTTTATTTGTAACTGAAATAGTGGTTTACCTTCTTTAAATTGTGTTAGTTTTCATGGAGGAATTAAGCTAGTAAATTTCTTAGGTAATCACTTCATTGTCTTCCTGAGGAATAGTAAGAAACAGTCCAGCTGACCCATTCTAAAGATGATTTTCATTGATTTATAGTTTTTTTACTTTAGATTTTTATGGTTACTATAATTTTGAGATGAGTTCCCTTATGAAAATAGTTACATAGACTAGAGATGTTGAGACTTTACAAAATGATCATAGGTGGATTAGATCAACCGTGTATGGTAATTAGGAATTTAATTTTTTTAAAAATTGGAAGCATTTCATGAATTTTATTTTTTTATTTTTTTAAAATTTTTTTAAAGATTTTATTTATTTATTCATGAGAGACAGAGGGAGAGAGAGAGAGGGAGAGAGAGAGAGGGAAAGAAGCAGAGGGAGAAGCAGGCTCCCAAGGAGCAGGGAGCCCGATGCGGGACTCGATCCGAGGACCCTGGGACCATGACCTGAGTCGAAGGCAGACACTCAACCATCTGAGCCACCCAGGCGCCCCATTTCACTAATTTTAAAGAATAAACAAATGGGCTGTTACTGACCTTTCTTGGCAATAGCCAGTACTTATTGAATGCTTCCTTTGTACAACTCTATTCTAAGCAAGTAAGATGTATTCACTCACTGGATCTTCACAGCAAGTTCTGTATATGGGCACTATTATCATTTCCATTTACAGATGAGAAATTGGGGCACAGAGAGATCAAGTTATTTGCCTAGGGTCATACAGCTAGTAAATGGTAGAGCAGGGATTAGAATTTAGAGAACTTAGCTCAAGTTCGCTCTGTTCACCCCTATGTTATTTTATACTGACTTGTCAGCCAAGAATGTTAAAGTATTTTCTGATTAATTACATGTCTCTAGACTGGATCAGTATATGGTTGACCCTTGAACAATGCAGGGGTTAGGGATGTCCACCTATGCATTTGAAAGTCTGCTTTGATTTTTTATTCCCCCAAAATTTAACTACTGTTAGCCTATTCTTGACTGGAGCCCTACTGGTAACATGAACAGTCAATTAACATATATTTTGTATGTTGTATATATTATATACCATATTCTTACATAAAATAAGCTAGAGAAAAAAATCATAAGAGAAAATACATTTACAATAGTGTACTGTATTTATTTAAAAAAAAATCCATGTATAAGTGGACCTGCACAGTTCAAACCTGCATTGTTCAGGGGTCAGCTATATAGCTAAAAACCCCTGAAAGGCTTTTAATTTAAAAATGTACTTGTGGCAAATGAAGGGGAGTAAGTCGGAGGGGGAGACGAACCATTAGAGACAATGGACTCTGAAAAACAAACTGAGGGTTCTGGGGGGGGTGGGGGGATGGGTTAGCCTGGTGATGGGTATTAAAGAGGGCACATTCTGCGTGGAGCACTGGGTGTTATGCACAAAACAATGAATTATGGAACACTACATCAAAAACTAATGATGTAATATATGGTGCTTAACATAACAATAAAAATTATTTAAAAATGTACTTGTGGCATTGGATTGTACTCTATCAGTTTATATATCTAGATTAGAATGTACAAGAATGGAAATTTAGAGTTTTTCTTCATGGTCTTTTATCCAAAGAAAACTATGATTCTCTCTCTGATTTAGGTTTTTCTTTTTCACATATGTCTTTCCAGTTTCTGTTTGTCTCCTCCTCCTCTCATATGTTTTAGTACTTTGTTTTTTGGTTTTGTTTGTCTACTAATTTTTACCTTTGCTCTATCCCTAAAATGGTTTTAATAAACTAGAGATTATTTCTAAAAGAACTGTTTCTGTTACTAAGTGAGGTCATGGAAAAGGTCTAAAAATGGCCTGGGTGGCAGAGAAAACATTAGAAATATACAGAGTTAATAAACCATATATGGATGATCTGTAATTGACTGTAGTCTATTTCAGAAATGTCTTTTGTTAAATGAAGCTTCTAAGTGAATTCTCAAGGCTACAGAATTAAAAAAGACTGTTCAGTTTGAGTACTGCTAGTACTTTTAAGAGGAAAAAAAGCAAAAAAAAATTCAGTGTATTTTTTTTTTAACAATTTTATTAGGGGTGCCTGGGTGGCTCAGTCATTAAGCGTCTGCCTTAGGCTCAGGTCGTGATCCCAGGGTCCTGGGATGGAGCCCCGCATTGGGCTCCCTGCTCAGCAGGAAGCCTGCTTCTCGCTGTGTCTCTCTCTCTTTCAAATAAATAAATAAAATCTTTAAAATTTTTTTTTAATTTATTTGACAGAGGGAGAGAGGGAACACAAGCAGGGGGAGTGGCAGAGGGAGAAGCAGGCTTCCCGCTGAGCAGGGAGCCTGATGCAGGGCTCGATCCCAGGACTCTGGGATCACGACCTGAGCTGAAGGCAGACACTTAACGACTGAGCCACCCAGGCGCCCTTGTAATTATATTATAAATTTATCAATAATATGTACTGAAGGAAGGTTGAATGCATTTATCCTATAACCATTGTGTTCACAGCTTTCAGTGCTCGTGTGCTAGGCTTTTGAGTTGTCCTGGCTTGTAAATTACATATTAGGCTGTTTCCGAAGGATTCATTATTGCCCTCATTGAATATACACAGTTGGGATCTGAACTTGCTTCAGAAGATGGGCTCTTTTACTTCTCGATTAAATTTGACTCCTTCCCAGCTGGATCAGAACTTTTATATTGGCCATAGAAAAATGCTGTCTGATTAGACAGCCTCTAGAATAAAACTACTGTTTTTTAAGATGATTTTTTAAATTGTCAAAGAAACAGATATACATTTTTTCATAGTACTTTCCCACGGTCCTGTGTTTGGAAGATCCAGAAAGATAGAAGAAGATGAACAATAACAACAACAAAATCTGGTAATCCTACTACTAGAATGAAACCATTGATACTATTTAGTCTTCTAAAAAATCTTTTATCTTTTTGGTTACTGGGATCCTCCTTGTCTTAATACCCCAAAGGATCTGCAGTTCATTTTTAGTTAGTTACATTGAGTAAATCCTGCTAATTCCATGTCTGCTCTGGTTCTTAATTTGTCCAGCCCCCTTATCTCCTGACTCATTCCTTTTCACAGTCATTGTGTTGGATATTAAAATAGTCTTCTCTACTTGGTTGTTCTGTTTCTGTTGTCTTTCCTCTTTTATTCTTCACATTATTAGTAGGTTTATTTCTCTAAAAACCAAATCTGATCCTTGGCTTAAAAACATACTTTGTCTCTAAATGCTTTAAAGAGAAAGTGTGGGCAACATACTATAGCATATATAATGTGCTAGTAGCATTGGAAACAGTGGTTTTATTTATAGTGGCCTCTGACTATTATATATGTGACTAATATGACAAAACTTGATTATCCTCTAGATGCATCCCGTATTTCCAAACACTGGTGTCCTCCTTTGTGATAGTTCTTCTGCCTTGAAATCTTTTTTCTTCTTACCTTTCCACAAAAATGCTTCTTAACTTTCAAAACATAAGTTGGATGTCATCTTTCCTGGTAAGCATTCTTCAGAGTGGTCTGGTGTCCAGCTCAATTCCGGGGACCGGTTGGAATAGGGTCCCCTACTCCTCCACCATCTTTCCCCCCTCTCCTGGGAAGCATTCTTAAAATGTTCAGATACAATTACTTACTCAGGTGTTTCAGGGGGAACTAATTATACTGCTTTATAACACTTGCCCTGTTGTATTATACTTAGTTGTATATGTCATGTACATTTCTGCTTTCATTGTCAGTTAAGGTAGGTATAGATACCCTGTGATTTGGAATCACAAGATGCTTTTGACTTTAAGAAGGTAATTCTAGGGAAGCAAATTTTGTTTCTCACATATGACTTTCACCTTTTGCTTGAGATATTTTATTATGTTGCCTTTACAGTTTTTCTACCTGCCATATGCCTATAGTGTTCTCATTGATTTCGTGTATACATCCATGCTTTATGCTAAAAATATCCAAAAGATTTTCAAGAAGTTTTTAGGGCAGTGAGGAGGAGTGTTTTGAAATTTGCAAAAAAAAACCAGTCTAGGACACACCCTCCAAATCGCTTTGGTTTTCTTGATGCTGCTAATTGTCAGTCTCTGAAAATGGCCCTATTTTTGTTAAATTACTCAGTACATCTTTTCAGTGCTAAAAGTTCACAGTACTTAACATTAGCATTCAGGAATCTGTCCAAAGAATTCCCAATATATTATCACCATGTCTATTTCCATAGAATTCTGCAAGATAACACAATTTAAAAGTTAGAAGGACAAAAAGAAATTGATAGTAATAGATAGGTATTATAGCTTTGGAAGGTGCTAGATCACCAATTCATTATTTTGAGAATTTATAAATGGAAAAGAATCAAGAATTTATACAGTTTTTCCTGTGTAAACTGTATTGTAAGACAACCAAATAGTTAATTAGGTAAAGTCTTTTTTAGAAGAATTCCAGATAATAAGTGCAGATGGAATGATAGAATTAGCAAATCCCATTTGGGTAACCTCTAAGTAAATACTGGAGAATGATCATTGAGTGAATTAGGCTGGCAACACTTTAATACAGTAACCAATATGAATATCACTTTAAGTGGGACAGCAAGACATCATGTGTGTCCGAATGTGATGGATTAGGAAAATACATGTATCACCCATGGAAGTATTCTTGCCAAAAGGTATGAATCATGTCTCTAGATCTTACTACAGTTTACAGGAAATATGGGGAATGGAGGAGTATGTTAACATCTAGGAGGAAATAGCTAAATTTAGGATGTGATAAATTCTACAAGACAAATCACTTGTTACAGATTAGAGGAGATTTAAAGAGATATATTAATCAGATACAATGTATGGTTCTTGGTTTTGTTCCTGGTTTAGAAAAGCCAACAGTTAGAATTTCATTTTTGAGATGATTGAAATTTGAATATAAAGTACATATTAAATGATTTTGAAGAACTGCTAATTTTGTCAGATGTGATAATGGCATTGTAGGGTCAATTTAAAGAAAAGGCTTTAAATGATAGTGATACATTCTTTACTACATATGGGTGAAATGATATGATGTCTGGGATTTGCTATAAAATACTCCAATCCTGCCTTCCCCCCAGAAGAGAGAAAAATTGTAGAATGGGAGAACTGAGATAATGAGACATTTCTGAGTTACATGGGCATTTGCTCTACAATTATCTCCTTACTTATGTGAATGTTTGAAAATTTTCAGACCAAAAGTTGAGAAAATGAAAACCTAAAAAATGTGTAGCATGAAGGTTTCTAGCAACCTACACGGGAAGAAAGCTGGGTCAATAATATAGTGTCTATATGATAAAAAGCACCTGCTAGGGAAAAGCATGATTCTTCCTATTAAGACCGAAAAGTTTTCCTTCATAGTGTTCTTGAGGACACCATATAATATATTGTTAAAAGCATTTAAAATTACATCTCTTCTATAAATAGAATCTATTTTTTTTGTAGCATTCATCAAAATGGGTAGTGGAATACCATCCATGGTTAATTCCAGTGAAACCAGCTTTATGGCAAACCATTATGATACATTTTGGAAACCTTACTCCAAGCTGTGTAGGGTTCCCCAGTAGAATTCATTACAGGTCTTATTCCTCTCTTTTAAAAGCTTAGAGAAACAGGGCACCTGGCTGGCTCAGTCTGTGGAGTGTGTGGCGCTTGATCTCAGGGTCATGTATTGAGCCCGATGTTGGGGGAAGAGTTTACTTAAAAAAAATAAAATAAAATAAAAACTACAGAAATGAAATAAAACTTAGAGAAACACAAAAACTTCCTATCCATTCGTCTCTCCTCCCCTCCATTTCTGTTACGACTTCTTTCCCTAGCCCTCTTTTGCAAATTAGTTAATATAATGGATACATTTCCTTATAGCTCTTCCAGTTGGCCAAGAAAATTTTACTGAATTTTGTTTTCTGTGGTTTGTCTTAAAAACAAGTCTTTTTAAATGTAAAAGTGTATTAAAATAGGCATTTAAAATACTGTAGCCATTTACTTCCTCAGAGATATTGATATTAATTCCCTTTCCCTCTCCCCAAAGAATCTGTGTTAGAGTAACTAGATGGACTGTATAAAGTATCCTGTGTACAGTTCTCCATAAACATTGTTTTATGTGGAGCTTTCCTGGGTATTGGACAGCAGTGAATTTGAGATTATATTTCCTGGCAGCTGTCTGAAATACAGATCATCTGTGTTACTGATTAAATTTGAGCCATTATTCAGTGAAGCTATGTTAAAGTTTACATTCTTTTTTGAAAATTGAAATGACTAACAAGAACAGGACATTACCTCTAATTTGAGATGAGCCAAGGGAGTGCCTGTGGATAAAGCCAAGACTCTAGGAGATAATCTTAATTACTGGTTTAGTTTTCTATTGCTGTATAACAAATTGCAGTAGCACTTTAAAACAAAGATTTATTATCTCATAATTTCCATGGATCAGGAGTCTGGGCGCAGTTTAAGCTGAGTCCTCTACTTAAGGTTTAACAAGGCTACAAACTGAAGTGTTGGCCATGGCTGAGGTTTCACTGAGGCTCTGGATCTTCTTCCAAGCTCACATGGTTATTAGCTGAATTCATTTCCTTCTACTGGTGGAACTTAGGACAGCTTGCTTTTTCAAGGCCAGAGGAAAGTCTCTGACCTCTAGACTCTCTTTTAAAGGGCTTAGCTTTATTAGGTAGGTCCATACAGGAAAATTTCCTCTTTGATTAATTGAATGCCAGTTAGGGACCTTAATTACATCTGCAAAATCTTTTCACCTTTGCCATTTGAAATAATATAATCATGGGAGTGATAGCCCATTCCCTTTGCCCTATTCCATTTGTTAGAAACAAGTTGCCAAGTCCCACTTACACTCAAAGAGAGAGGATTATACAAGGGCATGGGCCTTCGGGGTCATTTTAGAATTTCTTGCCTACCAGTATTATGCTATTACCTGTTATAAAACATTTTTTGTAGGTTATTTTGTTATTATACAGAAAACATTAATCAAAAATTGTCACCCCATAATCCTGGTAGGCAATGTATCAAAATGTTTTCCTTTGGCTGTGTGCATGCATAAGTTTTATAAAGTATGATAAAGCAGAGATACAGTTTTCCATTGCTTTTCACTTAGCAAGGGCATTTGTCTTGTTGCTCACATAACGTTTGTATGTATCATTTTTAGGAGATGAAATTGCTTCAGGTGAATGAATCTGTTATTACTGATTGTCTTAGGTTAATCAAGGTATAACTCACAAACAGTAAAAATCATTGTTTTATGAGTTTTGATAAACACATGTATTTGTATAACTATCATCACAATCAAGAAAGAATGTTATCTTGTGCCCCTGGTAGACAAGCCCTGCTCCCACACTGCAGACCTTGGCAATCACTGATCTACTTTCAGGCTCGGTAGTCTCTCTTTTTCAGCCATATCATATAAATGGAATCATAAACTTTGTAGCCCTTTAGGTTTGGTTGCTTTCACTTAGTATAATGCATTTGAAGTTGTGCAGTAAAAGGAATAGCATTCTTGTGACATAATAAGAAATACATGTTGGGTCTTTGTCCCTGGTTGCTTGTACAGAGCTCCTAAAACCCTGTAATTTCCTGAAAGGAAAATCTTTTGTTATTCATAACAAAGCATTTTTAATCATTCCTGAGTTTATACTAATGAGGTTACTCTTGATGGGCCCCTTCATAGCTTCAGGATGATAGTTGGTTGCCACATGGTTCCTAACCATGTGATTAGAGGGTTGGCACTTTCATCCCCACCCCTTGACCTTCATGGAGGACAGAATGGTTGGCAATTGAGATCAGTTGTCAGTGGCCAGTGATTTAATCAATTGTGCCTATGTATAGAGCCTAAATAAAACCCTTTAAACAATGGGGTTTGGAGATCTTCACAGTTGGTGAACATATCCACTTGCTGATAGGGTGGCATAGTCCAACTCAGTGGAAACCGAAGTTCCTGTTCTTTGGACCCATATGGACCTTGCCCTGCATACCTTCTCATCTGGGTCTTTGTATCTTTTGTAATAGATTGGTAATAGTAAAAAAAAGTGTTCTTTGGAATTTTATGGGCTGTTCTAGCGAATTATTGAACTGAAAGGGAGATGGAGTTTCATCTCCAACTTGTAGCCAAGTCAAACAGAAGTGTGTGTAACCTGGGGACCCAATACTTGTGACTGCCATCTGAAGTGAAGGCAGTCTTGTGGGACTGACCCAAAAGCCTGAGGAGTCTGATGCTGACTGAGTTATTGTCAGAATTGAAATGAATTGTAGGATGCCTGGTGGTATCAGGATTAGAGAATTAGATGGTGTGAGGAAAAAAACTGATACATTTGGTGTCAGAAATGTTGTTTTGAGTAAAAATACCTCAGTTGCTCAAAGAATAGGCAACTCAGCTGCCTAAGGTTTGGCCCTTGCCCATCTCCTGGGAGGTAACCTTTAAGCCCTTGGAATATCCTGCCTGATAAGAGTGTCTTTGCCTACTTAAGGGCCTTTGGCCACCTCATGTTGTCTATGCTGACAGTGTGGCTGACAAGGTGGTGGAGACTTTGTGCAGTGTGGTATCAGCTTGACCTCTGGCGGAGTTGGAGGCTAAGGTTGGCTGTGCAGATGGTCAGCCCTACCTACATGTCAGACCCCTGATAAAAATGCTCGACACCACGCCTCAGCTGCGTTTCCCTGGTTGCCAGTACTCCATGCATGCTGTAATACATTCTTGCTGGAAGATGGGCATGCTGTCTCCGCAACTCTGCTGGGAGAGAACAACTGGAAGCTTGGTGTTCCCGGACCCTGTCCTATATCCCTCTTCCCTTTACTGGTTTTAATCTGTATCTTTTTGCTATAATAAACTGTGACCCTGAATAAAACGGCTCTTTTGAGTTTCATGAGTTTCTAGTGAATCATTGAACCTAAGGATGGCTTTGCGGATCCCTGAACTCCAGAGGTTCATCCATATTATTGCTAGTACCAATACTCAGTTTTTTTTTTATTGTTCAGTAGCATTTGAAGTTTGTTAATTCTCCAGTTGAGCTGGTTGTTTCCAGCTATTGGCAATTATAAATAAAATTGCTACAGGGTATAGGTTTTTTGTGTGAACATAGGTTTTTATTTTACTTGAGTAAATAACTAAGAGTCGGATTGCTGGGTTATATGAAAAGTGTCTGTTTAACTGTGTTAGAAACTACTAAACTCTTTTGCAAAGTGGTTGTACCATTTTCCATTCCTCCCAGCTACCACACTATGAGTGTTCCAACTGCTTCTCATACTCAATATTTATTTTTTTTTAAAGATTTTATTTATTTATTTATTTGAGAGAGAGAATGAGAGAGAGAGAGAGAGCATGAGAGGGGGGAGGGTCAGAGGGAGAAGCAGACTCCCTGCTGAGCAGGGAGCCCGATATGGGACTCGATCCCAGGACTCCAGAATCATGACCTGAGCAGAAGGCAGTTGCTTAACCAACTGAGCTACCCAGGCGCCCTACTCATACTCAATATTTAGTATTGGCAGTTTTATTTTTCTTTTAGTTTTAGTCATCCTGGTAGATGTGTAATAGTATCTCACACAAATAGTTGTGCTTTGCATTTCTCTGATGACTAATGATGTTGAATGTCTTTTCATGTGCTTATGATCTTACTTGATGAAGTGTCTGTTCAAATCTTTTGCCCATTAAAATTCTTATTATTGAGTTTTGAGAGATCTCTAAATATTCTGGATACCAGTCTTTTATCAGATGGGTGTTTTGCAAATATTTTCTCCCCATCTGTAACCGTTGGAGAAGAGTTTTTAATTTTAATGTTTAATTTTATAAATTTTATAGATTTTAAAAATCTTTGCCCAGTGTCATGAAGTTTTTTATGTTTTCTTCTAAGACTTTTTTAGTCTTATATTTTACATTTAGGTCTATCATTTTGAGTTAATTTTAGTATATGGAGTGAGATATTTTGGGGGGCACATGGATATCTAATTGTTCTAGGACCACTTTTTGATGGGGCCATCCTTTCTCCACTGAACTGCATTTTTACTTTTGTCAAGAATCAATTGCCCATATGTATGTATGGGTCTGTTTCTGGACTCTGTTTTTTCTATTCATCTATTTATTCTTTTGCTGATGTCATGCTGAGTTGATTAATGTATCTTTATAGGATAGCCCTGAGATAAGATAGTATGTCTTCCAATGTTTTCTTTTTAAATTGTTTTGGCTGTTCCAGTTCCTTTGCCTTACTTACTTTGTTGATTTTAGAATCAACTCATTGATGTCAATGTAAAAAAAATAGCTGTTCTTTTGATTGAGATTACTTTGAATTTGTAGATGAATTTGGGGAGAACTGAGTCTTCAAATACATGCTCATGGTATATCAGTTCACTTATTTAGATCTTCATTCATCAATACTTTGTAGTTTTTGGGAGGCCTGGGTGGCTCAGTTGTTAGGCGTCTGCCTTCGGCTCAGGTCATGGTCCCAGGGTCCTGGGATCGAGCCCTGCACTGGGCTCCCTGCTCCGTGGGAAGCCTCCTTCTCCATCTCCCACTCTCCCTGCTTATGTTCCCTTTCTCGCTGTGTCTCTCTCTGTCAAATAAATAAATGAAATCTTTAAAAAAAATACTTTGTAGTTTTCAGCATAGAGATCTTTCATATATTTTATTACATTTATACATATTTTTATGTTTTCTGGCTCTATTATAAATAGTACTGTTTTTAAGTTTGGATTTTCCTTTTTTCCCCCAGTGTATAGAGATATAATTGATGTTTGCATAGTAATCTTGAATCTTGCAACCTTGCTAAACTCACTTATTAGCTCCAGGAGGTTTTTTTTGAAGATTCTTTGTGAATGGACATAGACAATCATTCCATTTGTGAATAGAGGCAGGTTTATTTTTTCCTTTTCAATCTGTATGCCTTTTATTTCTTCTTTTTTTTTTTTGGTCTTACTGTACTTTCTAGATCTTGAGTGTGTTATTAAATAGGAGTGGTGACAGCTGATGTCCTTCTTCTGAATCTTTAGGGGAAAACATTGAGTCTTTTATTATTAACTATGATGTTAGCAGTAAGTTTTTAGTATATGCACTTCATCAGGTTATATAAGTGCCCTTCTATTCCTGATGTGCTCTAAGTTTATCATGAATGGGGTTGGATTTTCTTAAATGCTTAGTTTTTGCATTTGTTCATGCCATCATATTTTCCTTCTTTATTTGTTGACCTGATGAGTTATACTGATTGATCTTTTAATGTTGATTCAACTTGTATTCCTGGGATAAATCCCTACTGGTTGTGGTATTTTATCTTTTTTTCAAGTTACTGAATTTGACTTGCTAATATTTTGTTGAGGATTTTTGCATCTGTGAAGGGTAATGATCCATAGTAGTTTTTTTCTTGTGATTCCTTTGTCTGATTTTGTTTTCAGGGTAATGCTGGCCTCATAAAATGAGTTGGAAACTGTTCCCTCCTGTCCTGTTTGTGTAGATTTTCTCCCACTCTTTTTCCTATCTAGTTTCAGCTTTGATAATCTCTCTTGACCTATATTCAAGTTCATTGATTCTTTCCTCAGCTGTGTCAAGTCTGTTGCTGAACCTGTCAAAGGCTTTTTAAAATTTTGTTACTGCATTTCTCATTCTTTAGCATTTCAGATTGACTCTTTTAGCCTTTCTCTTCAACTCTTGTGGTTTCTACCTATGATATTTGCCATCTGATCATACCTATTGTTTGCCTTTTCCATTTGATCCTTCATTATTATTATTAATAATTATTTTAATTCACTGGTTGATAGTTCCAACATTTTAGTTATGTCTAAGTCTGCTTCTGTTGACTATTTTGTCTCCTGAGACTATTTTGTCTCCTGACTGATTTGTTTGCCCTTGAAATTTTGTGTAGCTTATAATTTTGGGAGGGTGAGGGTGGTTTACCGAAGGAATGATGCAAACAAAAGAATTTAAGGAGATGTTTTTATGCAACTTATAGAAAAGGCAGCGTAACTTCAATATGTATGCACTACACCTTGGAGACCAGGGAAATCACCCCTGTGGCCAGGCTTATGCTTTTTGATTGAATGCCAGCCATCATTTGCAGGATAGTAGAGATTGAAGTATATAGTATTTATGTTAATAAAGGGTTATGACTCTTGTTCTGCTAAGTTGTTTGAGTTGTTTGTGTGTGGGGTTGAATCAGTCTTGCCTGGAGTTGATTGGGTTTATGTGTTTTTTTTTTTTTTTTTCTTGCTTTGGTTACATTCAGTGCATCATCAATTTTAAATACTTCTATCATCACTTTGTGCTTAAGGGTGGGGGTTGATTTGCTGAAAAGTTTTAACTCAGTGTTTTTTTATTCCATCTATATCTTTAGGCCTTATTTGTACATCTGTACTTCAGAGAGTCTCTCTCTGTGCTCTTTTGTTTTTTCTCTGTACTGGAAGCTGATTTGCCTTGCAGTGGTGGGCATGGAGCATATCTTTTGTCGTAGACCAACATTAATCGTAGCCAGGCTCTGTTTCCCTCTCTTACTAGTATAGTAATCCAGCTTTTTCCCCACTAATAGTAGACCTCTATTGTTTGGGGCCAGGGTATTTCCTGTCCCTCCATCAGGGGTAGGTATTATCATCTAATTTTGAAAGAATTATAAAAATTTGAATTATAAAACTACTAGAAGAAAATATAGAAGAATACCTACATATATTCTAAGCATGACTTAAGGTTGAAACATAAAGATACTAGCATATTTGTATAAAAATTTAAAACTTACGAATATTAAAAGCAAATTGCAAGTGGGGACATAAACATCCATGTAAATTTAGATATAAAAAATGAAACAATTGATTTTAAGATAATTTTTGCAATTAGAATAGCTGAAAAAAGGGCTTTTAGGTATTATAAACAGAATATAAAGGCATGCAAGGTAAAGGTTTTAGATATAAAGCTTATTTGTAATGCAGAGACTCTCAAAAATTCCTCCATTTGAAGTTAGTTCTGATAGATTAATATGATAGCTTTAAGAGCAAATTTGGAGAGCAAAGGAAGCAATTCTGCAATGCTGTTTAAAAATTGTTTAATTGGGAAGTCCTTTGGCCTGTACTATTTGTATATATGTATTAATGATCGATATATTTATCTTCTGTGAGACCTTTGAGATAGAACCTTTCTGGCCAAACACATTTGTTTTCCTAAAGCAAGATTACTTTTTGTCAATCCTTTAATATTTTTCAGCTTTGAAACTACCATGTGACAGGAGAAGATACTTTGCTACTTGATGAATTATTCAGAAGTCTTAATTGCAAGCTTTTAGGAACCTTAAAGATTATATCAGCCTCTACATGTTATATATTATTCCTAGGGAAGCAAAGTGGTTTGTTCAAAGTTAGTGGTAGAAGTAACCTAGACTTGTTTGACTCCTGCTCTTTGATTATACTATATTATATGACTGCTAATTTCTTATTTTCTACATTTGGGATATACATCTTAAAACATCCATTTGTAAAGGGCTATATGGAATGGGAATTGACCAGTTTTAACCTAAGTGTTTGTATGTTTTGTGAAAGGTGAAGTTGGTTAGCCTTTTGAGTATTTCTCTTGGCCATTTAATTTTGGGTGATATAGAAATGTGCCCTGGAGTAGCAGAATGTTTGGGGGATGTTGATTTCAATTTTAAGTTTGTAGTTAAGGTCTTTTTTTTGAAGTCTGGTTTTCATATGTGTCAGTTGTGATTTTAAGGGAAAATTCTAAGGCCTCTCTTCCTGTGAGCTTCTGTGAACATAGGCCTTGGAATTGGAACACTATTTTATACACTCTCTTTAACTGAATAAATAAATTATGTGTAATACTGAAGCATATGTGGAGCTAGAAGACAATGCTTTCCTTTATATATAAGGAATAATTTATTTTTATTGCATATTTATGTTTTGTATGTTATAGATCTTATTATATGTAATCATGTGGCTTTTTCTAGAACGTGCCAAAGAAAAGAATGACTAAAGATTCCCTATATTTTACTGCTAGGTCTTGTTTTGTTTTGTTTCTTTGAAGCGAGATGCCATTAATTTGAGAAATGTGCCTCAGAGCTGTGTGTTCTTGATCATAAAGTTCCTTCATTATGTAGAATCTAGTTGCATCTTTGGGGAAGAACATTGATGGAGTATAGATAGCATGCTGAGGTTTTGAGTCAGTATTTTTAGCTTAGATTTTACTTTGACTTTCCCTCATTTATAGCTTGAATGTAGGAATAGAGGCTCTTTTCCTTAACTTACTTTCATGGACATGAACAGAAGCATTCTTTAGTACTTTAAGCTCTGCTACAACTAACATGTGGCTAAGTAAAATCTTAGGAGAACAATAGGAACATAACCCTTTAGGAACCTAACCTGTTCATATATGAAAGAGCTAATATAATAGTTGAAGTTGCAAAATGCAGACTGCCATGTAGCATGTTTTAATAGTAGTTAATAGTTGAAGCATTTATGAGAGGGATGATAAAAAAACAAAAAGTTCTGTGGGACACCCTGGGAAGACCTTGCTGAATGCTCAATGGCAGCTGTTCATTTCCTTCTTGCTTGTAGCTCCTCATTCAGCAGATTAGGAAAATTCCAATGTTTTTTGCATTATTTCTAAATTTAAAAATTTTTTATCATTAAAAATTAAAGTTTCAGTTTTTTAAGATTTATTTATTTATTTGAGAGAGCGAGAGAGCATGAGCTGGAGAGACAGGAGAGGGAAAGAGAATCCCAAGCAGACTCTGTGCTGAGTGTGGATCCCGATGTGGGGCTCATTCCCCCCACCCTGAGATCATGACCAGAGCTGAAATCAAGAGTTAGGCACTTAATGGACTGTGCCACGCAGGTGCCCCTAAAGTTTCATTTTTTTAAAAGAAAATGTTGAAAAAAAGTGGTAGGTTCCTGTTCAGCCAGAATATAAATTGGAAGCTGGGTAACAAATGTAGAGAGCATGCAATTAAAAGGCCAAGTGGAGATTGCTTTTCGTTCTCTTTCCTGTCCTTTCTACCTTCCTTTCTTCATTTTCTATCCTGCTCACTACACATGGCATCAAGAGGATACTGAGGAAATTATGTTTGTACGTTGGCTTCATCAAAGACATTATTTGAGATTGTTCTCTTTAGAATACTAAGAATAGATTGATGTTTTGGATATATACTCATAGGATCATTTTTGGGTTTGCCTCAGATTGGTCGTTTAGGTAATGCTATGAATGCTTTTCTTGTGAATTGTAACTGTTTATCTGTGTCTGTTCTTTAGAAATGTTCCTTAGGAACAACTGTGCTTTTCTGGGAAGCCCAAGTTTTATGAAGGCTTTATGTTGTACCTCCATAATGAAATGAAATAATATGTAGAAGCCGTTATTTTAAAGGCAATGAATAACTTTGTAGGAAGAACAAGAACTCATATTTATGAGTGTTGATTTAGAGACTTGAAGTTCCTCTTAATTTGGTTGGATTTATAAAAAGGCACATTTTGTTATATTCATTAACTGATTTGATGCCATTTATGGAGTATCTACTCTGCACAAAGCTTAGTTGATACTGGGAGTATAGTTGTGGAAAAGATTAGAGCTTATACTCTACCAACGGAGATAAATATAAAACAGTTATATAATAAATGGTATAAATACAGTTGTGATAAGCTCTAAGACAAATGGAGAATGTTTTGAAAGTCCGTAGTGGGGGATTCTAAGGCTGGGAATCAGAGATGGCTTTCTTTGGGAAAGTGATATTTGAGTTATGTTATCATTATCATAAATTTGATCAAGGACTTCAGTTTAAATAAGTGTTTGGGGGGGGGCGCCTGGGTGGCTCAGTCATTAAGCGTCTGCCTTCGGCTCAGGTCATGATCCTAGGGTCCTGGGATCCAGCCCCACCTGCACTGGGCTCCCTGCTCAGCGGGAAGCCTGCTTCTCCCTCTCCCACTCCCCCTGCTTGCGTTCCCTCTCTCGCTGTCTCTCTCTCAAATAAATAAATAAATAAAATCTTCAAAAAATAAAATAAGTGTTTAGGGAAATACTTAAATGGAAGTTATTTAAGGTTTAATGATAAACACAGTAACATAAACTTATTTCCATCCTATTCTTGGTCTTCCACTTGTATAATTCAGTTGAAATTTTTGGCTACCTTTATTTTATTTTTTTATTCTTATTTTTGATTTTTAAAACTTTATTTTTCACACCCAGAAGAAGTACTTTATTAAACACGTTACCGTGGCTTCCTTCATTGTAATATTGACTTTAACAGTTCCTAGATGTGCTTGTATGTAAAGTCTAAGACCTCATAACCCAATCCAGTCATCACATTTGACAATTAAGAAAAGCCTCCAACTTATAATAGATTTGAAAAATTATTTGTTAAAATGCACTAAACTTATCTTTTATGCCATTCTGTTGATGCTTCCTTAAATAAACAAACTGAAGCATTTCTATTGTCTCTTTCCACCTACACTGTGAGCTACTCAAAAGACAGGCCCTATCTCTAGAACCTTGCAGGATGTGAGACATATAATTGCTAAATAAATCAGTTATGAATAGCCTATGTTAATAAGGAGGTGGCAACTTGGTGACTGACCTTCATGTTTCTTTTAAGTGACAATTTAGCATAATGCAGGCTGCTTTGGAATCATAAGGCCTAATTTTGAATCCCAGTTCCTGAATGTGTGTATGCTTAGGCGAGTAACTTCATCTTTTAAATAAATAAAGTAAGATTATAGGTATAAAGTACTTAGCTTAGTGTCTGAGGCATAGTATGTGTCCCATAAATGATGGTTAATATTGTAAGATACATGCACTAAACTTTTTTCCCTTTGTGTTTTTTTATGTTGTTTATAATAGACACTTATAGTGACACAAAATACTGGTATTTAAGAGAGTAGATAATTGGCCAAATCAAAAAGTGAAAAATTTATAGCTAGTAGACTGCTTATTGAAACTAAACTTTATGAACTACTAATTATTGATAATTAAGTGGGTAATTATGACCCTTATCATTACAATGAATATATTTCCTTCCTTTGTAGGTCACGTTTTTTAAAAAATAAAACAGATTGTTTTTATGAATAAATTTTTGTGGATTTTTAAAAAATCTCACAATGTGTCTTTTATATAAAGATATTTGATGTATGAGGTTTGCTTGAATTGAAGGGGGTGTATGTATTTAATTGCAGGATGTGAGACACATAATAAGTGCTAAATAAATCAGTTATGAATGGCCTATGTTAATATTACCTGTGGAGATGGAAAAAGTATAAGATCTAGTCTGTTTTCAATTTTTCAGCTTCTGTAAGAAACTTAGTCATTTTAAATACTTTTGTGTCACTCTCTGCCTCTATAGTGAAAAATTCTATAACTTTTAAAAAAATCGACTAGTGCATTTTCTGAGGATCTTTATAAAAGCAAAGGATGTAAAGGAACTAATTGAACAAACAAATACTCTAAGGTTTCAAATCTGACTTTAAAATTTATTTTAATCCATGTTATTTAGAGTTATGATTTGCTGGCAAAACAGTATAAACAGTCCTTGAAACAAAGCAAAAAATGCCAGCAAGCAAACAAAAATCCTTTAAGACCTTTTTATTCTACATTAAAAAAATATATATTTCAAGTTTCTCTAAAAGCAAAATATCTACAAATTCGTGTTTTTTTTCCTTGTAATTTGTAGTCATTAGCCAGACTCAGGGGATTCAGAGAATAATATTTAGAATGCAGTACTAAGAATATAAGACATTTGGGCGCCTGGGTGGCTCAGTTGGTTAAGCGACTGCCTTCGGTTCAGGTCATGATCCTGGAGTGCCAGGATCAAGTCCCACATTGGGCTTCCTGCTCAGCAGGGAGTCTGCTTCTCCCTCTGACCCTCTTCCCTCTCGTGCTCTCTCTCATTCTCTCTCTCTCAAATAAATAAATAAAATCTTAAAAAAAAAGAATATAAGACATTTGAAAAGGTTATGAAGATATATGGCCTTCTGCACTTGAAATATTTTGATTGATTTGGTGGATTTACATGCTTTTCAGAGCACTTCCAAGGATAGCACTCAGCATGTAGTGAGGGCTCTTAGGAGTCCATTTAGAAATTTACCTATAAAAATTGAAATCAGGTGGCAGTTTTATGTAAGGCATCCCACCAATCAATACTTCAAATATATAATTTAGTGAGTGGGATTTATGTAATAAGAGTGTTATTTTCATCTCTTAAGTGACTATTTATATTTTCTCACTTGCTTCTAGAATATCACTGAGACTAAGAAGCAGGCAATTTTCGTTAACAATTGTGTCGTCCTCAAGATGACAAAGCAAATCATTGATAATTTGGTATCAATGCAGATCTTAGTTTTTTCTCCTTCCATATGTTAGGTTATTTTCACCGGATTATTTTACTGGCTCCTTAATTCAAGTTGAGATTTTAGAAATCTTAGTCTGTAGTTCTCAAGATGATTAAGTATGCACTAAAAGAGTGGGCCTGGAAATAAAATTGCATAAGTGAAATTAAATTTTTCTCTCAACTTGCCAGTATGCATTTCTGGACATGGTTATCCTTTATCTATTACAATTTCCTATTTGGTCTTTAGCAGAATTAGATCATGATGATTAAAATCTGTCTTCCTTGTTAATTTTCTTTTATAACCTTTTTGCAGTGGCCTTGTTTTTTCTACTTCAAACAACTCAGCTTGGGTGTTCCAAGAAAGATAAAAGCCTTAAGTTTATTTTAAACATTCAGATTACTAATGTAAACTCCTTTAAAAAGGTAATTTTTGGGAGGGGGTGCCTGAGTGGCTCAGTCGGTTAAGCGACCCACTCTTGATTTTGGCTCAGGTCATGAACTCCAGGTTGTGAGATGAGACAGCGGTTTGGCTCCATGCTGGACGTTTAGCCTACTTAAGATTATCTCCCTCCCTCTCTCTGCCTCCCCACCCGCCTCTCTCTCAAAATAATAATAATTTTTTAAAAGGTAATTTTTTTGGAGTAGAGGTTTAGGAAAGTCTCTAAGAAATCAAAGTTTATTTTTTTTAGAAACCAAAATTTAGAGTAAATTTTCATTGGGCTAGAAGGATTTTTGGTCATTAGTGGCCCTGAAAAACAAAACAAAACAATACGGGACTGGGATTTTTAAAACTACCTTTTAAAAACACTGTAATGTATGTCTGAAATTGAACTGCTCACAGACATGTAGAAGATAGCTCTGTTTTAGAAGAATTCAAGGATTGGATCTGTATGTGTAGGGACTACAAAGTCCTGTTGTGATTGGACGGGAAGTAAACATAATTTATTTTACTGAATTGTGATTGGCTAAAAACCTTTTCTTTCCACGATAGTCTCTATAATAACTGAATCCGGAGCCTTTCCCTGTTGTTGTTTGTTTATGATTAGTGAGTTTGAGGTATGTGCTAGTACTGAAAGAACTCAAATTGGCACAGAATTTGTAGATTTTAGGGACATTGACAGAAGCCCTCAACAGGGCGTTTGACATTTTTACCACAAAGCAGTAGCGAGGTGTAAATCTCTGAAATGTAATTAGTATCGTTGCAAACAGGAAGGATGAAAGGATGACAGTGTTTTCTTCATTTTCATTTGGAGTCGTGCAGTGTTCTGCAATGACTGTTTTCAATGGAAAGTGTTGCTCTGCTTTGTTTTCAGTGGAAAGTGTTGCTCTGCTTTGCTGCTAGGACTGTTGTTTCAGGCGAAATTTGGGCTACCTCAGGTGGCGCGCACCATGTGTTCTGAAAAACATTGCTCTGGACATGCGGGGTTTAGCTGGAGTTTATTTTGTGACCCAGGGTGGAACCAGCACGATTCACTTTCTCCTCCCCCCCTTCCCCCACAGACACTTTTGAGGGAGCGGCGAATAGCGAGGTGACCCTCAAATCCTCTTAATGGTGTTACCAAGGGAGAGCATTCCTTTCTCCCACCCCGCTCCTTACTTCTTAGCCTGGCTGGTCCCACAGCCCCCTTGGCAGCGTCCTCGGGCACTACTTTCCGTCTGTGGTGGTTCCTCCGACCCTTTCCCGAGGCTCCCTGCCCCCGCCCGCGCCGGCGGAAGGAGACGCACGGCGCTCGCAGCCTGCCAGTGGATGGGGAGGCGGAGTAGTACTGTCCACTGCGAGGTGGCGGCAGTGACTGGGGCTGCCTCAGGGCTTCCGACGGCGACGGGGGGTGTGGGGATTTCTGTCAGTTTGTGTGTGTGTGTGTGTGTGTGTGTGTGTGTGTGTGTGTGTGTGTGTGGCTACAGTCAGAGGCAGCTAGTCGGCGAGTCTGGGGGAGTGTTGAGGAGTGTGAGAGACCGAGGTCGCTGTGCCCTTCTGGGCAGAGCGTCCGGTGCGCCCCCGAGTCCGCACTCGCTTGCTCGCGGGGCTGCGGCCGTCCCCCAGTCCGCTCTCCTCAGCATGGGCGGCCGGTAGGAGCAGGGTTTCGCTGGTTCCCTCGCAGTGGAGGAGGCAGCAGCAGCTTCAGCAGTGATGGCTATGGCGGTGGAGAAGCGGCTGGAACTGGTGGGGAAGCGGTTCCTGTGTGTGGCGGTCGGCGAGGAGGCTCGGCCGGAGCGCCGAGAGAGTGGACGCTGCTTGCGGGGCTGGCGAGCGGGGGTCATCCGAGCTGTGTCACACAGGGACAGCCGCAATCCAGACCTGGCGGTAAGAGAGCGAGTGCCCCTCAGTCTCCCAGCCCACGCCCGCACTGCTGTCTCTGGCAGCACCTTGTCTGGTTACCTCTGGCACCTCCCGCAGCCCAGCCAGCTGGCGGTCACGCCCCTCTTTGGAGCCGTCGTCGGCTTTGCCCTCATCCCCTGCTGGGGTCTCCCATCTCCTCGTGAGTAGTTTCCCCGGTGGGAGCGGTGCCGGAGCGGGACCCCCGAGGCTCCCGCACAGGCCCCGCCAGGCCCCGCCAGGCCCCTTGGCCGCTGCCTGGGAGGGGTTCGGCGCCCCCGCAGTGGCCGTGGAGACCTTACCGAAAGGCGGGGCTGTGAGCCAGTGCCGCTGGGGCAGGTGGGGGTGGCAGACAGAACACAGACCACTCATGGCGGTAGGGGGCCATCTTCACCAACATCTCTTTCCTTGAAAAAGTCTTAACTAGTGTAGGGTTTAGAGACTTAAAACTTAGGCAGTAAGGGTTGCTGAGAGGGAGGGAGAAAAGGAAAGAGACACATCTATGGTGTTTCAGGCTGTCCTGGGATTCGTGTGTATTTTCCAGGCAAAGGCTGTGTGAGTGGTGGCATCTTGATGAAACCTCTGTCTACAGATGCTTGTATTTCTAATTGGAAACGATGAAAATGAAAATTTTTGATTTGGAGGGTCATAGAATTAACCCATCCCTCCCTCCATTCCTTCCTTCCTTCCGTTTGTTTTTTTTCCTGTGGGGTTGTGGATTTTTAGAAAGTAAATAGTGTTTTAAAATTCATCCTGGGTTTTATACAATTGTAAATGAAGCAAGAAGTATTATAAATTAAAATGTTATGCCCTGCCGAACCTTAAGGGTCTTTTTCTTTGCTTTCTTTTCCTTTCATATGATACTGCCAATATTTTTTTTCAATAATGTAGGAATGTGCACCATTTCGAGACGGGATATCCTCTGATAGTGTTCCAAGGACATTTTCACTTGGGGACAGGTTGGAAGGGGTGGAGTAGAGGCTAGGCATTGAGTAGTCTTCTCAAGGTTGATTTGCGAGTACATAATCCACAAAATTTATTGGTAGTGCCTTGGGGTATTTAATTTTTTACTGAAAGCTTCAAACATGGTAATATTTTCTTTCCTTTTGTATATCTGCGAGTTTACATTTCCAAATTCACTTTAATATCTGTCTATACATGTGTGTACCTATTTTAATATTTTTCTTGGTTTCCGACTGCTTTTGTAAATCTGTTTCATGACTGTAGTCAATGATACGGTTTCATTGGGCAGGTACTAATGTTGACTTGATATTGCAAAATAGGCTTGTTTTGCTAATAGGTATTTCTAATAGGAAATAAGCAGAATAAAGGTGATTTTGAAGATTTTGCTTGGTTAGTCTTACTGGAAAGAAGAAAAAGCAAATCTTTAAAAAATTTCTCATCTTAATGGTTCTGCAGATCGTGTCAATTCAGTAAGTTTTTTTGTGTAAAAAGCATGTGCTGAATTTATCTCTCTTATTGTGATACGATGATTGTCTTGGCTTTTGTGTGGAAGCTAGTTGGATTATGGTTTAGCATTTTAAAATTATTTCAGAGCAAACCTGGAATGATATTTTGTTTTCCACAGTATTTTGTTTTAGTAGATGAATGAAAATTGGGAAATAACAATTTTAAATTATGAGTATCACTTGTGACAGCCAACTTATCAAAATTAAATATATTAAAAACTTTCTTGCATGGAAATTTAAATGATATAAAGAATGGATTTATGTTTATCACATATGTAAAAGGCAAAGTATTAAGCTGGGTATTTAAAAATGAAAAGTATATGTGGATAGTGGGAGAGAGGAAAGAACAGGGATGAATTTTCTCAGGTGATGGAAATGTTTTATATCTTGATAGTTATAGGGGTTTATGTATTAAAACTTGAATTGTGCACTTAATAGCTGCTTTTCACCATATACAAATTTTACATAAAAATGCATTTTGAACCATAACTATGTGAACCTCCAGCAGTTTCTCCTAATTTTAAAAAATTAATTTTATTTTAGTAATCTTTACACCCAACGTGAGACTCGAACTCACACCACCAAGGTCAAGGGTTGCTTGTTCTTGGGACTGAAAAACCAGCCAGATGCCCCTCCAACAGTTTTCCTTTGTCTACAAGTCTTTATTTGAAAATCTTTTTATGTGGTGTAACTGAGTTTTTTCAGCCTAGAACCTACAGTTTTAGAGTTATTCCCAAACTTTCTTGTTTTTTTTTTAGTTCATATTCCCTAAATTAAATGAAATGAAATGTAGAACAGGTTAGCATCAATATACTGTAATTCCCCTTTTAGACTTTTTTTTTTTTAAGATTTTATTTTTAAGCAGTCTCTACACCCAAGGTGGTGCTTGAACTCCTAACCCTGAGATCAAGAGTTGCATGCTCCACCGACTGAGCCAGCCAGGCACCCCTTTTAGACTTTAATTACTGGAGAATAAATTTTAAAAAGCTTTATGAATTATATGAAAAATGATGGTATAACTAGGGTATTTTTGTGTTTTTGTTTTTTTTAAAAAAGTTAAATATATGTAATTTAGAACCTGCAAATGTATTAGAAATCTTAGTTGTATTTATGGCACATGATTTGAAAGGGTAACTATCAGAACTTGAAAATAGTTTAGGGAATACTTTATCTCAAAAGTTAATCATTCTTATTTTTGATCTTATGTTTTAAGAGTTATGTGTATTAATGTTCTGTCACTGCTGTTAATTAACACAAGTTGGTGTTTTAAACAATACAAATTGATTATTTATAGTTCTGGAGATGACAAGTCTAACATGGGGTAAAATCAAGATATGGTAGAACTGTGTTCTTTTCTGAAGGTCCTAGACAAGATCCATGTCTTTTCCTTTTCTGGCTTTTAGAAGTACCCTACATTCCTTGGTCTAGGCACCTTTCCCTCTGATTTTCTTGCCCCTCCCTTCTACTTTTTAAGTACCCTCGTGATAATATTGGGTTCACCTCAATAATGAAGAATAATCTTATCTGCAAAAATTGATTTACTTTTTGCTTGTTTTACTTCTCATCCGTAACCTATCAGCCATTTATGTATGTATGTATGTACTTATTTATTTTTTTATTTATTCAGCCATCTAGTCATCTACCCACTCACCTTGATGCTTAGGGTGATTGCATCATTATTTCAAGCTAACTGTTTAAAGTGTATTTTTTTTTTAAAGATTTTATTTCTTTATTCATGAAAGACAGAGAGAGAGAGAGAGAAAGAGGCAGAGGGAGAAGCAGGCTCCCAAGGAGCAGGGAGCCCGATGTGGGACTCGATCCCAGAATCCTGGGATCATGACCTGAGCCGAAGGCAGCCGCCTAACCATCTGAGCCACCCAGGTGCCCTGTATTTTTAAAAAATATGTCAGATTTTTCAATACACAAAAGTAACAAAAATTGTATTTTGTTTCATACACCAAACACATATATTTGCTTGTTTGTTGGGGAATTTTCTGATGGTCACTTAGTGACAAGATTTTAAACTGTTCTAAACTATGTACCTGCAGATGAAAGTTATTTTGTAGATCTTATGGGTCTTAAATATAAAGAAAATTTTTGTGTTTAGGAAGTTTAAAGTGACGTGTGATTTTGTTTATAAGGAAGCCTTTTCCGTTTTTAGTCCTATTATGTTTTTGCTTAGCTATTTTTTCATTTAAGTTTCATGTTGAGTTGGTAATATTTGATTCCCTTAAAATTTTGTTAGGATAAGTCTTTAGGTAAGTCTGAAATTTATAATGGTCTTGTGATATTGATAATGCTAATTTCTGGTCTATTCACAATGAATGAATGAATGAATGAATAACTTTTACTTCGTTGCTCAGTATGACCTGGATGAGTTAACCGTCAGGAAAATTGGTTAGCTGGTAGGTAGAAGGACTTTTATGTCTGATTTGAGTACATAGACTATTTTTTTCTCCTCTCTTGAATTGTTGTATTTGGTCCCAAAAGACTTTGGTATAGTAAAAGGAGTGTATGTAAATTGTAGCTATCTATGGTGGCTATGGTGGCTGTGGTGGTACGTTGTAAACAGTGCATTTCAGTTTTAACCACTAACTTAGCTTGTTTTAAAAGAAGGTAATCACCCTATAAATGGTGTCATTTGTATGTTTCTTTGTAAAATTAATTAAATAAAGGTCTTTTTTTCCCCTCTTTTGACCTGTCATATATATATTCTGGCACATAATTTGGTTTCATTAATTTAAAATAGAGACTTTTTGGGGCGCCTGGGTGGCTCAGTCACTAAGTGTCTGCCTTCAGCTCAGGTCATGATCCCAGGGTCCTGGGATTGAGCCCTGCATCGGGCTCCCTGCTCAGCGGGAAGCCTGCTTCTCCCTCTCCCGCTCCCCCTGCTTGTGTTCCTTCTCTCACTTTGTCTCTCTCTGTCAAATAAATAAATAAAATCTTTAAAAAATAAAAAATAAAATAGAAACTTTTTAAGTTTATTTAAAATTTAATTTTATTAAATTTTTTAATTCAATTGAACTAAAGACATTTTACCATGAGAACTCTGTTCTTACCTTCATATAGTGATATCATTGCATTTGACAGTAAAAATGTCCAGATATTTCAATGTAATTGAGAGCAAGCATATAGCTATGTTTATAGATTTATTACTTTTTGACAGTTTCAAGTTATGTACAAAGGTCTTCAACTCTCAAACTCATACTCATTTCTTTCCCCTTACATGTTTATACAGTATCTAATATTTACTTAGGTGTTCATTGAATGATAAATAAATGAATGTCATAAATTTCGTGAATACTTTAATTTATACTAACCATCTCAATTACCTACTACTATTTACTATAAATTTTGAGTATCTCTTTTTTTCTTCTATGGCATTGTATATCTTGGTGGTTATTTCCCCAATATCTATTATGTGTTTGACTAAACCATGGGCCATGGTATTCCTTAGATAATCAGGTAGTTGAATTCCTCTGGCTACATTGATGGGTATAGGCCCTAAATAATTAGGTACAATCAGAATGAAGTTAAGTACAGTATTGTGTGGGTGTGATGCTGAAATTGCCACAGCCATTTCCCTGCTTTAAGGTCAACCAGTTTGAAGACAAAGCTGACAAACAGATCAGATTGTTTTCTGAAGCCTAAATACACTGTTGGATTTTTCACCTACAGGATTTTTCATTTTGGAAGAGTAAACTTATTTTATGTCTCTTTGTCTTGTTTTTTTCTGTGGTACTAAAAGCATTTTAACTGATACACATGGTAAAATTCCATTCCATTTTTTTGGAAAGCACACGTAAGGAGCATTTTCATGACATTCTTGTTGTCTTTGTTATTTGATGTTAGGACGTTTATACCGTTGTCATTAACTTCAATGGTGATTTTCAGGGAGGATGATATGTTCTGCTTTGTGTCTTGATGTATCCCAAAGCTTTGAAAAATTGTTTTAATGCATGTAGGACATATAGATATCTAACTTTCTAAATAATGACAAATAAGAAAGAACATTTTGAATTTTTATGTCAGGAAGAATCTCTAAACCCCTTATAGTTAAAAAGAAATTTCAGGGGGTGCCTTAGTCAGTTACGCATCTGCCTTCAGCTCTGGTCATTGAACCCAAGGTCCTAGGATTAAGCCCCACGTCGGGCTCCTTGTTCAGCAAGGGAGTCTGCCACTCCCTCTCCCTCTGCCTCTCCCCCTGCTTGTGCGCTTGTGCGTGCACTCTCTCTCTCAAATCAGTAAATAAAATCTTTATTTTTTTAAAGATTTATTTGTCAGAGAGAGAGAGCACACAAGCAGGGCGAGAAGCAGGCAGATGGAGAAGCTGGCTCCCTGCTGAGCAAGGAGCCCAACGGGGGACTCGATCCCAAGACTTTGGGATCATGACCCGAGCTGAAGTCAGATGCTTAACCCACTGAGCCACCCAGGTGTCCCAAATAAATTTAAAAAAAAGAAAGAAAGAAAATAGAGAAAAGAAATTTCAGGAAAGAGGTATTATTAATATTTCAGAAATTAACAAGAAATTAACTTTTAGTTTTTAGGTCATATACCATAAATGTTGTATATTTCTATTCTGTGTTTTTGTTGGCCAGATAAATACCTATCAGTATACTCTTCTTTAAACGTAGTTCTGAAATTCACATAGTTTTGTACTAACAGAATATTTTAATGATTCACTAGGAAAACCTGACTAAATGAACTTTTTAAAAAGTAAAACTTAAAATGAACTGAATAGTCTTGTTTTGTGAGAGAAATATTAATGTGCTTAATTTTAGGGTGCTTAGAAATTCTACAGGTTTACATGCAACATAGGTACTTTTACATGTAATATATATGTCATATATGCACTGTTACCATATTCAGCTATCACTATATATGCCCTATATAACTTTATAAAATCCAACAAATTTTGAACTCCACAACCCATCTAGTTGGAAGGGTTTGAGATTAGGTATTGTTATGTAAAAATTAATACTGATCTTTTAAATTTATTTTTATTTATTTTTAGAGGGAGTGCATACACAGGAGGGGGAGGCAAAGAGAGAGAGAATCTTTTGTTGTTGTTGTTACTGTTTTTTACTGTCAAAGGAGAGAGAATCTTAAGCAGGCTCCACATGCAGCATGGAACCTAACATGAGGCTCAATCTAATGACCCTGAGATAATGACCTGAGTGGAAATCAAGAGTCGGACACTTAGCCGATTGAGCCATCCAGATACCCTTATACTGATCTTTTTTAATGGTGGTGATTTAATGGTAATAGATGTTAACTAATTTCATTTGTTTCAAGATTTGACAATGATTATATTTCTGCCTGTGATGTTCAGATAAACAATTGTTTTCAATGTAGATTTTTAACAAACATTTTATTTGATAAAAAGTTCTTAATGTGATAAATCTTTAAGGTTTACATGATTTGCCTTTATGATTATTTACTAAAATATTAAAATGGAACATTCCTTGAAATTAGCTAATTGGATGGAATCTTTAAAATTTTTTATATTGTAGCTATTTTTTAAAATTATTCTAGTAAATCCATTGATGAAAATCTTATGTTTATTTTATAAGTAGAACCTATTGATTTAATTATGGAATAAGTGGTTAATTAGTAGAAAACAGCTTAAAGTTTTGAGCATAACACAGTCTAGTCCACATTTCTTAATTAGTTGGAACTAGGAGTCTTATAGGAATTTGTTGAATTTGAACAGGGTAGACAAATGCTCTTATACCTCTTATTAAAAAGTGTGAATACAGTGAAATCTGACTTTTGGGGTTTATTGGCTAGTAGACCACTTTAGAATTAATAAAAGTTTTGGATTACATATTTCTTAATACATTACAAATTTCACGTACAGTATTTCATCTGTATTCGTTCAGATCAGCCCGATGAAACAGGTCTTAATAGATCGTCTTTTGAAATCAGTTTGAAGAAATAGGAATCGTGTATAAGTGTATATAAATACATGTTACTTATCACCATAAAAGACCTTAAGTTTCATTGAAATATTTCTCAAAAGTACTTTTAACATTTCACTTGATTTATAATTTGGGTCTCAGTTTTCTCATTTATCTAGTCAGTGAATGGAATTAGTCTAGACTAGTTTTTTCTGTTCTCTAATTCTGGAATTGTGATATTAATAGTTTCTATCTGGAATGTCCTGGGATAAAGTGTTTATTAAGCAGAAATAAATTTCAGATCCCTCCCAAAAGCTCCTAATTCTGAGTTAATGAAATCTCATTATGATATACCTTGTACTATATTACATGGACCACAATTCCTTACTAAAATAATGTGATTTCTATTTATTGTTTTTTTGGATGCTCAAGATGAGTTCATAAGATTTGAATATTTGTGATTATGGAAGTTGAGGTAGAATAAATATCCCAAGGCTACCTACAATATTAGGCCTTGAAATAATTCAATATGTATTTTCTCATACACTTGGAGGTGTTTATCAGCTGTATTTAATTTTTTGATGAAAATATTCTGTAGTTCAAATTGACTAAAAGGAATGAAATGCTACTTCTTTAAATGATTAGTAATTTGGGGCGCCTGGGTGGCTCAGTTGGTTAAGCGGCTGCCTTCGGCTCAGGTCACAATCCTAGTGTCCTGAGCCTGCTTCTCCCTATCCCTCTGCTTGCCACTCCCCTTGCTTGTTCTCTTTCTGTCTCTCTGTCAAATAAATAAATAGAATCTTAAAAAAAAAAAAAGATTAGTAATTCACAGACTTTCAAAGTTAACAACAACAAAACAAAACAAAAAACCCAGGCCCCTTTATTGCTATAATAAATATTCTCCCTGGGGTTCCTGGCTGGCTCTGTCCGTAGAGCATGTGACTCTTGATCTTAGGGCTGTGGGTTCAAGCCCCATGCTGGGTGTAGAGATTACTTAAAAATAAGATCTTTTTTAAAAAAAAATTCTCCCTGAACCTTTGCTCTCTTTTGATTTTTGTTAGCCTCATGATTCAAGTCCTTTGGGAACTTCTTCCTTTCCTGATTATAGTTTCTCCCATCTTCTTAATTTAGTATTAGAGATTCAGTCCTTTGCTTACTGTTTTCTTTTGTCTTGTTTGTTTTTTAACTCTTGTTATTTTCTTTAGAGAATTTACTCGTACTTGCTGCACTAGTCACAAGTCTGCAGCTTAAGCATTGGCCTATTTGAATCCACCATCTCTACCTTTTTTTTTTTTTTTTAAGATTTTTATTTATTTATTTGAGAGAGAAAGAGTGAGAGGGAGCACAAGTAGGGGAAGTGGCAGAGGGAGAGGGAGAAGCAGGCTCCCCACTGAGCAGGGTTCCATCCCAGGACCTGAGATCATGACCTGACCCGAAGGCAGATGCTTAACCAACTGAGCCACTCCAGGTGCCCGTCTACCTTCTTCTTTGATGACTTTACATGAATGTCCCACCTTTGAGTATATATAATGTTTCTAAAGTGTTAATTTATTACCTTCTTGTGAAATTAGTGCCCCTTTGAGACTTGACTTAAAGTAATCTCATACTGGCTTGAAAACTTTCATTCACTTTCACCTTTCCACCACCTAGAATGTCGGTATTTACTGAGTTCTGCTAACGTCTTCCTTCATATTGCAATCTTCCCCCCTTTCTGTGTTTCTTTTTCCCAATTTGTATTGCCATTGGCTATAATTTTTATTGCCCTACACGTATATTAAGTGGTCTTTTTACTTTCAAGTTTCTTCCTTTTCTAGTCTGTTCTATGCAGTAGACAGATTCCTCAGACTGAGTTTCCCATTAGCTCACTTCAGTAGTTTTTCTTTTGCTTTTCCAATAAAGTCCAAACATCATTACCCTAGTGTACCTCTTCAGTCTTGCCCCTATCTTTTGAAATTTAAAATTCACTAATCTCTTATGCAAACTGTTCATGGTGTTAAGTGAAAGTCTTGTTGGAATTTAAAAACTATTATAATCAACTTTATGAAATTATAAAATGTGTTTCATGTTTACTTTCACATTTCATTTGCTGATGAAATTTCTGATGTCAAACTCATAGGCATATTCTCATTTGTTAAAAATGGTATTACTTTTTATCTTGAGAAGTGCCAGTAGTTCATTTTTGCTTTTGTTTCCCTTGCCTCTAGAGATGTGTGTAGTAAGAAGTTACTGTGCCGAGGTCAAAGAGGTTGCTGCCTGTGTTTTCCTCTAGGATTTTGGTTGTTTCCTGTCTCACATTTAGGTCTTTCATCCATTTTGAATTTATTTTTGCATATGATGTAAGAAAGTAGTCCAGTTTCATTCTTCTGCATGTTGCTGTCCAGTTTTTCTAACACTATGTGTTGAAGAGATATTTTTCCCTTAGATATTCATTCCTGCTTTGTGGAGGATTAATTGACCATATGGTTGTGGGTCTATTTTGAGTTTTTTTTGTTCTGTTCCATTGATCTGCATTTCTGTTTTTGTGCTGGTACCAAACTATCTTGATTACGGCTTTGTAATATACCTTGAGGTCTGGAATTGTGATGCTTCCAGCTTTGCTTTTCTTTTTCAAAATTGCTTTGGCATAAACTTCTGTACAATGAAGGAAACAACAGAACTAAAAGACAGTCTACGGAATGGGAGAAAATATTTGCAAATGACATATCTGATAAAGGAAAGGGTTAGTATTCAAAATCTATAAAGAACTTACCAAACTCAACATTCCCCCAAATAAATAATCCAGTTAAGAAATGGGCAGAAGACATGAACAGACATTTTTCCAAAGAAGATATCCAGATGGCTAACAGACATATGAAAAGATGCTCAACATCACTCATCATCAGGGAAAGACAAATCAAAACCATTATGAGATACTACCTCACACCTGTCAGAATCACTAAAATTAATAACACAGGAAACAACAGATGTTGACAAGGATGCAGAGAAAGGGGAGCCCTCTTTACACTGCTGGTGGGAATGCAAACTGGTGCAACCACTCTGGAAAACAGTATGGAGGTTTCTCAAAGTTAAAAATAGAACTACCCTATAACTCAGTAATTGCACTACTAGGTATTTACCCAAAGGATACAAAAATACAGATTTGAAGGGGCACATGTACCCTGATGTTTAGAGCAGCATTATCAACAGTAGCCAAACTATGGAGAGAGTCCAAATGTCCATTGATTGATGAATGGGTAAAGAAGAGGTGCTGTATATGTATATGTGTGTACACACACACACACACACACACACACACACACACACAATGGAATATTACTCAGACATCAAAAAGCATGAACTCTTACCATTTGCAAAGATGTGTTTGGAGCAGGAGTGTATTATGCTAAATGAAACACGTCAGTCAGAGAAAGACAAATACCATATGGTCTCGCTCATATGTGGAATTTAGGAAAGAAGACAGATAAACACATGGGAAGGGGGAAACAAAAAAAAAAAGGAGAGGGAAACAAACTGTAAGAGACTCAAGGATACAGAACAAACTGAGGGTTGAGAGTAGGAGGTGGGCTGGAGATGAGCTAAATGGGTGATGGTTGTTAAGGAGGGCATTTGTTGTGATCAGCACTGGGTGTTATATGTAAGTGGTTAATCACTAAATTCTACACCTGAACCAGTTTTACCATATATGTTAACTAATTTGAATTTAAATAAAAACTTGAAATAAAAAAATGGTATTATTTTGGTGTTGTGTGAACTGACTCAAATGAGAAAACCAACTCCTAATCAAATTATATATATATAGTATTATTAGACAAAATCCAATTTAACAGCATTTTACACAATATTTATGAACCTGGAAGTACAATTTTTCTTTGATTTTAAGATATATATATTCCATATTTTACTGTTTTTGAAATTAAGGCACAGCTTATAAGTAGTTCACATAAAAAATGATTTGTTTACCACTGTTTGGAATATCAAGTGACAATATACTGGTGGTAGTCTGCCTGCAAAGTATGTGACCTTACTTGTGTAAAACTTTATAGTCTTAGTATCCCTTTAAACTTAAAAGTTTTTGAGGGTCCCAAAGAGCTTTTGTTTTTGTGGGTTATATCTATTGACATTTACTGTATTAAAAATTAAAACTGAGAAGTTAGGATATACAAGTAGATACTCCATTACCTGTCAGAACAGTGCTATCACGCTGCATGTAGCCTGTAGGAAATTGCTCATACACTGATGAGTAAGAGCGGAAAACACAAATATAAGTATTATGAGAAGTTTTAACCTTACTAACCAACCCTTTGAATGGGTTCAATTACCCTTGAAAACTTTTAGTGAAGAGACCTATTCATCTATTTCATTAGTTAGAATTATGTACACTGGTATAATGGCAGGTGCTTAAAGTTTTAGTTGAATTTGGCTTCTTCATCACCATTTCAGATATCTTACTATTTGCTATGTTACTACATTGCTGTGAACATTATGTATTTTAAACATAAAAGATTTCCCATCACACACCAGAAAATGTAGAAACAGTAGAACATGCAGTAGAAACTCACTCACTATTCCTAGAATAGATTTTAGAATTTTTCGAAGCTACGAGAGGTCTGTGTGACTAATTCATGTGTTGTGAAAGACCGTCATTTAGGATCTGAAACATCTGATCCATCTGTCAAAATTATTAGTTTAAATATGACTCAGAAAACATCTTTAGGCTCAGAGGAATGTCAAAGAAGGAAGTAGCATGGAGATGTGTAGATAGTTACACATTGCCTTTTAATGTAAAATAGCTTTATGCATATTGAATATAGGATTTATTTCCTCCCTAAATTGTCATTGCTAAGATTAAATCTTGTCATCAAGGCAATATAAGTACTAAGTAAGATATTCAACTTTTGAAACAGTGTGTAGTTAGTTGGTAAACTGTTCCACTGTGTTAAATGGCACCATACTATTATTTTGGTCTTTTTTTTCAAAGTCATATGATGAAACTATAGATCATATTTATGGTGGTTTCCTTATTCCCTAGTATGTGTAATTGCCTTAACATTCAAAATTTCTTATATATTAACACAAAAGTGAATCTTTTAAGGGAAACCATTTTATTTTACATTGTACATCTGAAGAAAGGGAATAAATAATATGAATGTAGACTGTATGTGTCCCATCTTTCCATAATGATTTGAAATCTGTAAACATGCATATTTATGGAAATAATTATTAATTTCCCTTGAAATATAAAGTTAAAGTGGTGAAAAAGGGAAAAGGTAAATTTACTTATAAAGAGAGCTAACATAATATCCCATTAAATTTGCTTCTGAATTTCTTAGCTTTTATAGCCAAAATGAGAGTTATGATTAAAATACTGATTTTCAAAGTGATTTTCACTAAGCCTTACTTACTGGTTTTTTGGATTGCTTTCTGAGGTCTGTTGGAAAAGTGCAATGGTTAGATGGTTCAGGAGAAAAGGAAGTAGCCCGAGGATACTGAATTCTGGTCCTTCAGTCCTTCAGTTAGAGCAGCTTTGATTTTATCATTTTTATTTAATAATGACTTTTCAGGTAAAAAAATGAGGTTATACAGTTCTTTTATCAGGGAGAAGAAAGTATGCTGTTCTTAAAGAGAAACTTTTCCTCATAAAAAATTCTGAAACTGGTAGCTATGCAAGAGAATTAAGTAGCATACAACTTTTGCTTTTTAAAGATTTTATTTATTTGGGAGAGAAAGTGAATGAAAGCACAAGCAGGGGCTAGGGGCAGAGGGAGAGGGAGAAGCAGACTCCCTGCCAAGCAGGGAACCCACCACAGGGTGCTCAATTCCAGGACCCTGGGACAGTGACCTGAGCCGAAAGCAGGTGCTAACCACCTGAGCCACCCAAGCACCCCTTCAACTTTTGTTAAAGACAGTGAATATTGTTATAGCAAATTAAGAACTCTTTTTTAGTAATTAAGGATTAAAGGTATAATTATAAAGTGACACGATGTATTTCTGCAAGAGATTAATGTGGTCTAGGTATGTAATATTTTAGTGATTAGTGAAACCTGGAGAAGATCCTAATACTTATTTAATTTAGTGAAATGTTTTAAGGTTCATCTGTGTTTTCACAAGTTTTAGCATAACCTCACTCATTTTTATGACTGAATAATATTCTCTTGCATGTATATACTACTTTTTCTTTATCCATTCATCTGTTGATGACACTTGACAGCTCAAGTTACATCTTTTGGCTGTTGTGAAAAATGCCACTCTGAACATTGGTGTACAAATATTTTTGAAATTCATACTTGTTCAATTCAGAAGAGGAGTTGCTGGATCATATGGTGATTCTATGTTTAGTGTTGTGAGGAACCACCATACTGTTTTCTTTAGCAGCAGCATCATTTTACATTACCACCAGCAATGCCTGTGGGTTCCAGTTTCTCAACATCCTAGTCAACACTTGCTCTTTTCTGAGCCATTGTGTGTGTGTTTAAATAGCTATCCTAATGGGCACAAAGTGGTATATTATTATGGTTTTGATTGGCATTTCCCTAATGATTAGTGATGTTGGACATCTCTTCAGGTACTTATTGGCCATTTGTATATCCTCTTTGGAGAAATGTTTATTCTGGTTTTTTGCTCATTTTTGAATTAGGTTGATTGTTTTTCTTTGTTATGGAGTTCTTTATGTATTCTGGATATTAATGCTTTATCAGAAGGATGATTGGCAATTACTTTCTCTTGTTCTCTGGGTTGTTTTTCATACTTCTGATAGTGTCTTGGTGCACAAAAGTTTTTAATTTTGATGTAGTCAATTTATCTTTTTTCTTTTGTTGCCTGTGCTTTTGGTGTCCTATCCAAGAAATCACTGCCAAATCCTGTGCTCTGAAGCTTGTGTGTGCTATGTTTCTTTATAGTTTTAGCTCTTGTATTTAGTACTTTGATCCATTTTGAGTTGGATCCAGTTTCATTCTTTTGCATGTAGTATAGTTTTCTCAGTACTATTTGTTGAAAAGACTGTTCTTTTTTCATTGAATGGTCTTGGTACCCTTGGTAAAAAATCATTTGACAGGATACGTGAGGGTTTATTTCCAGGTTCTCTATTCTATTTCATTGGTCTTTGTGTCTGTATTCCACTACCACACTGTTTTGATTGCTATAGATTTGTAGTAGGTTTAAAAAATCAGGAAGTGTGAGTTCTCCAGCTTTGTTTTCATTTACAAGATTGTTTTGGCTCTTTCGGTCCCCTGAGATTCCTTATGAATTTTAGGATTTTTCTGTTTCTGAAAAAAATGGCATTGGAATTTTGATATTGTATCAAATCGTAGATCCTTTTGGGTAGTATCAATATCTTAACAATATTAAATTTCCAATCTGTTGAACATAGGATGTCTTTCCATTATATCTTTAATTTTTTTCAGCAACATTTTATAGTTTTCAGTATATAAGTCTTTTGCCTCTTTAGTTAATTCTTAAGTATTTTATTCTATTTAATTCTACTGTAAATGGAATTGTTTTCTTAATTTCCTTTATATTCCTCATTGTTAATGTATAGAAATGCAACTGATTTTTTCTTTTTTAGAGAAGGAGTGGAGTAGGGCAGAGGGAGAGGGAGAGAAAGAACCTTAAGCAAATTCCATGCCTAGCACAGAGCCCAACACGGGGCTCAATCTGACAACCCTGAGATAGTGACCTAAGCCAAAATCAAGACTGAGCCACCCAGATGCCCCAAAGTGCAACGGATTTTTATGTGTTGATTTCATATCCTGCAACTTTGTTGAATTCATTTATTCTAAGTTTTTTTCCTCTTTGTGTGAAATTTTTAGTGTTCTACATATGTGATCATGTCATCTGCAAACATAATTTTTCTTTTCAATTTTGTCTTTTTTTTGTTGAATTTTCTGTCTACAACTCCAATACCATATTCAGTAGAAGTAGCAAAAGTGAGCATCCTCATTTTTGATCTTAGAGAAGAAGCTTGCAGTCTTTTACCATTGAGTATGATGTTAGTTGCAGAATGTTCATATATGGCTTTTATTATGTTGAGGTAGTTTTCTTTCGTTCCTAGTTTGTTGTGTGTTTTTGTCATGAAAGGTTGTTGAACCTTGTCAAATGCTTTTTCGGCATCAAATGAGATAATCATGTATGTGGTTTTTCCTTTCATTTTGTTACTGTAGTGTATATTACATTGATTTCTATATGTCAAATCATCCTTGTATTCCAGGAGTAAATCCCGGTTGGTTCCATGTATGACAGTTTTTATTGTATTTAATTTAAAAAATAATTTTGTAATTGTAATTTTCCCTCTTCTCCCACAAATATCCTGGTATAATTTTGCTTGGAACTGTATACAATTTCATTATAGACAAATTTGGTAAGAATGAACACCTTTCCATTATTGAGTCTGTAGTACAAATAAGATGGACTATCTCTCTCCCTATTCAGTTTTTTTTTTTAAGTTCTGCAGTGATTTTCTTCATGTAGGTCTTGTATTTTTTGTAGGTTTAATTTTTAGACACTGTATATTTTGATTTTGAAATGTATGTGGACATATTCTAAGTCATTAATATATAACTTTATAAATGACTGATTTGTTTCCCCAAGCACAATTTTTGGACTGTCTCCTTTCTTTTCCCGTGTGTGTGTGTGTATATATATTTAAAGATTTTATTTATTAGAGAGAGAGGGAGAGAATGAGCAGTGAGTGTGGCAGAGGGAGAGGGAGAAGCAGGCTCCCCACCGAGCAGGGAGCCCAACATGGGACTCGATCCCAGGACCCTGAGATCATGACCTCAGCCAAGGGCAGACACCCAACAGACTGAGCCACCCAGGTGGCCCACCCCCCATGTATATTTTTCGCTTACGTAGAGGCTATGTGTAAGAAAATATATTGTAAAGAAAAAGTGAAATGATAATATTACTAGCATCTTAAGCCTTATCTTGCCTAAGGTTTTCAATAAACTGTTGAAGATGTTATTTCCTTAACATGCCTTTCGTTTTATAATTGTAATCAGTGGGAAAAGAAAATTTACCTTATAGAGTTTTCCTTTTAGATTAAGTGTTTAGCAGTTCATCCTCAAGTAAAATTGTATCAAATTTATATATTTAAAAATAAAGATTAGATATTTTGGTAGTGATTATTTACTATTTTTAAAAAAGTACATACAAGAATCCTTTAATTTTTAAAGTGTATTTAAATTATTTCATAAGGCATCAATTCCTTTTAGACACTACTTTTTCAAAATGCTATATTTATGACATAAAATTACAGTCTGTTAAGGATGGCATATATATATATATATATATAGGCATTATATAGGCTTTAAAAAAATCTCTGCAATTAGACTCCATTCTCAGTTGATTTTTCACGTTATATTTTATTTATTTAAAGATTTTATTTATTTATTTGACAGAGAGAGATACAGCGAGAGAGGGAACACAAGCAGGGGGAGTGGGAGAGGGAAAAGCAGGCTTCCCAGCCAAGCAGGGAGCCCGATGTGGGGCTCCATCCCAGGAGTCTGGGATCATGACCCGAGCCAGAGGTAGACGCTTAATGACTGAGCCACCCAGGCGCCCCTCACATGTTATATTTTGAAAAAGTTTTTATTTCTTAAGAAATTTTGTTTAATGAAGGTTTAACCTTCCTTAGAGAATAGGAAACTGACCTCTGTACACTGTAATTTTTTTATATTTTTTTTTCAGGTTTTAGTATTTTGAACCTTGGTAGAGTTGAGGAAATAGAAAATCAAAATGTATCCATTGTAAATAAATGGTTATACTTTCTGGATTCTTGGCTGAGATAATTGTGAAATTTTTAAATGTATTAGGAAAATGTTTAGTTTTATTGAAAATTCAAAACATTTAGTTTTACTAAATGCAGTAAGAGTGAAGGGATCATAAGTGCAGTAGGTACTAATTTATTGTCTAGTCTTTTACAACTTTTTTACATAGTTACATACATAACTGTTAGTTTTCTAAAAATAAAAGTTATTTTACTGGCAAAAATGGGTTATTCAGGAATAGTAGACAGTTGCAATTTGGAACATGAAAGTTATGGCAAAGCCATTGTCAAGTCCAACAAAAGAGGGCAAAGTTATTTTGTGGAAAAGGAGGGGGAAGTTGGGAGGGTTGTTTTGAACTGAAGTCTCCTGGAGAAAAGCAAGAGTTCAAGGTGATGACAATTTCTCATTGATGACAATTGCAGGGGTAGTTGATTTCTTGTTGGAAGTGCAATATACATCTTTCCCTTCTGGAGCCTGTGATTAATGATTCTTTCTCTTTCAGAATTCTTCTGTTGGGGTAATTGACCTCAAGTGGTATGGCTCCCCTTTCTATCCTCATACTCCACTTTAAATGAGGTTTCACTTTATTAATTTTCATATGACAAAACTTTTATTCATACTTTGTTCCAGGGAAATTTTTCTATTGTTTTAAAGCAGTTTGACTTTGACAAAATTAACAGTCAGTGGACACTTTTAAAAACCCTTAACTTTTGAGCGCCTGGGTGGCTCAGTTTGTTAAGCGACTGCCTTCAGCTCAGGTCATGGTCCTGGAGTCCCGGGATCGAGTCCCACATCGGGCTCCCTGCTGAGTGGGGAGTCTGCTTCTCCCTCTGACCCTCCCCCCTCTCATGCTCTCTCTATCTCATTCTCTCTCTCAAATAAATAAATAAAATAGTTTTTAAAAAAACCCTTAACTTTTATCTTAATATCTTCCAAGTGATCTTTTTTCTATTATAATAATACAAGAAATATAGGTATTTTTCCCTTTCACCTTACCCCATACTTGACCTATCAGAATTAGATGGACAGTACACTTACACTACTGACTCTTTATTTGTAATATTAATGCCACAGAGGCATAGAAAGTCAGATTTAATCTCAGATTTTAATCTGTTACCTTTTTTATTTCTGTCCTTTAAGATAATGTGAGATATTATGATTCAGGTTAAAGTTAGAGTGCCCTGAAGGTTAGGAAAATGTACATGCTGGGTGGTATTTGCTCACTTAGTGCTGCAAAAGGAAATGAAAGAGGTTGGGAATATATTGACTTTGATTATAGGAAAAAGGAAAAAGGGGGGGAGGGTATTAAAATCTATCTTGTACCCTTTAAAATTAGGGTTTTTTTCTGACTCTGTTTTGAAGTCTTCCAGATACTATACCATAGTCTCCTTTTGACTCTGGTGAAGAAGAGGAGAGGTCTGAGAAGCTTAGTGGAAATAATGTGGGGCAAGAACTGAGTTGAGGTGAGGAAAGCTGTAAATCTTTGAGAGCTTTTGTGATGTGCTGTGCTCTATGAGAGACTGTATAGGGTCAAGTTTAAGAAACTTGATTGTTAAGAATGTGACCATTAACACTTAGAGTACCCTACTTCTGTTGAGTTTTTGGGAAGACCAGTTTTTATTTAAAAGTTGATTATATCTTGTTTCTCTGCTTATAAAATCTTATAAATATTTTGTCCCTAGAGTTCTATCAATCCCTTTTAGATAACCTGGAACATATATGTAATGGTAACAGAAAAACTGTTGCAAAGGAAAGAATTTCCTGGTGTTTGGAAGGAAGTTGGAATCCCTACTTTGTAAAGAAAGTGATCTGTACTATATCCTTGGCCCTTTGACCATATAAGGTATATGATGTTAGGCAAACTGTTCCCAGTTTCTTGGTTCCTGTTATCCCTTGAACATACTCTAGTAAACTTTTGGCCCCTCCCCCATTACTTGAGGGAAACTGCTGTGATCAAGGTCACAGATGACCTACTTTCTAAATCAAATGTCATTTCTCAGCCCTCTTCTTATTTGACCATATAATATGGTTAATCACCCTCTCATCCTTCAAATACTTTGCTTATTTTGATTCTAGGACATTATGCTCATGTAATTTTTCTCCTACCTGTCTTGCATCTCTTTACAAGTTTTCTTTGTTTTCTCATTTCTACATCCTATTAAGGGCTCTGTTCTTGGACCTTTTTTCTTTTATATCTACACTCTTATCCCTGTTGATCACATCTGTTCCCATTACCTTAAATACCATCTGTACCCTGGTGACTCTCACATTTATACCCTAGTCTGGACCTTCCCCTTGAACCCCAGACTCATTTTGGAACAGTTCATTGATTTTCTCCATTTGAATGTCTAATGAGCATCTCAAACTCAACATGTCCACAACTGAGCTTCTGATTCTAACCCCCTAAACCTGCACTGTTCTTAGTTTTCAACGTTCAGTAAGTGGTAGCTCCGTCTTTCCATTTCTGGTCCCTTGAAGTCCTCCTTGACTGCTTTCTCTCACATCCCATATCCAAACTGTCAGCAAAGTCTTTTGGGTTCTACCTTCAAAATACATTCAGAGTCACAACACATTTCACCTCTTTCATTACTACGCCTGTAGTCCAAGCCATAATCATCTTTTGCCTAGATTTTCTAGTAGCTTTTTAGCTAGTTCCAGTACCCAGCTAACTAGTTACTAGTAAAAACTAGGTACCTAACTAGCCTCTTGATTAGTTCTCCTTACACATAAAAGTGCCTGTAGTAGGTAGTCAGTCAAATCATGTCACTCCTATAATCAGATACTTCCAAAGACATTTGAATTGATTCAGAGTAAACGCTGAAGGCCTTATAATGGCTTGAGGGGCTCTACATTATACTCTGCCCCCCCATCAGCCCACTTTGACCTCCTCTTTCATTACTCTCTGATTTATGTGTTCTTTTCCAGTCACAGTGGCCTCTTTGCTGTTTCTTGAACATTCCAGGTATTGTCCTCCCTTGTGGCCTTTACACTTGTTTTTCTTCCAGGTAGGTCTGTTCAGATGTCAATATGCTTGCTTATTGTGCTCTTCTCTGTTCACCTTATCTAAAATCGACCCCTTCCCTCTTTCCTCAACATTTTCTATCTTCTATCCTGCTCTACTCACCTTGTCTCTAATTTCTATCAGACTAAACCTTTTACTTATTTTTCTGCCCTAGAATTAAGTGTGATGAAACTGGTTTTTGCTTATTTTGGTAACTGCTGTACTCCTAGCCTAGAACATTTCTTAGCAGCTAGTGTATGTTCAATAAATAGATGTTTAATTAAAATACAAAGAAATGTTAAAATTTTCTGAAATTTAAGTCTCATCCTTTTAGATACATTTCTTTATAGCGAAAAACCTAATGAAATCAATAAAAGAGAATTTTTTAATATGCATATGTAGAATCAGAACACTCTCCAATTACTGTTAATGCATTGGCTCTCATTAAATGTTGAATAAATAAATACCAAGTATTTGGCAGTATAATGTAGTCAGCATTGTTAACTTACCCAAAATTTAAGAGGTAAATTTACTCTCAAGGAATCTGTACTTCTAGTGGAGGGAGATTATTAACATACTCAATTTTTGATTTATACTACAGAGTATAGTAGTAGCATAATACAAAGATTAAGTTAGTCACCAGTGACCACAATCATGCCTATGTAATGAATCCTCCATTAAAAACTCCTAAGCAATAGGGTTTGGAGAGCTTTTGGGTTGGTGAACACATCACGGTGCTGGGAGGGCAGTTACCTAGGAAGGCGTAATTCCATCTCCCCTTCACCTTGCTTGCCTTAGGCCTCTCTTCCATTTGAGGTTCCTCAGTTGTATCTTTTATAATAAACTGGTTATAATAAGCAGAGTGTTTTGCTTATTTCTTTGAGTCATTCTAAGAAATTGATGAAGCTGGGGCACCTGTGTGGCTCAGTCGGTTAAGTGTCTGCCTTCTGCTCAGGTTGATCCTGGGGTCCTGGGATCGAGCCCCGTGTAGGTCTCCCTGCTCAGCAGGAAGTCTGCTTCTGTCTCTGCCTGCCACTCTCCCTGCTGTGCTCTCTCTCTCTCTCTCTCAATTAATAAATAAAATCTTAAAAAAAAAAGAAATGAAGCTAAGGGGGTAATGGGAGCCACTGATTTATAGTGAGTGAGAAGTACAAATGCCCCCATACTTTTGACAGGTGACTGAAATGATAGTCTTGTGGGACCAAGACCTTGAACCTGTGGAGTCTGATGCTATCTCCTGGTAGTTAGTGTCAGAATCAAATTGAATAGTGGGACCCTCACTTGGTATCAGATTGTTGCAGGAGTGGTTTTGGAAAATATACCATGAACTTGATATTAAGAGGGGAAAAGTCACTCAACAATTAAGGGTTAATTATATGATAATATTAAGTGCTATAGAAGTTAAGATAAGTGGCATTGTTGAAAGTGTGCCATTATTATATTTTCTATGATAGGAAGGCCTCATAGAGGAGCTGGATTATAAAGGATTGGTAGTATTTGTGTTTGATGGAAAGACTACATTCCAGAGAAGGGAATTATATGAATATTGCATTGGTGGGGGGCAAGAATAAGTTTGGTATGGAAACAAAAAGACTTCACAAATTTTTATGTCATCATTTTTTAAAACCTTCTCTTCATTCTGTACTTGATTATATTTTAAATTCCTGGGTATATATTTTATGCTCATCATATACATAACATTCTACTGAATCACAAGAAATTAGTTTATTCTTTTTAGAAATTTTAAATTTTAATGGCTCCTTGAAATCAAATCTAGTAAAAATCCAAAAGGACAAATATGAGAACACACACACACACACACACACCCAAAACTGTCTTTATGTTTTTGTCTGTGCATGTAATGTAGTTTTTTTTTTAATATTATTTATTTACTTATTTATTTGACAGCGAGAGCAGGAACGCAAGCAGGGGGAGTGGGAGTGGGAGAGGGACAAGCAGACCTCTCGCCGAGCAGGGAGCCCGATGCAGGGCTCGATCCCAGGACCCTGGGATCATGACCCGAGCCGAAGGCAGACGCGTAACGACTGAGCCACCCAGGCGCCCCTGTGCATGTAATGTAGTTTTAAAACTATGTTGTAACTTCTCTGTATCCTAGGTTTATTAAGAGTGACTTACATCCATTATGAGGAGAGAAACTAGGAGCAGCTTTTATGGCATGTCAAGCACTGCTTTTTTTCTCTCTCACAATCTAGGACACTCTTCCTGGACGTGTTCATGATGATCGTTAACATATAATGGGAAAACCTAGCTTTCTATTAGATCAGTCTCCCTGAATCTTTGGACAATATTTTTGGTTGCTTGTCTACATTATTTTACTCAAGTGTTTTCTTGTTGGTGATCTTACCAGTTACCTTGACCAGTCATCATTGTCTATGTATTATATCATTTTAGGTATGTTGCCGAAAATAGTGCTTATCAAATAATAGGTGCTAGGTGAATATTCTTCTACGAAGTATTTCCTAACCCCTCAACCCACATTTTCCCTCATCCCTGGTTGAGTAAGGTGACTTGGAACAGGTCTTCTTTATAACTATTATCTGTGTGTGTCTGTGAAAAATGATTTAATCTCTCTTGGTTTTCTAAGGTATATAGAAAGTGTCATTATTTTACCTAAAAGTGTCATTATAAGAATTATGTAAAGCACTTACCACAGTGCCTTTTATGTTCTTTTTACTAAACCTAGTTGTGCATGTGACACTCTTTGGGGGACTACAGTAGTAATAAAGGACAGTAACCTTAAAGTTCAGTCTTTAAGGAAGATATCTTGAATGAAAAGATACAGCAACAGAGTGGCAAACAGATTTAGCTGGTCACTGGGTTACTGTGATAGACCATAGAAACTGTAAAAGCTGTATCTACTATTATTTGGTAAATGCTCAAGAGAATGCATTTTAACTTTAATAAGTAGAAACTTTTGCAGGACAAGAATGTAATTAGAATCTTATAAGGTATTATAAAAATCTGAATGGTTGGATGACTTTTTGTAATTATCTGCTTATACTTTCTTATTGGTGTGAATAATCCTTTATTAGCAGATTATCTTTAAGATCATAATAATTCTGATCCTTTCTCTGTAACGTGCTCACCTTTCTCTTTGTTTGTACCTTGTAAATTAAGGTTGCTTTCATATATCACTGTCACCTAAGGTAAAATCATTGCATTTTATTCCCTTGCTTATTTCTGGTTAGTAGTAGTACCATCATCCTTGTAGTTGGTAGAGAAATTAAGTAATGCCAAATTACTTAAAAAAAGATTGTGGGCCAGCAGTATTACAATATATATATATATTACAATATTGTATTACAGTATTACAATTTTACAATTTATTAATACTGTAATACAGTATTATAATATACAGTATATAGATATGTATATCACTGATATATCAGTGAAGTGATTTTTCATGACCTATAAGTAATTTTTTATAATTTTTTTGTCTTCATATATGTGGTAGCATTAGATATTTGTCAATTACTTACCCGAATAAAAGATTTTAAGGTGGCTCTTATTAAAGATAACTATCAATAAGATTGACAGATTACAAATAGGACATTTTAAAAAATCTGTGTAAACTCAGATGGGCTCAATATAAATATACCCCCAAACTTAGATATATGAACTTAGTTGTTTAGTTTAATACTGAAATTTGTTATATGTGTGAAGACAGTGAGAAAGATTCAGGGATATATTGTAGGCTAGAAATTTTTATTAGCTAATAATGAACAAATTTTGAAAGAATGATTTTCTGGGCTCTAAAGAGTTAAAAAATAAAAATTATTTTCCTTTAAATAGTATGTAATACCATAATGAATGGTGTTATTTATAATGGTTTTGTCTTTTATGTGGAGGTGTTCTTCATATGGCTTTTAAAAAATAATAATTCTCAGTAAAAGCCATAGACAGAACATTACACCATAACTTACTATATTATTTCTATAGAGGAAAAAAGTGATTTAAAGATCCAGCTTTATAAAATGATAGTTTTCAATATATAGTAATAGGGTAGGGTTGAATAATTTATCTCATAATTGAAGACCATTTTCTATACTGTTTTCTTTGAATATCACTTGTCTGCTCATCTTTGACAGGTGTTGGGTAGCAGTTAAAAATTGAAGTACAGGGGGTGGATTCTAGAGTTAAAATGCATTAAACAAATATTTATTGCATGCCTTGTACATATCAGGCACAGGGCGGGGGGTTACAGTAGTTAGAACAAGTTGTTGTCCTTATGGAAATAGTTTACAGTGGGAGAGACAAAAGATAAAGATGATAAATAAGTATGCTAAGTAGTATGTAAGATGGATAAATACCTGAAAGGAGAATAAAGCATGGAAATTGAGGAGGGTGGAGGTGACATTTTAGGTAAGATAGCCAGGGAATGCCTCTATGAGAAGGTGACTTTTGAGTGAAGACTTGAAGGAAACAAGGGAACTAGCTAGGCAGATATCTAGAGTAAGAGTATTTTAGGCATGGAGAAGAGCAAGTACACGGTTCCTGAATAGGGAGAGGCCAAACTTACTTGAGGAGCAGTGAAGGTAATATGGCTAGAAAGGAGTGAAAAGGAGAGTTGGAAGAAGTAAGACCAGAAGGGTAACAGGATGGTAACGAGGCACTTTTTGAAGGTCTTTATAGGTTATTGTAAGGATTACAGTCAGCCTTTTCTCTGGGTGAGACAGGAAGGCGTAAGTGACTTGGTTTCAAAAAGGATCACTTCTGCCTGCTTTGTTCAGAGTATACTGTTGGGAGTATCTGGCAAGAACAGAAGCAGCAATTAGGCACTTGTAATGTTCCAGTTGTAAGAAATTATGGTAGCTTTGGACCATGGTCATTAGTAGTGATAAGGATGGTAAGAAATGCTCAAATTCACATTTATTTCAAACACAGAATTGATAGGATGGGTTGCTGAACTGCTTCTGATGTGAGAGAAAGATAGGAGTTACAGATAAGCTCTAAAGTTTTGGGCTCCAGCCACTGGAAAGATAGAGGCAGTCGCCGTTTCCTCAAATGGGCATTGATGGTGGAGGAACAGATTTCATGGTTGTAGTGGGGATACTAAATTTGATCTTTAGATATGTCAAGTTTGAGCTGTTTATTAAACATTCAAATGAAGTGTAGGCAATTGGTTAAATTGTTGTGTCTATTAGTTTAAGAGAGAGGTCTGATTGGAGAGTCTGGGAATATTCAGTATATAGATAGCATTAAAAACTATGAAAGTGGATGACTTGATGTAGAGAGTGAATGTAGATAAAGACACCTAAGGATTGAGACCTGGAGTAATACTTAAAGGTTAGGTAAGAAAGAAGGGCCAAGGAGGTAAGGAAAACCAGGAGAAAGTGATGTTCAGAAAGCTAAATGGAAAAAAAAGTTTGAAAGGGATTTATCTGTTGGTCAAGTGATATTTAATATTTCTTGTAGAGCAAGCCTGCTGATAGTTATTTCGGTTTGTGCACATCTGTGAAAGTATTTTTCCACCTTTTAAATAGTTTAATTAATTAATTTATTTATAGTTTCTTTTTACTGGATATAGAATTCTAAGCTGATGGGTTTTTTATTTTGTTGCTTCAAAGATGTTCTGTTGTCTTCTTATTTTCAGTGTTTCAGAAAACAAATTACATTCCTTTGTACATAACATGTCTTATTTCTCTGGCTGTTTTTAAGATTTTCTGTTCATCAGGGATTTTAAGCAGTTCAGTTATATGATTGACCTTGGGTTTGATTTCTTCATGTTTCTTGAGGTTGACTTTAATTGAGCTTTTTTGATCTGCAGGTTTAGTTTCCATCAAATTTGTAAAAACTTTTGTCCATAGTTTTCAAAATTGTTTTTCTCCTTTAGTTCTCTCCTTCAGGGAAGCAAATTAAAAATGTATTTTTCAGCTTTAAGTTGTCCCACAACTCAGTGATGCTCTTTTTGTCCCAGTCTTTTCCTACTCTGTGTTTAATTTCATATAGTTTCTGTTGCTTCTTGTCTCTCCAATTTCACTAATATTTTCTTTTGTAATATCTCGTGTGTTCTTAGTCCCATCCAGTTGTATTTTTCATCTTAGACATCATAGTTTTCTTCTCCAAAATTTCAGTTTGAGTTATTTATTTTAAAAAATACCTTGTTAGGTATATACATAAAGTCTTTAGTCTTTTAACTTTTTCATCATGTGGAATATAGCCATTAAATGTTTAAATCTCATGTACTAAATGTCTGCTAATTTTATCATCTGCATCCCTTTTGGGTTTTTGATTGAATGATTTTTTTTTCTTTTTATGGGTCATATTTTCTACTTCTTTGATGCCTGGTAATTTTTTAAAAGATTTATTTATTTGAGAGAGAGAGTGTGCATGAGTCGGGAGGGGCAGAGGGAGAGAATCTTGAAGCAGACTCCCTGCAAAGTGCGGAGTCCACCCTGGGGCAGGGATGGGGGCAGGGGGTGGGGGAGTGGGGCTCTATGACCTGAGCCGAAACCAAGAATTGGGCGCTTAACCATCTGAGCCACCCAGGCACCCTATGGATGCCTGGTAATTTTTAACTGAACGCCAGACTTTGTAAATATTACCTTGTCATGTACTGGATTTTTTTGTATTCCTATAAATATTTTGGAGTTTTTCTTCTGGAATGAAGTTAAGTTATTTGGAAACAGTTTGATCTTTGGGGTCTTGTTTTTAAGACTTTTTTAGTTATAAACAGTTATTTTTAGTCTAGGGCTAATTTTTCTCCAATGCAAGACCTCACGAGTACTCTCTCAATGCCTTATAAATTGAGATTAATCACTCTTACTATTGGGAAGAGGAACTGTACCAGACTCATATGAGCTTTGGGAATTCCGCTCTCTAATCCTCTTAGGTTTTTGTTTTCTCCTACCTTTGTTTAATTTCTTAAAGCACGTGGGCTTTCAGACCTAAGCTCAACGCTTAGTGTGCTACTCTGGTGATCTTTCTCTTGGTGGCTTTTTGCTCCCTGGTGTTGTGTCTTGCAACTCTTACACCTTGGCCTGCCTGAATTCTCAGCTTTATGTCCTCAATTTACAGAAACTCTTAGGCTCCATGTGGTTTCCTCCTTCTTTGCATGATCGTGTGTGACTGTCTTCAGTAAATAAGCTGATATAACTGGAGAGGTTATGTAACCCCTGTGTCCCATTTTTGAGAGTTCATTATCCTTTGTTGCCTTATGTTCACTATCTTGAAAATTATTGTTTTATCTATTTTTTCTCTGGATTTTTAGTAGTTTCAGACAGGATGATAAATTCAGACCCTATTAATTCATCTTGGCTCAAAGCAAAAATTGGTTCATTACATTTTTAGGTTTTTGCCATTAAAGTATTTATAAAATGTATGTAGGAAGTACTTAATATATATTGGCTCAAAGGTGGCAAATTAGTGGCTTGTAGAAGTGTTTTACTGGTTTTGGGGCGCCCGGGTGGCTCAGTTGTTAAGTGTCTGCCTTCGGCTCAGGTCATGATCCCAGGGTCCTGGGATCGAGCCCCACATCGGGCTCCCTGCTCCGCGGGAAGCCTGCTTCTCCCTCTTGCACTTCTCCTGCTTGTGTTCCCTCTCTCTTCTGTGTCTCTCTCTGTCAGATAAATAAATAAATAATCTTAAAAAAAAAAACCCAGTGTTTTACTGGTTTAAACGTCAAATTAAATATTGAGGAATTTAACACAAAAACTTGGATTTGGGGCTTCTCTTAATGAATTGTACATTCTAGTAACATTGTGTCTGAAATTCTGATTTCAGCAGTTAGCTGGAGCTGCAAAGTTTCCTGCTTTAGTCAAGGCATACCTTCTTTAGATTGTTAGTTCCTTTTCTCTATTTTAGAATTCACTTAATTTATGTTACCTGCCTTGCTTCCAGTACAGTTTGAGTTTGAAGTCTGTTTCAGTTATCCATCATGATTGTGAATGATACAATTGAATTAGTATATCTTCTGTTACAGTCAAGCCATCATTGTTGTTTTTTGACTTCCACATACTTAGCAAAATTAAGCTCTTACTTGAGATCTTTATATTTAGAAAAGTAAATTATTTTTATTGTGTTTGTATCCTCTGTTGTTTGATAATCAAATAAGAGTCCAGGTCAGTTAATGGAAGCATCACCTTAATCAAGTTTCTTAGTGTAAGAAAGCATGCATGCAGTTAGTTTTATGAGTGCCATGAATTTAACTTAAGAGATGCTGATGGCATTTTAGAAGGTGTTTTCTTAGGTATTCAGAGTCTGTGTATTTCTGTTTTGAGGTATAATTGAAAGCTCTAAAATTTGTAGCTGGCCTCATGGCTTTTGTTTTTGTATTAGAACTTGCATCTGGGGGCACCTGGGTGGCTCAGTCAGTTAGGTTTCTGACTCTTGATTTCTGCTCAGGTTAGGATCTCAGGGTGGTGGGATTGAGCTCTGAGTCGGGCTCTGAGCTCAGCTCAAAGTTGGCTTGGGATTCTCTCTCTCCCTCCCCCTCTGTTCTTCTGCCTACTCTCTCTCTAAAATAAAAAAAATCTTAAAAAAAAAAAAAAAAAGAACTTGCACCTGATCTTTTAAAGCTTTTGTACCCTTCTATGTCATAATTTTTTTTTAGTACAAATTATTATATGGGTATTGGGGATGTATAGATGTCCCCTCTTGGAGACTTTAGAGGTAGTTTTAGTTAGAGATTCTTGGAGAATTTAGAAGTAGTTTTAGTTAGAGATTGAGTTTGGTTTCACTTAACCATAATTCCAAGTAACAGTGGTTAAACAAAATAGGTATTTAGTTGTCTGTGTTATAACAAGAAACCTAGAAGTAGACATTCCAGGATTGATGTGGTCACTTAAGGATGTTGCTTTTGAAGATAGGGCAGTTCTCTCAATCTTTTCCTCAGGGACAGTTACAACATAGCTCCAAACAGAAAGAAGGACAAAGTGGAAAAGGGCAAAAAGGTTCATATCATTTATGTTTGCCCCTAGTTAAAGATCTTTCTAAGAAACCTCAGCTCAAGTTACCTCACATCTTACACATATATATCTTATTATCCTGAATTGTGTCACATGGCCATTTCCACTACGCTGGAAAATTTAGGATTGGCCTTTATTTCCCCTAACAAAATTTGTGTGCTTTTGGAAAGAAAGCGGGGTGTATGGATATTGGGTATATAACCAGAGGTTGTGGTACTTTGGGAAAAGCCTCTTACAGCTATACACTGGACCATCTTATTTTTCATAATGGTGCCACTTCTGGAACAATAAACTAAATAAATCATTCTTTGGTGTTTCAGTGCATTAATCTTACCCCTGTTTTTTCCCTATTCTTTTTTTTTTTTAATTCTCTTAACCTCTTCAATAATTAATTTGGTCTTTTAGAATGGAATATAGTGGTAAACCTTTTTAAATGTTTTGTTGAGGGGTTGAGAAGTGATTGTTGTTTGTAAATCAGTATGCAGTTGATTCTTAACATGGGTTTGAACTGTGCAAGTGCACATATATGTGGATTTTTTGATAAATGCAGAACAGTATTATAAATGTGTTTTCCTTATGATTTTCTTAACATTTTCTTCTTTCTAGCTTACTTTATTGTAGAATACAGTATGTAACACATAAAATGTACAAAATATATGTTAATCAACTGTTTGTTATTGGTAAGACTTCTGGTCAATAGTAGACTATCAGTAAAGTTTTAGGGGAATCAAAAGTTGTACATGGATTTTCAACTGTGTGGGGGTTGGCACCCTAACCCCTGTGTTGTTCAGGGGTCAACTGTATAATTTATTTGAACATAATCTTTTATTTGTCTGACTTGTTTATTACTCTTTTAGGGTTCCCAGACCCAGTTCTTGAACATAATCTTCATTTTTTTTTTAAGATTTTACTTATTTATTTGAGAGAGAGAGCACAAGCAGGGGGTGGAGTAGAGGGAGAGGGACAAGCAGACTCCAAGCTGTGTGTGGAGCCCAATGCAGGACTTGATCCCAGATCCTGAGATCATGACCTGAACCAAGAGCAAGAGTTGGATGCTTAACCGGCTAAGCCACCCAGGTGCCCCTTGAACATAATCTTTTATGTGTCTGACCTGGCAACTTTTAAGTTTCCCAGATCCAATTCCAGTGAGGGGGGCTTGTTCTGCTACAAATGACACCAGGCAGTTCTTGGACACCAGTGGGGTGACTGAGAATTCAACTCAATTCTGACACTTTCTACTCAAGATAGCATCAGACTCCACAGGTTAAGGGTTCATTCCTCAAGATTGCTCCTCCATCCCTCATTTTAGATGCCAGTTACAAACACCAGGCTGTTACTTGTGCTTCTGACGGACCAACTACAGATTGGAGGTTCCAAATATCTCCTCCTTGAGTTTAATTTGCTAGAGCAGCTCACAGAACTCAGGGAAGCATTTAAACATTTATCAGTTTATTAAAGGATATGATAAAGGATACAAATCAACAACCAGATGAAGAGATACATAGGGCAAGGTCCTAACAAAGGAGCTTCTGTCCTTGTGGAGCTCGGGAGCTGGCTCAGTGGTACATGAAAATGTTCTGGTTTCCCAAGTCTAAAAAAGACAAAACAAAACAAAAAAACAAAAAACTGTCTTCTTGGGTTTCTATGTGGGTTTTGTTAACATAGTGATGATAGACTAAGTCATTGGTCATTGGCTGATTCAACCTCCTGCCCCTCCTCCCTCCCTGGAGGTTTGGAGTGTAGGATTGAAAGGTCCAACCCTCTAATCACATGGTTGATCCTCCTGGCAACCAGCCCCCACCCTTTGGTGGGATCCCAAATCACCTTCATTATAGCAAGGCATGCATTTCATCTTTATGGGTCCAAAGAGTTTTTGGGAACTGTGGATGAAGACCAAATATATATGACCAAATATATATTTCTTAAAAGTCGTTATGCTGCAGCCACAAATTAGAGGTTCTCATGACTTCCTTCCTCTTTTAGGTCGATTTATTTGCTAGAGCTGCTCACAGAACTCAGGGAAATTTATTTACCTTTACAGCCAGGAGAAGAGATACATAAGGTGAGGTGTAGGAGGGTCCCAAGTACAGGAGCTTTCATCCTCATGATTGAGGTTCATCGCCCTCCCAATGTAGATGTATTTACCAACCGAAAGCTCTCTGAACACTGTACTATTGGGATTTTATGGAATCTTCCACATGTAGGCATGATCAATTATTAACTCCATTTCTAGCTCCTCTCCCCTATCTGGAGGATGGTGGGTGGGTCTGAAAATTTCAAGCTTCTAATCCTGGCTAGGATTTTCTGTTACCAGCCTCCATCCATCTAGGAGCCTATTCAGGGTCACCTCAGTAGAACAAAAGATGCTCCTAGTGCACTTATCATTTAGGAATTTAAAAGGGTTTTAGGAGAACTGTGTAGGGATGGTCAAAGACAAATATTAGAACAAGAGATGCTCTTTTTTTTTTTATCACTTAGGAAATTACAAGGTTTTGGAAGTTCTTTGCCAGAGACCAGAGGAAGAGACTAAATAATATTTTCTATTATCTCATTAGTCATTTAGAAAAATCTGAGCAAACCACCTTAAAATGACACTGCTGTTTATAGATAAAATATTATTTTATATGAGAAATGTTACTGTGTTCATTTCAAAAGTATACATAATCATATACGTGATAATGGTTTAGTATCCAAAATACCAAAAGAAATTCTAAAACTCAATAACAGAATGACAAACAGCTCAATTTAAAAATGGGAAAAAGAGGGACACCTGGGTGGTTCAGTCTGCCTTCGGCTCAGATCATGATCCCAGAGTACAGGGATTGAGTCCTATATCGAGCTCCTTGCTCAGCAGGAGCCTGCTTCTCCCTCTGCCTGCTGTTCCCCCTCCTTGTGCTCTCCCTCTCTGATAGATAGATAGATAGTTGGATAGATAGATAGATAGATCTTATGTCCTTGATATCTTTAGTCATTAGAGAAATGTAAATCAAAACCACCATGTACTACCACTTCACACTTAACTAGGACGGTTATAATTTTTAAAAAAGCAAGAAAATCCACACATAAGACCAAAAAAAAAACCCAAAATAACATGTGTTGGTGAGGTTGTGGAAAAATTGGAACTTTCATATATTATTGGTTGGAATGTAAAAACTGGTGCAGCCAATATGGAAAACTGTTTGGTGGTTCCTCAAAAAGCTAAACAGCATTACCGCAGGACTCAGCAATTCCAGTCCTAGGTATATCTCAAAGAGTTGAATGCAGAGTATCAACAGATACTTCTATGCCCATCTTCTTTGCAGCGTTATTTACAATAGCTATAAGGCAGAAACAACCTAAATACCCAACAAAAGATAGATGGATAAATAAAATGTGGTAATAGATTCAGTGGGATATTACAAAGCCATGAAAAGGGATGATATTCTGATACCTACTACAACATGAATGAACCTTAAAAATATGCTAAGTGAACTAAGCTGTACACAAAGGGACAAATATTACATGATTCTACTTATGTGAAATATTTAGAATAAGCAAATTCATAGAAATGGAAGGTACATTAGAGGTTACCTGGTGTTGAGGGGAGAGCAAATCGGGGAATTACTGCTTATGAATAGTTTGTTGTGGGACACCTGGATGGCTCAGTCGGTTAAGTGTCTGCCTTCGGCTCAGGTCATGATCCTGGAGTCCAAGGATTGAGTCCTGCATCAGGCTCCCAATTCAGCGGGGAATCTGCTTCTCACTCTGCCCTTCATCCCACTTGTGCTCTCTCTAGCTCTCTCTCAAATAAATAAAAGAAATCTTTTTTAAAAAGAGTTTGTTGTGATAAAAAAAAGTCTTGAAAATAGTAATGATGGTTGCACAACAATGAAAGTAATGCCACTGAATTATAAACTTAAATATGGCTAAAATGACAAATTTTATGTTGTATCCTACAACAAAAAAAAGGACAAGAATACGTTTTCACTAAACTGCCCCATTTTAATATGCAATAGTAAAACCTGGTATTTTTTATTTTTTATGACCAGTATTTTAATTACCTTCCCAAGTTTCACTGTTTCTTTTCATGGTAATCACATTCAGGGGGCATATCATTGTCCAACTGCTCTCCATGTAGTGTGGCAGTTGAGTACAATATTTAATCTCATTTGACTATTTAAACTGGAGAAAAGGGCTTAGACTGAATAAAAAATAATTCAGGTAGAGGGAATGTTGTAAGAAAAGTGTGGAAAGGATGAAATAAATCTATTAGTTGTTATGTTAGAGTGAGCAATTAGCAAGTGTTTCTTTTAAAATATTAATTTGTTGCAGTTAAAATAATTTTATTTAAAATTTTTTTTTATTTTTTAAAGATTTTATTTATTTATTAGCACAAGCATGTGGAGCGGGGCCAGCAGAGGGAGAAACAGGATCCCTGCTGAGTTGGGAGTCCGTCTGACTCGGGGCTCAATCCCAGAACTCTGGGATCATGACCTGAGGTGAAGGCAGACGCCTAACCAACTGAGCCACCCAGGCGCCCCTAAAATAATTTTATAATAAATGGCTTCTGCCTCCTCCATGGTACCCCAAATTTCATTGCATTTTTGTTTTGACACCTGTCACCTTTTTTTTTTTTTTTACCTTTCAAAATATAAAAAACTATATTGATCTGCTAGGGCTGCCATAACAAAATACCATAGACTGGGTGGCTTAAACAACAAAAATTTATTTTCTCATAGTTCTGGAGGTCAGAAGTCCAAGATCATGGTGTTGTCAAGATTGGTTTCTGGTGTGGGCTCTCTTCCTGGTATACAGATATATACCTTCTTGCTGTGTCCTCACATTGCTTTTCCTCTGTGCTGATGGTGGGTGTGGAGAGGTCTGTTGTCTCTTCCTCTTTTAAGGACACCAGACCTGTGGGATTAGGGCCCCACCCATATGACCTCATTTAATTAACTCCTTAAAGGTCCTTTCTCCGGGCGCCTGGGTGGCTCATTCTGCCTTCGCTTCCGGTTATGATCCCAGGATGCTGGGATCGAGCCCCACATCGGGCTCCCTCCTCCGCGGAGAGTAGGCCTCTCCCTCTTCCTCTGCCTGCTGCTCCCTGTGCTTGTGCTCTCTCTCTGTCAAATAAATAAATACAATCTTTAAAAAAAAATAAAAAAATAAAGGTCCTATCTCTGAATATGGTCACATTGGGGATTAGAGCTTCGACATCAGGAATTTTGAAGGTCACGATTCAATTCCTAACAATAACACATACAGAAAAGTGTAAAGTAGAGATTGTATAGCTTATTTAATTAAGCAAATACCTGTGTAACCACCCTCTATCCAGATCAAGGAATAGAACATTTCCAGTACTCAAAAGCTCTACCAGTTCCAACCCCTAGTCATCACAACTCTTTTCTTCTACCTGGAAGTAATTGCCATCCTGATTTTCATGGCAATAGGTTTTTCTTGCTTTGTTCTTTGATGTCCTCTCTTTCATTCTATAGTGTCTTACCTTTTTTTCCCCATTAGTCTCACCAGAGGTTTATCAGTTTCACTAATCCTTTCAAAAATGCACATTTTGGTTTTGTCAATCTTCTTTATAGGATGTTTGTTTTGTACTTTATAAATTTCTACTCTGATCTTTATTTTCCTTCTTCATAGAATGCCTATTTTGTGATTTTCTTTCTAATTTCTTGTGATAGATTCTTGATTATTTCCCAGCCCTTTTTTTTTTTCCCGGAATTTGTTATAAATACACGTGTTTGGTGAGTGAGGGCGATAGAAGGTGGAGAAGGTGCTGTACACAGCTGGTAGAGGCTTGGAGGCTGGACGCCACAACAACAGAGAGACAGTCCACCCAGCAGGGCAGCCTGGGCAGCATTCTGGGGCCTGTAACACTTGCTTGGTGGGCACACCGGCGGGGCGGGGGATGGGGGGCCTCGTCCAGGGCTCGAAGTGCCCAGGCGCCCTGGAGGCTCCCTGGCCTGAGGTCCTGGGCGGCGTCAGCAGGGGCGCCTGGGCTCAGCTCACATCTTTCAGGGCCTTGAGCGCAAACTCAAGCAGGTCGATGGCGGCTTGGTGCACGTCTGAGTTGTAGTACTTCAGCTGCATCTGCTCCACCTGCTTCTGTGTCAGAGGCTGCACGGGCTTCCGGAAGTCCGGGCTGGGATTTCTGCTGCACAGCATGAAGTGTCTGGCCGCTGGGGTAGGTGGGGATGGTGCAGTACGCATAGGCCACCACGGGGAAGAGCAACTTGCAGAACTGCCTCATCTGCTTGATGAGGTCCAGGTGCAGCCACTGACACTTGCCCTGACGGCAGAGGACGCCACTGTCCTCGAGGGCCGTCTTCATGAGCTGGTAATAGGACTCCCTGAAGAGATTCTCTGCAGGGCCCATAGGGTCTGAGGAGTCAGTGATGATAACATCGAAGGCATCCTGGTTCTGTTTCATGAACTCAAAACCATCGCCTACGTGTAGGGTCAGTTTGAAGCTGGAGTAGCCCACGGCCATGCCCTGCAGGAACTTCTTAGAGACCTGGATGACGTCCTCATCGATCTCACACTGGACCACAGACACCACGGAGGAATGCTTCAACACCTGCCGCAGGACACCTCCGTCCCCACCCCCGATGATCAGCACCTTGCGTGGGTTTGGGTGGCTGCAGAGGGGCAGGTTGGCTATCATCTCCTGGTAGGAGAACTCGTCCCTCTCTGTGCACTGGATGACGCCGTCCAACACCAGAACGTTGCTGTAGCAATTACTGCAGAAGACAAGGATATCCTGGTACCAAGAGCGCTGATGGTGTAGCAGCTGCACCACCTGCAGCGACAGGGCTTGGCCGGGCCACAGGCTGCACGTCTCGTGCAACCAGCCCTCGTGGATGTCAGCGGGGCCGAAGGCGGCGGGGCCGTTGGAGCCGCTCTCCATGGTGGGTGGCTGGGCGGCACGGGGTGCGGGCTCGGGACTGCAGCCCCTTCTTCTTTTTTAATACATGCATTTAAGCCTTTAAATTTTCCTTTTAGCGGTTCACTAGCTGCATTCTACAAATTTTGATATGTAGTACGTTTGTTGGCATTTGTTTTCACAGGAATACTTTTAAGTAATTTTAGTTGTTCATTTGATTCTGCTGGTTTTTCTTCATGTTGCCTTATCTTATGCGCTTGGTTTTGTTTGTGTGCTGGGCTCTTTATTTGAAATATTAGTTGTAGGAATAATTTAATGTCTAGGATGATAGTGTCTTTTTCCATTGACAATTTGTATTTGATTCACCCAGGTACCTGGTGACAGTAGTCCAGTTAAGTGTCTTATTCTAAGTGTCATTTGAGATTTTCTGACTGTGTTTTTATTACTCAAAGGTAGGCTTCAGACCATGCAAGAAGTGTTTTAATACTGGGTCACTCTTGTTCCCAGGATATAGCCTTTCAGAGTTCTGATCCAGTTAGGGGAGTTACCATGGTTCTTACCTTTGGTGGACTCTAGATTTGGACTTTGTTAGAGGTGGCCTTAGGGAGACCACCATGTAACTTTGCAACTTGGTGTATTGCTTGGATTTTGAACTTCAGGGCAAAAGTAGCTGACAGTGCTCCATCTGTCTGGGTTTTTTAACCTCTTCAGGTTCTTGGCTCAATAATCCTCTCTGTCTTGTTAGCATTAGCAGTCAGCTTTAAAAAACACAAACTTGAAATGTATTTTATCTAGCATTTTAATTGTTACGGAGATGGTGATATGAATTATACAGAAAGCAGAAACTCCTGCGTGGTATTTTGGATTATTTGTTTACATATATGTCCTTTAGTTAGAGGTAGTTTTTGCTGTTTATAACTCCACTCCTGGCAGTGCCTCATAACATAAGTACATAGAAAATATTGACTGGTTTTAGCATGGCTTTAAAAAATATGTGGCGGGGGGGCTGGGTGGCTCAGATGGTTAAGCATCTGCCTTCGGCTCAGGTCATGGTCTCAGAGTCCTGGGTTCGAGCCCCACATCGGGCTCCCTGCTCAGCGGGAAACCTGCTTCTCCCTTTCCCACTCCCCCTGCTTGTGTTCCCTCTCTCGCTGTGTATCTCTCTGTCAAATAAATAAAATCTTTAAAAAAAATAAAAAATATGTAGACAGACTTTCATTTTAGCCATCAAAGAAAAATGAGATGAACTGTTTAACGACTTTTCTTCTAATACCTTCAGTACTAGTCTTAATAAATTTAGATGTTATGCTCTTCCTCGTGAGAAACCATGGAGAGATTTCTGAAAAACTGTTAAATGCTTTTAAAAATGTTGTTAAAGGAAGATTAATTTGGAAACTGTGTGCCAGATAGATTAGTTTGTTAGGATGCATGTTACAGATACCCTCTATCATGGCAGTTTTCTAAGTGTGATCCTTAGAGCAGTACCATCAGCATCACCTGGGAGCTTATCTTTTTATGATGATAATATTCTTGGAAAATACTTAGCATAGATAGATCGAGTATTAATCTTTCTTGGAATTAAATTATAATCCTGTATAAAGTAATGAAGGTTATTAGAGCAAAATTATAATCTAAATAGTTGAGTTCATTGAAAAATAAAAACTTGTCTGTATTAGGAAGATGGTGTAGTTCTAACTTAACCACACTTGTCTTAATTCAGTTGTTTTGCTGGGATTAGATTGTTTAGGGCCCAACTTTCCTTAAGAATAGTCTTATTAGAAGTAAAATCTCTCTGAAGCTCCTGGATGGCTCAGTTGGTTAAGCGTCAGACTCTTGATTTCGGCTCATGTCGTGATCTCAGGGTGGTGAGGTTGAGCCCTGCTTGCAGCCCCTTGCTGAACAGGGAGCCTGCTTGGGATTCTCTCTCTTCCACTCCCACTCCCTCACATGCTCTCTCTCTCTCTCTCTCTCTCTCTCTTTTTAAAGTAAGTTCTCTATTTTGCATTGTATTGTAATTTATATCTACAATATGATGGACGTTCCTTATTAGTATATAGTATAATCACAAGCAGGGTTTTATGATTCATCTATTTCCTAGTAGCTTTACCATATTTTTAAATGAGAAAAGATTCCTGTGTTACTTAAAAATATTAACATTAAGCTTCTAAAAAAGAAAGCTTCAAGTAGTCACTTGATCATTTATGTTTTGCTTACTAATTTTCTGAGAGTCTTTTGGCAAAGTGTTTTAATCTAAGATTTAAAACTGTCCATTCATAATTGTGTAGGCTTATATAAAAGGGCACATTTTTATATTTAAAAATGTTTCATCATTTTATAGCTACAGTGTAAAACTTTGGCAGCAATTTGAGTGTTTAACACATAGAGTACTTTGAAGGGAAAAGTACTTTAGTTTTAGCTTTAATATATTTTTCTAAAGATTTTATTTATTTGAGAGAAGAGAGAGAGAGTACGAGCAGAGGGGAGGAGCAGAGGGAGAGGGAGAAGCAGACTCTTCGCTGATCGGGAAGCCCGATGTGGGGCTCAATCCCAGGATCCTGAGATCATGACCTGAGCTGAAGGCAGATGCTTAATTGACTGAGCCACCCAAGTGCCCTAACCTTTATTTCTGTTCTTAAAAAGTAGAAGATCCAATAAAGTAGTACTTCATAAATATGTACATTGACAATGCTTCTTGTAATATTTATAATTCTTTGGTAACCTGTTGTGTTTCATTACTTGTTTAAACAATTGATCAAGTTTCCTTAGTTGTAGAGTATGAAATGTGTTCAAGGTGATTTGGATCAAAAATTTTTTTTCAAAGTAACTGACATCATCAGTCTCTATGATCATAGGAAAATCTGAATGTTTCTATGAAAAGTTTAGTTTTAACCATATAACTTCTTGTAAACCCAGTCATATTAATGTGAATTAGTTGCAAAATGAATCACTCTCACTGAAATAAGTGGCCTGCTATTATGTTTTCATACTTGTAAAAAAAAAAAAAACAAACCTATAAATACATATCATTACATTTAAATTATTCTTAAAATTTCATTTAGATATATAGTGCTTTTTGGAGTGTGAAATGAAAAAATTGATTATATAGTTTTTTACCAAATGGAAGGTATAAAGTTTTATATACACACTTCATGGACATAATAAACATAATTTTAAAATAAAATGCAAATAGAATATTATAACCATGTTTTAAATGTATGAATTCTGTGGGGGAGGAGATAGACTTTGCTACAGTTTATTACAAAGCTAGGGTTATATTTTATTACTTATGTAAAATAGTGTTCTCTGTTTAGCTTCTTTTAGTGCTAGGAGAATTGTGTAGTTGCATTGATTACTTCCATGCAATGGAAATCTGACCTTCAGCATATGTTTGAGAAATTGCCAGCACACCATGATCAGATGACTAGAGAGTTTTCCCCCTTATTTGACAGACCTTTAGGTGTAGTAATATGCCACAGAAATTTTACAAATTTTTTTTGTAATATCAAAAGTTTTCTAAAATATTAAAAGCACATTAAAATATTGACAAAATAAGATTATTTTTCTCAAATCATTGATTACAGTTCAGGTGATTTTTACATGTTGACTTATAAAAAATACACTAAGAAAATCATTATTGTTGAGTGAATAATATTTTACTTTCTTATTGAAAATATCTTTGCCTGTAAAATATCATTAAGGGTTGAAGTAAGTTAATTTTTTTTCTTGGTCATATTTTTCCTTGTGCAGTTTAAACATTGCAGGTTTCTCTTATTTTAGTGTTCTTATCTAGTTCTTATTTAATTGTAAGTATCCTTTAAAAATATAGACTCCTTGGGCACCTGTGTGGCTCAGTCAGTTAAGTGGCTGCCTTCGGCTCAGGTCATGATCTCAGGGTCCTGGGATCGAGCCCCACATCGGGCTCCCTGCTCCGCGGGGAGCCTGCTTCTCCCTCTCCCACCCCGCTGCTTGTGTTGCCTCTCTTGCTGTCTCTCTCTGTCAAATAAATAAATAAAATCTTTAAAAAAATATATATATATATAGACTCCTTTATAGAAGTTAAGTGTATGATGGAATATTTATCTTCTGTGGAACTCCTAGCTAGGAGCAAGATGCTGCACAATTGTGTTGAAGCCTGTTCTCAGGACAGTATTTTTAGAAAATGTATGAGATTCAGCTGTATAGTTGTGGGAGTTCAGCATGAATACTCTGAACTCTCTTTTTTTCAGTTTCATCCATTGAGTATACAGGAAGGCAGGGGAAGGGGAGTGCCTTGATGTTTGAAAATCAAGTAATGAGTTGATAAGTACCAACAGGTGCTAGACTGGATATTTTCCTGCAGGTGCTGCTATTCTATAGGGCATCGCTGTTGCTTTTTATTGTTGTTGTTTTTTTTAAAGATTTTATTTATTTATTTGAGAGAGAGAATGAGAGATAGCACGAGAGGGAGGAGGGTGAGGGGGAGAAGCAGACTCCCTGCTGAGTATGGAGCCCGATGCGGGACTCGATCCTGGGACTCCAGGATTATGACCTGAGCCGAAGGCAGTCGCTTAACCAACTGAGCTACCCAGGCGCCCCGCAGTTGCTTTTTATTGTGTCAGATGTGCAAAAAAAGATTTCATTTTAAGGAACATTAAAGTAATACAGTCTTTTATAGTTCCATTTTATGGTTTTGTAATAATTAGGTATGCCTTAGGCTTATATACTGAATTAGTTCTTCTAAATTTTTATGGTTTATGATTAAGTTATTAAATTATCGGTATGTGCTTATATGTCACCTTGAAAAATAAAAAGATGTTATTTTAAAGTCATATATTCAGTAGATTCAGTATCAGGAGTTCCAAGAGCATGCTAAACCAAAACTTAAAAAATCAAACGTCTGTGCTATAGTTTTGCTGAATCAACATGAACCAAACTAATGGCCATATCCATTGCACTATAAGTGAGAACCAGCTTCATGTTTGTATATAAAAACATTAAAGAAAACAATATAGATCATTATTCCTCCAGTAATGTCATCATAGTACGGTAACCTTTCATATTACTGCTTTCTTACAAAAGTCATGTGTAAGGTTTTATTAGGTGGGAAAGGTTATATAATTTATAGCAAACTGGTGGCTTTAAAATACATAGATAGGATACTAAAGTTTGTTTGTTTATTTTTAGGGCACTAAAGTTTATAGGTAAAATTCTAATGAGGTATATCTGATCTGTCTCTAATACTGTGATATTATATACTAATATTAAAGTTTTAGGTAAGTCATTTTATGTGAAGAAAAATTGTGTTCTTAAGTGAGATTTGGTAAGTAACCATATTCTTCCTTATACCCACACTGCTACATTTACTCATTTTCAAAAGCAGTGGAATGGAGTTGTATTTTAAGAGGAAATTAGGTTGTAGAGTTGGCAATAGCAGGGAAAAATGCATCTAATCAAATTAATTCAACTTTTTATTTTTCTTTATTGATGTGGAATTTTCATTGTGTTTGTAATTTTGAAATCCTAATTTTCATCACAAAAATTTGTGACTGTCCTCCATTCAGCTTTTAATCTGACTTGAGGGAGAAAAGTTTAAGTGCTTGCTGAAGTTAAAAGAACTGCTTTACTTAGATTTTTTAGCATTCTTCTCTCTGTCTCTTATCCATGCACAGGCTTGCATAGATCCTCTACCATTATCTCCTGATACCATTTTTTATCTCCTAGCAAAGCAGGAAAAAATAGGTTCAGCATAAGGCAGCTGTGAAGGAAGGACTTTTCTCCCACCAGAAGGGAGTTTAGCTATTTTACTAAATAAATCTAAGATTTCCTCCTTCCCAATAGTTGCAGCTGTTTACATAAAATGTTCCTACAATATGAGATTGTGTCTCTATTTTGTAAGACTCTGGTGAGGAAACTCATGTTAAAAATCTATACATATTAAGCTAGAATATGTTCATTTAAAAAATGTTATTTAACAGAGGTAAATGTATTTCATCCTTAACGTATTTAAGATGGCAAAACATAAATCAAATAACCTATTTTGGTATTCAGCTCCAAAACTGTTTAAGTCCAAACAGTGCTGTCAAATCAAATATTGACGAGTGCTTGTCTTTGACCTATTTTCCTATTACCTCTTTCAGATAAATACACACACACATATATTGAAAGATGAGACTAAGTATTTGGAAATTACATATCTTTCAGTGAGCCTGATTACAATGGGTTAAGTCTTAAGATAGCTCTGAACTACTAGTAGGTCTTCAATCATTATTTAGCAAGTTTTTGTGATTATTATTTTGATAGTGTATCTTTGTGTTGTGGTCTTTTTCTTCTTTTTTAAAATTATATCATACAGAATATACACTATTCTTTAGTTTAAAAAAATACATTTTTATCTACTCATGTAACTACCACCCAGATCAAAATATAGAATGTTTCTAACACACCATGCTTACCCAGTTATCCCTTCCCACTCTATACTGCTCCTCCTCTATTCCACTAATTCTATCACTATGGATGAGATTTGCCTATTGTTGAACTTCAGGGGCACCTGGGTGGCTCAGGCGGTTAAGCGTCCCAACACTTGATTTCAGATCAGGTCATGATCTGGGATTGAGCCCCATGTTAAGCTCCACACTCAGTGTGGAATATGCTTGCTCTCTCTCTGCCTCCTGCCCCCCGCTTGTGTGTGTGCTCTGCTCTCTCTCAAAATAAATAAATCTTCATATAAGTGGAATCAGGCAGTGGCTTTTTTTCTTTTTTAATGCAGTGGCTTTTAAACCCTATAATATCTGTGAAATTCCTGATCTTAGTTTTCCAGGGCTGCAGTAACACATCACTGCAAACTTGGTGGCTTAAAACAATAGAAATTTATTTTCTCAACTCTGGAGGTCAGAGTATGAAATCAAGTTGTTGCTCTCTCCCTAGGCTCTAGAAGAGGAGAATTTTTTCTTACCTTTAAAGGGAAGCATGAGGGGCGCCTGGGTGGTCAGTTGTTAAGTGTCTGCCTTTGGCTCAAGTCATGACCCCAGGGTCCTGGGATCTAGCCCTACGTCAGGCTCCCTGCTCGGTGGGAGGAACTGGTGGAATCTTCAGGGTTTGCTATCTATATATAGGGAGAGAGAGAGAGAGAGAATGAGTATCATATCACCTGCGAATTGTGAAAGTTTGACTTCTTCCTTAATAATTTGGGTGCCATTTATTCCTTTTTTTCATCTGATTGCTGTGGCTAGGATTTTCCAGTACTGTGTTGAATAAAAGTGGGGAGAGTGGACATCTTTTCTTGTTCCTGACCTTAGGAAAAAGGTCTCATTTTCCCCCATTGGGTGTGATGTTAGCTGTGTGTTTTCATATTTATTATGTTGAGGTATATTCCCTCTAAACCTACTTTGTTGAGGGTTTTTATCATGAGTGGATATTATACTTTGCTAAATGCTTTTTCTGCATCTATTGAAATGATCAGTCATATGGTTCTTATCCTTTCTTTTGTTGGTGTGTTGTAGCACATTGATTAACTTGCTCATCTTGAACCACTCTTGCATCCCAGGAATAAATCCCCTGATTATGGTGAATGATTTTCCTTCCCTCTCTCTCCTCCCCCCCTTTTTTAGATTTTTTATTTTTAAGTAAACTGTATACCCAACATGGGGCTCAAACCCACAATCCTGAGTTCAAGAGTCACATGCACTATTGAGTGAACCAGCCAGGTACCCCTCAGAATGATTTTCTTAATGTATTGTTAGATTTGGTTTGCTAATATTTTGTTGAGGATTTTTGCATCTATGTTCATCAGATATATTGGCCTGTAGTTCTCTTTTTTTGTGGTATCTTTATCTGGTTTTGGTATCAGGGTAATGGCTGTCTTCGTGGAATGAAATGGGAAGTTTTCCTTCCTCTTCTGTTTTTTGTAATAGTTTGAGAAGAATAGGTATTAACTCTTCTTTAAGTGCTTGGTATCATTTAGGGCACCTGGGTGGCTCAGTCGGTTGAGTGTCTGCCTTCAGCCCAGGTCGTGACCCTGGCTTCCTGCTCAGAGGGGTGCCTGCTTCTCCCTCTACTTTTCACCCTTGCTCCTGATCTCTCCTCTTTCACTCTCTCTCAAATATATAAAATCTTAAAAAAAAAAAAAAGGTGTTTGGTAGAATTCACTTGTGAAGCCCTCTGGTCCTGGACTTTGTTTGTTGGGAGTTTTTGATTATTGATTCAATTTTATTGCTGGTAATCGGTCTGTTCAGATTTTCTGTTTCTTCCTGATTCAGTTTTGGTAGGTTATATGTTTCTAGGAATTTATCCATTTCTAATAGGTTGTCCAGTTTGGTGGCATATAAATTTTCATAATACTCTCCTATAACCCTTTTTTTTTGTGGTTTCAGTTGTTATTTCTCCTCTTTCATTCCTGATTTTGTTTCATTGAATCCTCTCTCTCTTTTTCTCTGATGATTCTGGCTGAAGTTTATCAATTTTTTCGATCTTATAAAGAATCAGCTCCTGGTTTTATTGTTCTGTTGTGGTTTTTTAAGTTTCTATATTATTTATTTGTGCTCTGATCTTTATTATCTCCTTTCTTCTTTGGGCTTGGGTTTTGTTTGTTCTTTTTCTTAGCTCCCTTACCTATGAGGTTAGGTTGTTTATTTGAGATTTTTCTTGCTTCTTGAGGGAGGCCTGTATTGCTATAAACTTCCCTCTTAGAACTGCTTTTGCTGCATCCCAAAGATTTTGGACTGCTGTGTCTTCATTTCATTTCTTCCCATGTAATCTTTTATTTCTTTTTTTATTTCTTGGTTGACTCATTCATTCTTTAGTAGCATGTTATTTAACCTCCAGTTGTTTGTGCTCTTTCCAGGGTTGTTTTTTGTTTTGTTTTGTTTTGTTTTGTGTTTTGGTGATTGACTTCTAGTTTCATAGCATTGTGGTCAGAAAAGATGCATGGTATGACTTTGATGTTTTTGAATTTGTTGGATCTTGTTTTGTGGCCTAATACATGATCTCTTCTGAAGAATGTTCTAGGTGCACTTGAAAAGTATTCTGCTGTTTAGGATGGAATGTTCTGAATATATCTGTTAAATTCATCTGGTCCAGTGTGTCATTCAAAGCCAGTGTTTACTTGTTGATTTTCTGTTTGGAAGAAGGCTGGCCTGGGAGGATCCACAAAACGTGGGTGGGAGGGGCATGCAATTTTAACAAGGTATGCACAGGTCTTCCTTAGGAGGGGTCCTCCACCACCCGGCTGAGCTCCCACAAAGCACAGGGGTCAGGAGATGCAATGTTGGCAGGTTTGCTTTGGTCTTCCAGGTGAGGGACCTGCAGCTCCAGGACTGAGGCAAGTGTGACTGTAAAGGGCGGATCCACCAAAGTGTGGGGGGTGGGGCTTGGTGTAAGCGAGTTAAGTAGTTAAATGTTGGTATTGTGCTGGTTCCTGCGGGTGGCTGTGTGTTTATGCTGGTGGGCAGAAGAGGGAAATAATGCCTGCCAGCTCCTTTGTTCCTGGAGGAGTCTCCCAGTGATCTCCTTTGGGAGATCCCCCTTTGGGACAGGCTCTCAGATTAGTAAATCACTCTACCTCCCATATGCCCTAGGCATTTTTCAAACTGCTGCCACACTATATCCCTGTAGTTATTGTGCTTTTTAATGGCAGGTACTCCGCTTCCTGTTACCCTCCATGCTTTCCAAGAACTGAGCTGCTAGGTTTTTATTTATTTATTTATTTATTTATTTATTTATTTATTTATTTATTAGGTTTTTAAATTCTAGGCTTTAAGTCCCGCTGATTATAAGAACTAAGGAAATTCGGCCCCTCTAGATTTCAAAGCCAAATGTTATGGGGATTTGTCTTACCCATGCAGGCTTCCCAGTATCATAGTCTGTTTCTCTCCCTTCTCCACGCCAGTGGGTCCCAGATGGTCCTGCAGTCTTGATGTGGCCTCTTTTTTACCTTTAGTTGTGGAGTTTATTCTGCCAGTCTTCAGGTCACTTTATGGCTTATTTACACTGATGTTTGTGTTACCTAGTTGTATCCGTGGGAGGAGGGGAGCTTAGGGTCCTCCTACTCCTACATCATCCCAGTTTCTCCCAGTATATTGTTTTTCTTTAGAAAGAAGGTGCTAACTGAAGGAAGGGCAGTATGATATGTTGGAAAGATTATTAGAAGTTTGGACTACTAATCTGTAGTCCTGGCTCTGTTATTAACTACATTCTTGTCTTTGGATCCTTATGGAATATGTCTCCAATTTTTCATATGGCCCTTGGTATTTGCAATGGTTGCCAAATTCACAAATACCATCAGTTTCATACCTGTTCACTTACCCTTCCTTTCCTTCAGGAACACACTGAACTTTCTTTTTTTTTCTTGGTACATTTTTTTATTTTATAAGTATTAGCCTATATTAGACTAAGTTGAGATTAATAAAAGATGTGTTGATTTAAAAGAGATTCATAATTGTGTTGAACTTTGGATGCTTTTTTTGTTCATTTACCAAGTTCATTTTGTTCATTACCAAGTTTTTTTTTTTTTTTTAAGGTTTTATTTATTTATTTGACAGAGAGAGAGGGAACACAGGCAGGGGGAATGGGAAAGGGAGAAGCAGGCTTCCTGTGGAGCACAGAGCCCGATGGAGGGCTCGATCCCAGGACCCTGGGATCATGACCTGAGCCAAAGGCAGACGCTTAATGACTGAGCCACCCAGGTGCCCTATTAAGTTCTTTTAACAAGTAATTTCCTATGCACAGAAGCCATGAAGTATGTGTGATTAAATTTGTGCCTGGGTGAAGTAACCTGTTGTTTTATGTGCTAGCTTTTTGGAGTCATTCATTAATGGTTAAACATATTAAATCTGGAATAGGCCTACTGATCATTGATTTCTCTGATAGATATTTGGTAGTCCTTCCAGGCATTCAGAAAGGGGACTGTGAGACTTTTTACTGTTTCCTGAGGTTAAGACTATTCCTTATGTTATCTATTTTTTTTTCACTTATTCAGACAGTATTTTTTGATGATGAACTGTGTGCCAGGTACTGTGTTCCTAAGCATCCCAGACAGTTCCATCATTCTTAGAGCATTCTGTCTGTAGTGTTTTTATATGTAAGAAGGTTTCAGTTATAAGTGAGTCCTCAGTGGCCATGCTTTTGAAATGCTAACAATAGTTATTAAACTTTAGAGATTTCTGAAATTAATATGCATGAGAGGAGGGAACATTAAAAACAAACATTTAACAATTATGTTTCCAAAATATCAAGAGTAGATAAAAATGTAAAAGCTAGATAAACTTGTATCCTCCCATACTTACAGTATAGTTGCAATATTGATGAGATGGATACCTGATGTTTGTATTATCATAAGTATATAAACACTATTTTTGGCTACCTACTTTAGTATATATTGACTTTTTTGGAAAATATTTTATATATTATATAATAATGGTCTTGCATGCGCTACCTTTATTTAGTTTTCTATGTACTTGTCACTAATTTAATCCCCAAATTACCCAGCGTCTTTTCAGTACCTCCAAGTGTGTGTATTAGTCCTGTCCATTTTACCTCCTTTAGGTAATCTTTCCTGGAGACTTGAAAATTGTACTCTCCAGACCTCTCGTGATCTTGTTTTGCCATCATACTGGTGATTCCCTTGCCTTTTTTTTTTTTTTGGATTGGATTCTTTTCCTGGGTTCCATGTCTTAGTGGAATATATCATTTAGTAATCTCTTTAAAAAGTATTGTCGGGGTACCTGGCATGCTCAGTTAGTAAATCATGCAGCTCTTGATATAGGGGTCATGAGTTTAAGTCCCATGTTGGGGACTTAACTTACTTAAAAAAAAAAAGTATTACCCCTAAAAAAGACATTTTTTTTGATGGCCTCTTTATTTCATTAATTTGTAATTTTTTAAAAGATTTTATTTATTTTTTTCTTCCCATTTCCACTCACCATTTATTTTAATACTGTGCTACAGCAAAGAATCCAGCTACTCAACATTAGATGCATCCTGGGTCAGGTTTCCATCCTGGTACTTCCTCCTTATCTTTGGACTTTAGAGCAATTACTCTGATTTGGGCCAAGATAATGCCGCAGACCAATAAGATTTTATTTTATTTTATTTTATTTATTTAAAAAAATTTTTTTAAAAGATTTTATTTATTAGAGCACGAGAGTGGGGTCAAGGGCAAGGGAGAAGCAGACTCCCCACTGAGCAGGGAGCCCGAAGTGGGACTGGATCCCAGGACTCTGGGATCATGACCTGAGCTGAAGGCAGATGCTTAACTGACTCAGCCACCCAGGGACCCCTTAAGATTTTATTTTTTAAGTAATCTCTACACACAGTGTAGTGCTGGAACTTATAACCCTGAGATGAAGACTCACATGCTCTACCAACCGAGCCGGCCAGGTGCCTTGAAAGGATCTGTATTTAAGCTCAAACTTGACTCATATCTGATTGGATATAGAATTCTGGATTAGAGATTGGAAATGATTTTTCCTCAGAATTTTGAAAGCATTGATCTAATGTCTTCCAGATTCTGGTGTTGCTTTTAAGAAGTGATACAGTTTTGCTTTTTAATCTTCTATATGAAAGAAGAATGTGCGATCTTCTCTTTTTGTTCTTTGAAATTTCACAGTGACATTCCTAGATCTCTTCATCTGAATGCTTGTTAGCTTTTTAGGAGTTGCTTTTCAGTCTGGGAACTTTGAGTTTCAATTCCGGGAAATTTTCTTGAATTATTTCTTTAGTTTCCTCTTTTGTGTGTTTTTTTCTTTATCAGAACTTTGTTTTACAATATGGGACCACACTGGTCCTCCTTCTACAATATTTTTTTTTCTCCCATTTTCTTTTTGTTGTAGTTGGAAAATTTTACAACTTTATATTCTAAATCTTCTACTGAGTTTTTTCATTTCTGCCATCATAGTTTAATTTCCTAAAGTGTTTTTGTTTTCCAGCAAAGTTATTTTTTGATAGCTTCCTATTTCTGTATTTTGATTGTTAAATTTATCTTATTGAGAATAATAATATTAGGGTTTTTTTTGGGGGGGGTTGTTGTTGTTTTCTTCTCCTTTCAGAGTCTTCTTGTCTTCCAGTCACTTTTTTCTGTGTGTAATTTAGTCTAGAAAAATTTGGCATTTTTCTCACATGAAATGTATGATGATTCTTTCTGAATACTCAGATTTAATAGCTTTAACACTTAAAAAACACATGGGGAGCTCTGAGCAACATGGGCAGGGTTCGTTGACTACTTTTATTGTTTGTGGAGATCAGGCTGCTTTTTTATGGAATAACTAATGTCTGTATTTAGGTGTCTTTTATGTTAAACTGGTCAGGTTTCCCAGAGATATCTGCCAATCTTTTCCCTCTCAAAGTTTATACCCATTGAGGTAAACAAACAAAACTAGGCGTTGCAGGAGGGAGGGGTTTGGTTCTCAGCATATTTCATTATGTAACTTTCACTTGATTTTCCTGTTTCAGTAGCAGTCTCTGTCTTCAATTGCTTTAATATGCTCCCTTATTCATAGACCCTCCAATAACCTTTTCCAGGGGAAACAAACCTCCGTTTCTCCAAAGTGAAAGAGGAGGCAGTTGCTAGGCTAGAGCCAAGGAGAGATCTGTGTTTCTAGCAGCTGCTTAAACATACTAATATTATTTTTCTTATTAGTGCTTTCCCCTCAACTAATATTAAACCATTGTGGGCTTCTGGGGTGCCTAGATGGCTGAGTCGGATAGTCGTCTGACTCTTGATTTTGGCTCAGGTCATGATCTCAGGGTGGGCGTGGAGCCTCCTTAAGATTCTCTCTCTCAAAAAAAATAAAAATAAAAAACAAAAACATAATAAAAAATGAATAAATAAAAATAAGAACCATTGGGGGGGGCGCCTGGGTGGGTCAGTCGTTAAGTGTCTGCCTTTGGCTCAGGTCATGGTCCCAGGGATCAAGCCCTGCATCGGGCTCCCTGCTCCGCCGGAAGCCTGCTTCTCCCTCTCCCACTCCCCCTGCTTGTGTTCCCTCTCTCGCTGTCTCTCTCTCTCTCAAATAAATAAGTAAAATCTTAAAAAAAAAAAAAAAAAAAAGACCACTGTGGGCTTCTGTGTTGTAAATTGGAGTGTTTATCAGCATTCCTAAATTCTGGCTTTAGCTTAACCTTCTTTTATTTCATGAAATCAGCTACTACTGCTATTGCTGTTATTTAATATTAGTTGATTCTGCTCACTTTTTAGTCTGTTGAAATTTATTGGAGTCTTCATTTTATCATCCAACATGTTAATTATTATTCTTAACTTTTCATCCTGTTGAGTCAACTGAGTATCTTGATTGAAGTATGAGGTTCGAGCCCTGTTGATTACTTTTGAAGACATTCAATCACTTTTACTTTAGTTTTTGGTTAATACTGTAAATTTGTGTGTGTGTGTGTTTTTAATCCAGCTATGAGTACCAAGTTATCCTATATTATTAATGAGCTTATATAGTTTTTATTTTATTCCTCAAAGTATGTTCAGGATCTTTCCCTACAATATTAGAATTTTAAAAATCTAGTGTATTATTTACACTGGCCTCCCTAAAAAGAAGAAATTTATCAATAAAGAAAAAACTTAAGATCACTGTAGTGAAATAAAATTTGCTCTTGGTATATAACCTTTTTTCTTTTTTTAGTGCTAATAAGCCAACTTACAAGTAATCATTTTTGTCCTTTGGATATAGATCAACATTAATGGATCGTCAAGAGCCTTTCAACTCAAAGGGTCTTTGTTTGATACATAATTTTCTAAGAAAAAAAGTTTCTCCATTTCCCAAATCAGTGCATTTTAGAAATTATTTTCTTATGATGTTTTACAGATTATACACATTAGAGTTGCATGTCTAATTCAAACCTGTGATTATTTACGCTCTGTAGACAAAAACTAGTTTACAAAGTTAGGTATTCTCTTACTGTCGTCTTTTCTCATTTCAACTTCATTTACTTTTTAACTATGTTTCTTCTACCTTTTCCAGTTTTCTACTCAATTCTCCTTGGTGGAGAAGATGGATGCAAAAAAGGAGGTGTGAGTAGTTCTTTATTCTCTCTGCATCTGTTAACATTACATCATCTTTCCCATGCAGTATTCCTGTTTCTTCTTGGTTCGTCCTCTCACATTTATACAACCAGTAGGCCTGTTTGGTTTTCCTTTTTATCACTTATAAAATTTAGTCTATTCTGAAAATATAAATAAATAAGGTTTATGATATTCATAAATATCCTTAGTTACATTTCCCTCCTTCCATTATTTATATATGTCCTTTTAAAATCTGACATCAGAAAACTCTATATTAGCCATATTGTTTCACTCACTCATCAACTTCATTTATTCAGTCCACTGACATTTATTAAGTTCCCAAAGTATATCAGGCCCTCAGAAATAAGATACTGATATTACTTTTACTATTAGAGTTCATACTTTCATAGGTAATATCTCCTCCCATTTCTTATTAGAATTATTCATATTTATATAATTAAAATTGTAACTTTTGCTTTTTGGTCTCCAATTCACATTGTTGAATTCGCTTTTCTTTTTTGGAGCTAGCTATGTGTGGTATTATAAAAGTAGACTTAGGTTTGAGTTCTGGCTCTGCCAAATGTTAATTGTGTAATGTTGGATAAATCACTTAATCTTTCTGAATTTTACATTTCTCAGCTATAAAATATACTTAGTATCTACTTCATAGGGTAAATTGAGAGGATTTACATGTTAAAAATGAATTGAAAGGAGTGTATGTACATGTACTATATAAACTTCTTAAATTTAAGGAGCTATACTGTGGTATTTTTATAAGGATTGCTATCTAGATACTGCAGTCCTTTTGAAATATGGTTGTAAGCCCCTTTGGAAATAAGAACTGTATCATATTGATCCTTATCCATTGCAACTAGTAAATAGCAATGACTCATACTTTTGGATTGAATTTCCTAAGAATTGGACTTAGAACAAGGCTTAATAGAGTTCCTATATCTTTTCATATATATGTACTACCTCTTGGTCACAATTCTGACATAACAGTGACAAGTATGTATACACCTGATAGCATAGCTTCAAAATACCTGGAGTAAAATTTTACAGAATTACAGAAATTACATATAGGCAGTTTTGCAGTCATAGTTGAAAATTTTAACACCCTTCCTATAGCAGTTGGTAGAATAACTACATAAAAAGCTAGCAAACACATTGAAGATTTGACAAACATTCTCATTCATCTTGATTTAATTGATATTTATGGAACACTGTACTTCATGCTGCAATAATACACTTTCTTTTCAAGTACACATGGTATATTTATCTAAAGAGACCATATGCTGGGTCATGAAATAATTCTAAATAAATTTAAAAGGATGGAAATAACACAAGAGTATGTTCTTCGACCATAGTGGAGTTAAATTAGAATAATAACAGTATGATGTCTAGGAAAAACATTCAAATGTTTGGATATTAGACAATACCCACAATTTGTGGGTCAAAGAAGAAATCACAAGGGAAATTAGATGTCATTTCGAAAACGAAATGACACACATATCAGAATGTGTAGATGCAGCTTCAGGGTTTAAAGAGAAATTTATATCTTTAAATGCTTATATTAGAAAGGATGGAAAATAAAATCAGTGACCCAGGGATTTACCTTAAGAGAGAAAAGTAAGAGCAAATAAAACCCAGCTATGAATATGGCAGGAAATAAAGATAAGAGTAGATCAGTGTGGGTCTCCTGGGTGGTTCGGTTAAGCATCCAAGTGTTGATTGCTGTTCAGGTCATGACCTCAGGGTCATAACATCAAGCCCTGTGTTGGGCTCCACACTGGGGGTGGAACCTGCTTAAGATTCTCTCTCTCACTCTCCCTCTGCCCCTCCGCCCACAACAAAGAATAGATCAATGAAATAGTCTATAAAAGGGAAAAAGTGAACAAAACTATACTGAGGTAATAGTTTTCACCTGTCAGATTCTTCCTCATTTCACCTCTCCTTTCAAATCGGCAGCATACCCATTTGGTGAGACTGTGGAAGATAGGCACTTTCTCACAGCTTGTCTATTGGAATACAAAGTAGTACAACCTCGTATATTGGGAAATTTGACATTATCTAGCTAAATTAAATACTCATTTACTCTTTGATCTAGTAAATCTCACTCCTGGGGATATATCCCAAATATAGAGAGGCATATATATGTCATACAAAATGACATATGAACAAGGCTACATTCATTGTAGCACTGTTTGTAGTAGCAAAAGACTGAAAGGACACAAGTATTTATCAGTAGGATTCTCATTGCATAAAATATTTATTATTATCCAGTGGAGTATTATATGGGTGTAAAAGCAAATGAAGAGCATCTTCTATGCCTTGATAGCCAATTAATATTGTGCAGTAAAACTAATAAGGTACAGAAAAGTTCATAAAGTATGTTACTGTTTAAATATATTTGTATATATGCACATTTCTAATTTTATTTTTTTAATTTAGGAATTAATAAAAAAAACTATTCCACTATAAGGAACCGAAATAGAAGGAATAGCTAGAGTTCTGCAAATATATCTTGTTTTCTAGGTGTGGTGTTGAAACTATGTAAATGTTTTACATAACTCTAAAACAAGTGTTAGTTATTTAAAAAACAACCTAAAAGTGAAAGCAAAATGAAACAAAGAAGCCTAAGTGGTATAATTGTAGGAAGGAACTATTTTAAGTGACTTTAAAACACCGTAATTTGATTATACATGCCGGGTGGATTATACCCCGAGGACAGAAGAATAATATAAAAACTTTAAATGGTTTTCATTAATCATAGTGTTATTATTATTCCCAAATTGTTGTATATATATTGTGCAACAAGGGAAATGATTTTAATTATGTTGGTGACATTATATAACAAGAATCACATATAGTATGGGAGAAGAAAGAGATAGAAATATAAGATCACAATTTTTAAACAATCTAGAATTTTATTTGGAAGTATCAGTATAAAGTTATACTAACTTACCACAGTAAAAGGTATAGATAAAATGCCAATTCAGGAGAAATGAGCACTCCTTAGAACCCAGGCTTTTGTTTCTGAATGCTGTTTCCCATTGAGAAGTACCAAAGTTCCTTGGTTGGGTATATGGTTGATTTCAGGTCTCGGGCAAGAGATGGACAAGATGATCCTGGGATATTTTGTTATACCAGAAGCAGGAAAGCTATTAAAGAATACTGAGGTCTGTCTAAAAGACTCAGAAACTAATTGAAGAGGCTCTCACTGGCCAAAGATGGGAAAATTTGACAATAATAGAAGTAAACAACTGCAGTAATTTGGAGCAGCTACATTTACTTAAATCTAACAGTTTATAATGATCCCTCCCTTAAAAAACACATTCTCATTGTTTACCATTCTGGGAGGTTAAAACACTAACTTATTTCAAAAACTCATAAAAACCAAGTGTTTATTCTTCCTTTTCTAAACAAAGTACTTCTTGGAAACCAAAGATTTGATGAGAATTTTCACTTACTAGATAATATTACAGATAGTAAATAATGAAGGCATGATAAAATTAGAATGTCACTTCTTTGCAGCTCTCAGTGAAATACTGCATTTAGTCATTGTTCATCGTTGGCTGCTATTGTCACAGATACAAGGCAGTACGCATATGCCCCTTGATGAAACACGGTACCACGTATGAGGTTGTCTTCTCTATGAATTCTGATTTTGATTAAGACTCTAAATTCCACAATTACAGAAAATTACAAGGACAAGAGGAACATGTTTAAAAATGCCCCAGGGGTATAGTCAGCAAAGTACAGGTAATTGAAGACTGCATGGGACAAGTGACTTCACTTTTTTAACAAAGACGTTGCAGGAGGAAAAGAGGTAAAACCTTCATGTCAATGAGTTGCAGTAAGTGGAACTTATTATGATCTTAATTTGAACAAACTGGAAAGGAAAAAAGGTCTATGCTGGGAAACTTGAATACTGACTGATAATATTTTTGCAGAATTAATATTTTTTTTAATTGAAACAAGATTGACCATGAGATAAAAATTGTTAAAGCTGGGTAATGGGCACATGGGAATCCCATTATGTTACTGTCTCTACAAAAAAATTAGATTTTTCAAAATAGCTTTTCATATACAGGCATACCTCAGAGATACTGTGGAATCAATTCCAGATCACTACAGTATAGTAAATATTGCAATAAAGTGAGCCAAATGAATTTTTTGGCTTTCCAGTGCATATAAAAGTTACATTTACACTATACTGTAGTCTATTAAGTGTGTAACAGCATTATGTCTAAAATAAACAATGTTCATGCCTTAATTTTAAAAATCCTTTGTCGCTAAAAAATGCTAACCATCATCTAAGCTTTCAGCTAGTTATACTCTTTTTGCTAGTAGAGGGTCGTGCCTCATTGTTGATCGCTGCTGACTGATAAATAGGGTGGTGGTTTCTGAAGGATGGGTGACTATGGCAGTTTCTTAAAGTAAGATAATGAATTTGCTACATCTATTGACTCTTCCTTTCAGGAAGGATTTCTCTAGCATGTGATGTTGTTTGATAACATTTTACAGTAGAACTTCTTTCAGAATTGGAGTCAGTCCTCTCAAACCCTCCTGCTACTTTATCAACTGAGTTTATGTAATATTCTAAATCCTTTGTTGTCATTTCAACAGTCTTTACAGCATCTTCACAAGGAGTAGATTCCCCTCAAGAAACCTTTCTTTGCTCATCCATAAGAAGCAACTCCTCATTCATTCAGTTTTATCGTGAGATTGCAGCAATTCAGTCCCGTTTTCAGGCTCCACTTCTAGTTCTTTTCCTGTTTCCACCACATCTGCAGTTACTTCTGCTGAAGTCTTGAACCCCTCAAAGTCATCCGTGAGGTGGGGAATCAACTTCTTCTGAACTCCTGTTAATGTTGATGTTTTGACCTCTTCCCATAAATTACAAATGTTCTTGATGGCATCTAGAATGGTGAATTCTTTTTGGAAGGTTTTCTATTTACTTTGTCCAGATTCATCAGAGCAATCACCGTCTGTGGCAGCTATAGCCTTATGAAATGTATTTCTTAAATAATAAAACTTGAAAGTCAAAATGACTCCTTGATCCATGGGCCACAGAATGGATGTTATGTTAACAGATATGAAAACAACATTAATCTTGTCCATCTCCATTAGAGCTCTTGAATGACCGGGTGCATTGTCAATGAGCAGTAATATTTTAAAAGGAAATTTTTTTCTAAGCAGTAGGTCTCAACTGGGGGCTTAAAGTAAAGTAAATGATATTGTAAACAGATGTGCTGTCATCCAGGCTTAGTTGTTCCATTTATAGAGCAAAGGCAGAGGAGATTTATCATAATTCTTAAGGACCCTAGGATTTTCAGAATGATAAGTGAGCATTGGCTTCAATTTAGTCACTACCTGCATTAACCCCAGACAAGAGAATCAGCCTGTCTTGAAAGGTTTGAACCCAGGCATTGACTTTTCTCTAGCTGTAGAAGTCTTAGATGGCAACTTCAATGTTTTGCTTACATGAAAATCTGTTGTTTAGTGTAGTCATCTTCATTAATTGTCTTGGCTAGATCTTCTGTAAACCTTGTCATATTCTTCTAGATAAGTTCTTGCTGCTTCCTTCACCTTGTACTTTTATGTTATGGAGATGGTTTTTTTTACCTTAAACCTCCCAGACCAACCTCTGCTAACTTCAGACTTCTGCAGCTTCCTCACCTCTCCCAGCCTTAATTAGAATTGAAGAGAGTTAGGGCCCTGCTCTGGATTAGGTTTTGGCTTCAGGGAATGTTGTAGCTGTCAGGGAATGTTGTAGCTGGTTTGATCTTCTCTTCAGACCACTACAACTTTCTTCATATCAGCAATTAAGGATTTTTTGCCTTGATATTATTCATGTGTTCACTGGAGTAGCACTTTTAATTTCCTTCAGGGATTTTTTCCTTTGCACTCACAGCTTGGCTAGCTGGCACAAGAGGTCTAGCTTTTGGCCTGTGTTGGCTTTCGGCATGCCTTTCTAGCTAAGCTTTTATCACTTCAGGTTTTTGATTTAAGTGAGAGGTGAGTGACATTTTTTCACTTGAACACTTAGAGGCCATTGTAGGCTTATTCATTGGCCTAATTTCAATATTATTGTGTCTCAGGGAATAGGGAGACCTGAGGAGAGGGAGAGAGAGAGGAAAATGCCTGGTTGGTAGAGCAGACAGAACCTACACAACATTTATCGATTATGTTCTCTGTCTTATATGGTGTGGTTTGTGGTACCCCACAACTATTAATGCTAGTAACATCAAAGGTCACTTATCACAGATCACCATAACAAATGTAATAAAATGAAAAAGAAATATTCCGAGAATTACCAAAACGTGACAGAGACCTGAAGTGAGCAAATGCTGTTGGAAAAATGACATCAACAGACTTGTTCCACTCCGGGTTCCACAAACCTTCACTTAGTTTAAAAAAAAAAAAGCAGTATCTGTGAAGTGTATAAAATGAAATATGCCTGTACACAAAATGATAGCCATTAATCTAGCATACGAAGTAGTTGAAGAATTATTTATGAATTTATATTGTAGCTTTCACTCTATTGTGGTAGAGCCATAGTTTAAAAGATGAGATCAGTAAATAATAGTGATTTTCATTTTAAGGACTTTGTTGTGGTAATTTATTAAGTTCAGGAATTATAGTTGACCTAATAAGAATTAAGAAATCAAAGCAATTCTTATTAATAAGGCTTGATAGAAGGAAAACGTCATTCCCTGAATTTGCTGAAAAAATGCATACATTTGAATCCAGTCTTGTAAAATCTTCTACTAAAAGTATAAATTTTATGAAATGGAGATGCAGTATGTATACTACCTGCTCCTCTCCTACAACACCCCCCCCCCCATCCTAGGGTAAGTCCTGAGGTGTAGCAGAAGACATACTTAATACTCTGTGCTCCAGTGCCCCCTTGTGCCTATTACGAAAGGCACCAATAATTTCTACTGCAAAAATTGGAGTATACATTCTGAGAGCTCTCTGGAGACAAAACATTGCAAGCTTATAGATAGGGTTCCATATTGTAAACTTTCTGGGCCCAAGAATTGTATCCTTTTGATTTCAGGATATGCTCTTCTATTAATGCTTTCTCTTTCCACAGAAGCTGCTTCATTAGCAGTTACATGGCATTTGGGAAGTATGTAGTACATGTATATTTAATCTCAATTTTCAGTGTTTGTATTTATTTTATTTTTTTTCAGTGTTTTTATGTATCTTTCCTTACCCTTACCTCCCTTTTAAAAGTAAAAAAAGGCAGGTGTGGAAATGGATATGTCAGAGGACTTGCTAAGAAGGGTTTTTCCTTCTCTCTCAAGGAAAAAGAATCCTGGGATCAATCTGTGCCATGATAATGTGGTATAACTGTAAACATTTTTGGCCTGCCAGCATATTAGGAGATAGCCTACATTTGAAGTTGCCATCTCATTCTTCTGTCTTTTACCCTGAAAGGCATATAAGACTTTGTAGTATAATCCCAGCAAGTGTAATACTATTATATCATTGCCTTTAGGAGAAGGGAATGGCTTGGTTTTTTTATGATGATCATTTGTCCTTCTTTTTCAGTTAAATTCTCTACTTACAGCTTCTTGTTGATTTTTTTGTTATGTTAATCACTATACATTGCGTCATCAGTTTTGGATATAGTATTCCATGATTCATTGTTTGCGTATAACACCCAGTGCTCCATGCAGTACGTGCCCTCCTTAATACCCATCACCAGGCTAACCCATCCCCCCCATCCCCCTCCCCTCTAGAACCCTCAGTTTGTTTCTCAGAGTCCATAGTCTCTCATGGTTCGTCTCCAACTCCGATCCCCCCCACTTCATTTTTCCCTTCCTACTATCTTCTTCTTCTTTTTTTTAACTTATATTATTTGTTTCAGAGGTACAGGTCTGTGATTCAACAGTTTCACACAATTCACAGCGCTCACCATAAAGGTGTTAAAGTCCCCCACTATTACTGTATTGTTGTCGATGTGTGTCTTTGCTTTTGTTATTAATTGGATTATATAATTGGCTGCTCCCATGTTAGGGGCATAGATAAAATTGTTAGATCTTCTTGTTGGATAGACCCTTTAAGTAGGATATAGTGTCCTTCCTCATCTCTTATTACAGTCTTTGGTTTAAAATCTCATTTGTCTGATATAAGGATTGCCACCCCAGGTTTCTTTTGGTGTCCATTAGCATGGTAAATAGTTTTCCACCCTCTCACTTTCAATCTGGGGGTGTCTTTGGGTCTAAAATGAGTCTCTTGCAGACAGTGTTATCAGTGGGTCTTGTTTTTTTAATCCAATCTGATAGCCTGTGTCTTTTGATGGGGGCATTTAGCCCATTTACGTTCAGGGTAGCTATTGAAAGATCAGAATTTAGTGCCATTGTATTGCCTGTAAGGTGACTGTTGTCTGTGTTCCTTTCTGTTCTATGTTACTTTTAGGCTCTCTCTTTGCTTAGAGGACCCCTTTCAATATTTCTTGTAGGGCCGGTTCCATGTTTGCAAATTCCTTTAGTTTTTGTTTGTCCTGGAAGCTTTTTATCTCTCCTATTTTCAGTGTTTTTTAATTAGAGTAAAATTTACCTTTCCTTTGGTCAGCAGTTCTGAGGACAAATGCATAGTGATGTAACCATTACCACAATCAACATGTAGAACAGTTGAATCACTTTGCCATAAAATTTCCTTTTGCTATCACTCCTTTGTAGTCAAACCTTTAAATCCCTTGCATTCTTCTTAACCCTGGACAACTAATAATTCTCAATCGTTCTTGTTGCGACTTTCACTGAATGTCATATGAAGAGGATTATACAATATGTATGTAGCCTTTTGAGTCAGGTTTCTTTCAGTTATCTAAAAGCATTTGAGATTTATCCATATTTTCGTTTGTTCCTTTTTATTGCTGAGGAGTATTTCATTATATGGGCGTACCATGGTTTGTTCATCCATTCCCAATTCCTCTTGTTTGGTATGTAATGGTATCTCATTGTGGTTTTTATTGGCATTTCTCTAACGACTAATGATTTTGAGTATCTTTTCATGTGCTTATTTGACATCTGTATATCTTCTTTGATGAAGTATCTGTTCAAATCTTATCCTGTGGTTTTTGATTAGTTTTCTTTTTGTTGAATTTTTTGCGTTTTTTTGTATATTCTGGATACTAGTCTTTTTTCAAATGTTTTATTATAGTCTGTGGTTTGTTCTTTCATTTTCTTAAAGTCTTCCACAAGAAATTTTTTAAAAAATTTTGATGACATCTAATTCATCACATTTTTTCTTTTATGGTCTGTGCTTTTGAAATCCTTTCTAAGAATTTTTTGCCTAACCCAAAGTCAGGAAGAATTTGTTCTTCAAAAAGTGTTACCTTTTATGTTTAAGTCTGTAACTATTTGGGTCTAATTTTTGTATATAGTATGAAAGACGGATTGAAGTTCATTTTTTTTTGCACATGAATGTACAATTATCCCAGTAGCATTTGTTGAAAGACTACCTGCTTTGAATTGGATTTTCATTTGTCAGAAATCATTTACCAGTTTTATATGGATTCTGTGTCTAGATTTTATTCTCTTGTATTGATTTGTGTGTCTATGTTTTTGGCAATATCACACTCTCTTTACTATATTACTATAGCTTTATAGTGAGTCTTGAAACCAAACAGTGTGAGTCCTCCAACTTTTTGTTGTTCAAAATTGTTTGTACCCTTCCCATGTAAATTTTAGAGTCTGCAAAAATTCTACAGGAATTTTGATTGGAATTGCATATAGATCAATTTAGGGAAGAATTTACTTTTTAATATTGAGTCTTTCAATTAATGAACACAGTGTATCTGTCCATGTATTGGGACCTTCAGTTTCTTTTATCAGTGTTTTAACAATTCTCACATACACATCCTAAACGTATTTTGATAAATTTCTCCATATATTGTCTATTTTTTATTATCTTAAAATACTGCCAGCTGTTTTGTTTAGGACCAGGATTATGCAGCATTATACATGCTCTTCCCACCCCAAGACTCCAGCAATCAGAGTACCTCTCAGGTTTCTGGCTTCTGGTGCTTAGTCTCAGCTTCAGTCAGAGGTCATTCTTTATTGAATTAGATTACTGGCCCACCCTAATAGAAAGAATCCTTTGTATATTTTGTACTTCTTTTAAGGATATAGGTATATTTAGTCAGAATATACATACAGCCTCATGTATTTTTCTCATATTTTTAAACTCATACTTTGATCTGCAAGAGGGAACTAACCTTTACAGTTGAAGGAAGATAAACTGTAACAGTCACCAGGTTACCATGGCTCAAAAAAACATGACTCCGAAAGAGTTATAATAGTGAATTCAGTTCTCCACCACTTTAGACCAAGCCAATTCTGTTCTTCATTCCTTATTTTCTAAATTGGATCAGTACCATTAACTGACATAATTTAGTTGAAAATATACAAATAATTTCAATATAGACTACTAAATGCATTGGTAGACCCTTGAGTGCATTGCAAGATGATAGAGACCAGTGGCTCAGTTCAAGTGATAGAAAATTGTTTCTGAGAACCAGACTTCTGAAGTGTTTCTTGAAGCCAGGAAGTTCAGAGACCTGATAAGAGACTATGTAAGGTTCAGGTTGAGTTGAAAAAGAGGTGGACTCCAGATACTGAGTGGTATCCTTAATCAGTGTTTGCTGAATGAATGAATGGTTGGTAGACATTGAAAATGGAATGCTTAAGGTAAATGTGAAAGTAGGGACGGAAGGAAATAATAGATTGTTAAAGATTTCTGATGGGGCGCCTGGTTGGCGCAGTTGGTTAAGCGCCCAACTCTTGATTTCAACTCAGGTCGTGATCTCAGTTTGTGAGATCAAGCCCCACGTGGGGCTCCACGCTGGGCATGGAGCCTGCTTAAGATTCTCTCTTTCTCTCCCTCCCTCCCTCTCTAAAAAAAAAAGATTTCTGGGATAGAGTAGTTCTGGAGGATGACAGGTCTAGAGAGATTGTATAAAAGAAGTGAAAAGTCACTGTGGGTGAGAAATTCAGAAAACTTGGAGGCTCAGTTATGGTATTAAAACTATGAATAACTTAATAAAGGGAAACTTTGTCTCTTTTTAAAACAGTATTTCATCTCTTTTTATTTGATCCCTTTTGACTCCTGTTGATTGTAAAAGAATTTCTCAATGAAGAAATCCTTGATATAGTCAAATAATTTGAGTACCAAAAATGGAAGTAGTTGATCACATCCCTTTCTGAGGCTCTCTTCTATCAATTGTAAGGGTTAGGATATACCTAAGGGGAGAGTCCATAAATCATCTGTCCTGTTTCAAAATACTCTTGGCGTGCAAGATCCCCTGAAATGTAAGGCCAACACAAGTATGACTCTTTCAAGTAGATTCTAGGCATTATTTTTAAATACTAATAAGTTAAAAAAATGAAAAAGGCCATCAGAATGAAATAACTTTTTATTCAGTGTCAGAATTCTACTAGTATTTAATTAAATACTACCAGTATATATTATTAAAAGGTAATTAGACCTTCTTTAATATTTCTGTACTTTCTTTTTTTTTAAGATTTTATTTATTTATTTGACAGAGAGAGGGACAGCGAGAGAAGGAACACAAGCAGGGGTAGTGGGAGAGGGAGAAGCAGGCTTCCCACCGAGCAGGGAGCCCGACGCGGGGCTCAATCCCAGGACCCCCGGGATCATGACCTGAGCTGAAGGCAGTCACTTAACCAACTGAGCCACCCAGGTGCCCCGGTACTTCTGTACTTTCAGCCAAGTGCAATATTCAATACCTGAATTTTTATTTGGACAGTTACACATGGTTTTTCCTCCCAACCTGAGGTCTGAAGACAGTGCCAGCGTAAAGTGTTAACAGCAAGTATTGGGGAACAAAATTTCAGCCACCAGGTTCTTGAGACTTCAGTAGCACTTAAGCATTTAAGTCATCCAATATTATAATTTAACGAATTTTTTGTTGTGGTACTACAATATCTGCTCTCTGAATAAGGACATGTATACTAAGGTCAAGCACCCATTTTGACATAGATATTTATTTTTTCTATTTCAGAAAGAAAACTCTTGAGATTCCAAGTCTTTTTCTTTTTAATTGAGAACTGGGGCCTACCATTTTTGTCAAGCATTTTAGACAATTAGAATTACTGTAGGCTAAGGAGAATGACCTAATTATGTTTCATTCCTATCATATGGTTTGCTGATTTTATACTTGTTCAGGGATAATAGGTGTGACTACAAAGGGCCATTGCAAAGCCAAAGTTAGGTGTCTCACCCATATATGCTGTGTACCAAGACGCAATTGTTACCACAGATCCTTGGTACTTAGCTAGGGGAGATTGTGTGGACTTCCTGACACCTCAGTTTCTTTGATCTTCAGTTGTATCTGAAACCATACAAATTTCCTGGGCCTCCAGATTGTCTTTCACATGTTTTTGGGAAGAGAGAGCTCTGTCTGTGTGCGTGTGCATGCGTGTGCGTGTGTGTGTTACGTAGACATAAAGAGTATAACCTATGGAGAAAAGATCAGAATGTGGACCACACCTTTGCTTATTTGACCTAGCTTTAGGCCCTCTGCCTATATTAGGGTCTAGAAAATCCATTACTGGATCTGTATTAAAATGTAAAGACAAACTGTTGTACTTTTGGAGCTAACTTTTGGCTTCAAAAACAAGGCAATAAATTTATAATTCTACTTCTCTTTCCCCATCAAAGGTACTGTGGCTGTAGTTGTTTATTATGAATAATGTTGAATCTTAATGGTTTCTCTATACCTTGCATCCCTTGGATTCTTTAAGGATATTGTATTAGTTCGTTAATGTATGTAAATGTGGATTATGAAGGGCTTTGAACTGCATAGAGTCCCTGCTCTGTAGTTATTTTCCATCCTCAGTTCTTTTCTTTTATTATATGAACTGATGATAAACCTTCTTGTGACACTAAAATCTCATTTTCACACAAGTAACTTGTTTCCTGATTACTTTAAATGAATGCATTACATGTAACATCACAGCCCATTTTTATAAAAAGAATAAACTTTTTTTAAATTAATAAGCTTTATTTTTTTATAACAGTTTTAAGTTCACAGAATTTGATGGAAAGTACAGAGTTTCTGTATACCTCACCACGCTCAAACCCCTTCCAGTTTTCCCTTATTGTTAACTTCTTACAACTGATGAGGTAATACTTATGTTATTATTAACTACAGTTCATAATTTACATTATGGTCTACTCTTTGTGTTATATAATTCTGTGAGTTTTGACAAATGCGTAGTGTCATTGGTCAGCCTATAAAGTGTCATATACAGTTGTTATATTGTCCAGAAAAATCCCCTGTGCTCCAAATATATCCTCTCCCCCACCAGCAAATCATTGACAACTATTGATTTTTTTGTTGTCCCCTTAATTTTGCCTTTTGCAGAACTTAATATGGTTGGATTATAGTATATAGCCTTTCAGAGTAACTTCTTTAACAGCAATATGTATTTTTATGCATTCATGTCCTCATGGCTTGATAGTCTTGAGAGTCCATTTCTTTCTTTTTTTTTTTTAAGTATTTATTTATTTATTTATTTGACAGCGCACAAGCAGGGGGAGCGGCAGTCAGAGGGAGAGGGAGAAATAGGCTCCCCACTGAGCAAGGAGCCCAATGCGGGGCTCAGTCCCAGGACCCTGGGATCATGACCTGAGCCAAAGGCAGAAGCTTAACCAGCTGAGCCACCCAGGCACCCCGAGAGTTCATTTTCATTTCTTTCTCTTGCGAGTAATATTTATTGTATGGATGCACCACAACTTGTTTTTTCACCTGTTGAAAGACATTTTGGTTGCTTCCAAATTTTGGTAATAATGAATAAAGCTGGCAATAGATATTATAGAATATAAGTATTAGCCATTTACATGGGAGCTTTCTAAAATACATTTCTGCATCATCTTAGATGATTATTCTGGATATAAATTTAGACTTTCCCTGTGTCATTCATAGGAGAGATAGACACTAAATATATACAGACCTATTTCATTTGTGTCAGATGGTGCAAAGACAAGATATATGTTGCTATGAAAGCATATATAGAAAGTTTTTAACCTTTTACATATAGTTTTTAATTAAATACCCATTGAATATTGAATTATAATATGATGATACTACGTTAGGACCAATTTTGAGTCCTAGGGTAAATAAGATTTTCTAAAGTCTTTGTGGAACTTTTCATAGTTCTTAAGAATACTATGAAAGCATGTCCTAAGAGTCTCTCTCCCTGTTTTGCTTTTATAATCTGCTTTGCACTTGGAAACTAGATAGTATAATTTATCCTTACCTGTATACTAGTGTCAGTGAGTTCTGAGTGAAGATGAGATGATTCACCTTTGGGTAAAGTGCATTTGCCTTTAGTGAATAGAATTTGTAACATCTTTCTTGACTCACTAGGAGCCCTTTTGGCCATTTTCATTCTACTGTATTTCAGATAGATAATAATACTATTACCTACATGCCAATATTATATTTATAACTCAGTACATTTTCCCTCATATATTTGTTTCTGCCTAAAAATACACTTTTTTTTAGTATTTAGTTATCTTCATTAATAAGTAGCATGTTTCTCTATCCCAAATAATAACTGTTTTATAAATATATATTTGAATAGTTAGATCAAGATTCAGAAGCATATTTTAATCTTACTAATTTGTTACTAATCCCCAGTACTGTGTTCTTCGTAAATAATATAAACAACAGGCATTTACTACTACTTTACAATATTATAAAAAATCTTTATTTCTGTGGTAACTTTCTAAGAAACCTATGGCAGAAGGTAAATTGAAGGAATTAAAAATATAAAAACTAGAAACCAGAAGTAATTTTTAGTAGTGTGAAAATAAGAAACAAATACCTGATTTTTTATGTAAAATATCAAAGCAATATGTTTTACCTGTGGCCAGCTCTTCTTTGAAAAGTTATTTAACTGGGGGCGCCTGGTGGCTCCATCGGTTGAGTGACCAACTCTTGATTTCAGCTCAGGTCATGATCTCAGGGTCCTGGAATCAAGCCCCAGCATGCTCAGCGGGGAGTCTGCTTGAGGATTGTCTCCCTCTTCCTCCCCCCGCCACTCACATGTGCTCTCTCTCTCTCAAATAAATAAATCTTTTAAAATTGTTTTTTAAAAAAAAGTTGGGGTTCCTGGGTGGCTCAGTCATTAAGCATCTGCCTTCGGCTCGGGTCATGATCCCAGAGTCCTGGGATCCAGTCCCACATCCGGCTCCCTGCTCAGCGGGAAGCCTGCTTCTCCCTCTCCCACTCCCCTTGCTTGTCTTCCCTCTCTCGCTGTGTTTCTCTCTGTCAAATAAATAAAATCTTTTAAAAAAATATAAAGAAAAAAAAGTTATTTAACTGGAACAGCAAATCTGTAAAGAAGAATATCAGTGATGGTTTTGCATTGCCCCAGCTACCGGATGGATTAACTGCCTATTACATTGTCTTCTGAGGCTCAATTAATGAAAGACCACATGGCTATACCCAGGAACATGGTATAGTCCCTGTTATATACTGTGGAAAGAAACTCCCTAGTTCTTTTCTGCAGGCAGAAAAAGAAGCACTTGATATTTTTCTAATATGCTAAAATACTTAGAAATCCTCCTAATGCAGAGGAAAGAGGTGGGAATGTTCATCCTTCTTAATTCATCCTTAGCACTGATTTTTATCATATTCCAGTAATTTACAGTGTCTTAATTGTCCAGTCCAGTGGGTTTTTTTTTTTAATTTGTCTGTAGCCTTTGAAGATGTTAACCTGCCTCTTCATATGAAACTTACCTTCTTGATTGGAATAGTACCTTCTTTACAGGTTATACTTTGTTTTCCTTCTCAGTTGTGTTCATTTGTTTCTTTTCCTTTGGTAGCCTGTAAGTTTTGAGATTTTATATGCTTTTATGTTCTTTCCTATGAATTTCTCATTCTCCACATTTTCTCTAATCCAAATTTCATTTCCTATAACCTAAACCCAGACAACCTTTGCTCTAGGTAAGTTAGAATATTCTCTGAGTGTGCTTGATTTTCATGCCTGTAAGTGTAGTATTCCCCCCCCTTTTTTAAGTATTTCCCCTTTCTTTCATCTGTGAGATCCTGCTTATTTCTTCAAATCCTACTTAAATGTCACTTATTGGGGCACCTGCGTGGCTCAGTTGTTAGGCGTCTGCCTTGGGCTCGGGTCATGATCCCAGGGTCCTGGGATTGGGCCCCACATCGGGCTCCCTGCTTGGCGGGAGGCCTGCTTCTCCCTCTCCCACTCCCCCGCTTGTGTTCCGTCTCTCTCTGTCAAATAAATAAATAAAATCTTAAAAAAAAAGTCACTTATTGTCATGTAGATTTTCCCACTTTATCCAGGCTATATTTGTTACTTTCTCCTCTAAGCTATTAAAGTAATACTCTACATATTTGTATTATCCCACTCATTACACTGATTTATCATTATTGAATGTGTATAGCCATACTAAACTGTGAAATCTTAAAATCATAAATGGTACCTTATTCAATCTTTTATTCTTGTGTCCAGAATTATGGCTGACACACAGTAGGCACTCAAATACCTTTTCAAGAATTGTAAGCATGTGTGCATGAATGATTGCATGAAACAAAGATGTTTTAAGAACATATTTATAGTAATATATCAAAATAGGAACTGAATGTCATTTTTTATAGCCACAGTATATATTTGAATAAATTGCAACATATATTTTTACCACATACATATGAAACCAAATGGTTGTAAGGCATTTGCTAAGTAATATATGTAATTAGAATCGTAGAGATCAAATAACTTATCCTAGATATTAAGAATTTAAATAACATCAAAAATATCAATGTTTGGCAAAACAGGGAGTAGAATCTATGAATTAGGGTTATTTTTTGACTCTGTCAACAGTGTTTGCCATAGACAAGCTGTTTAAAAAGACTTCTAAATTAAAATCAGACTTTATCAGTTTTCAGTTTTTTATGTCTTCAAACATTATTCTCTAAAATGTGTAAGTATTTTGGTAGACATTTTACCTTCCTGATTGTGAATTTCTTAGAGCCCAACCTGTAATGGAAACTACACTTTCGAATTCTATAAAGAGGATAATTAAATGGTACGTATTATAATATGCACATTCATTTTTTAAAAAGTAAAATGTGAGTAGATATATTTCACAAATAAGTTTTTAAATCGGTTATCTTTTACTAAATTTAAGTTTTTCCATAGAAATAATGTTTTAAACATTGTTTATGTTCTCTAGTCAGCTGCCCTAAAGTACATTGATCCCACAGAAATAAGTGAAGTGTAATATTAAAACCACATGTTGTAATATTATTGTGAAATATTATTCTGCTCTTTTATTCTGCACCTGTAACATTGCTTCATTGGAATTATATATTCTAACTTTAAATGGATGATTTTAGGAATACCTCTTTTCCTGTCATTCCCCCCCTCAATTCTTTTACAAAAGGAAGGAACAAAGCCTCTTGCACCTGGGACAGAAATATCTGAAAGGAGTGACTGGATGTGGAGTCAGTAGCAGTAATAGTGGCAGAAAAGATTTGTTGGTTGGGTGATTGAAAGTACAAATTTTCAAAACTGTGGAGCACTTGCACTGAGTTTAAGAGGCTAATAATCAACTGCTAGGAAAGAGAAATCAAAAGCTAATATATACTTAGAAGATGATTGTTACTCATGTTGTCTCATAAGATTTCCAACTTACTTTAAAAATTACTCCTAGGAACTGGAATTATATATACATTATGGGAGCATCAGTATTTGACCTCTTTTCTATAAAACAGTATACTTAGTATAATCTCTAATCATGCCTCAAAAGATCAAAACCAGAATTTGAGCCTTTCTCTAAATAAATTATGTTGGAGATTTATTAAGAAGCATTTGTAATATGTAGGACTTTGCATTTAACTTGGATTTTTCTTCCTTAGATTTTTTAGTTGCTGTCCCTCTCCTTTAAACTCTCTAGTTACATCCTCATATCTTCAGATTTGTAAACTACTCTCAGGTATCCCTTTTTCATAACCTATAGAAAACCTTTCTTCATTGATTTACTCTCATGCTTTAAAAGCATTCTCAGAATTTGAGTTCCTAGAAGGTTCTTTTCCTTTTTGTTTGGGCAAGCTGCTTCTCTCTCTCTCTCACTTTTTCAAATGTCTTGAAATTACCCTTCTGTCTGTCAAGCTGCCTTATGCTAAAACACTGAACTGTTGATAGTTTTCTTCCTCTTGAGCCATTCAGCGGTTCTTAGTTTGTTCTGTGATGCTATTGAAAGAAACAGAACTAAACGAGGTGTTTTCATTTGTGTATCATTGTTTACATTAATTGTCTAAAAGGACTTTACTGTGTTATATTCTCAATCTCATAAATTTAATGCCACATTTAAAATTTATTTTTTATAGATTTTATTTATTTATTTATTTATTTATGAGAGATTGAGTTGGGGGAGGGGCAGAGGGAGAGGGAAAGAGACAATCCAAAGCCGACTGCGCTGAGCAGAGCCAGACCTGAGATCACAACCTGAGCCAAAATCAAGGGTCATGTGCTTAATGGACTCAGCCACCCAGGCGCCCCCACCCCCACATTTAAAAGTTTTCAGTATTTGGGGCAGAGATGACCAGGTTTTGGGCCCCCCACCCCATTGGTTATCACCAAATTATATATATAGATTTGTAGATGGATAAATCTTGTGGAAAAACTACCCCATTTTTCTCCCATATTGCTATTTTATAGAGCACTATTCTGTGAGGTATCTCATAATTGGAGATTTTATGGACAAATGGGGGAAATCTCATGGTATTAACTCTCTTATTAATAATGGACAGTGAACATTGGTATTATTAAAAACCTCGAGAAGACTTCTGATAAAATTAGACATTTGTAACTTACTAGTTCATGATTGTTCATAACTTACCTGGCTTACGTAATGCCTTTTTATATGAAAAGAAATGACGATTCTATAATGTAGACTATAGTTTGAGGAATGTTAATATAGTCTAATGCTTTTATTTTTAACACAAAAAGATTCTTTAGAGGCTAAGTTGTTTTAGGCCATCACCATTCTCGCATGACATCATGCAGATCACTCTTAACTTTTAGAGTGCATAAAAAGGTGAGGCCCATGGTGTACCATGCTGGTGTGATAATATTAGTATTATTATTGATACCAAGGTAAAAATAACTAAATTTGTTTTTATCACTTGATTTTATAGTGGCAATAGTTGTGTAATTTTAATTTTCTTTATAAATATCAGTGAAAATAGTATATTGTGAGAGAATACAAGCTTTCTTAGTTATTGGTCATTGTTTTTATTCATAGTTCTAGGAAAATAAGGGATTCTCCTAGGACCTTTCAAAAATTTTGTGATAATTATTGATGAATTTTAGCTCCAGAAATGCCCATCATACTAATCTGAAATATTTTTTCAAATTGGTACATTAGTAGATTTTTATATAGCTAATATTTTTACTGTTCCCACATTACTTTTCCCAAATTAACTGTATAACATTTGCAGATAAAGATTGTGGCTTACCAAGAGGTCCTAAAATAAAGTGGCAGGGCTGAAATTACAATTTAGTTAAAAATAGTAATTCTCAGCTTAATATGCTATTATTTTGGTGTGTGTAAGTTGAATGTAGGTGTCCAAGTGACCAGAATCCATTTGCCATTTTCAAGCAGTCAAGCTATGTAGGAGAAAAGAGACATTCTCCATATGGATGATAATTGTGTTTGAAGAGTTTATTTTTTATTTTTAAGATTTTATTTTTGAGAGAGGGAGTATGAACGGGGTGGAGGGAGAGGGAGAGGGAGAAGCAGACTCCCCGCTGAGCACTTAGGAGCCAGATGTGGGATTCTATCCCAGGACCCCAAGATCATGACCTGAGCCGAAGTCAGATGCTTAACTGATTGAAACACCCAGGTGCCCTGTGTTTGAAGGGTTTCAAGGTTAGGTTAATTTCAGTGGACTACATAAAAGAAACTGCATCACATGACTGCTGCTTATACTTCCTTCATCTTGCTAGTGGTTCTTCTGACAGTCTGACAGCTTTTTCAGTGTCTGCTTTATACATATATAAAACAGAATTTGTGCATGTTGAGATCTGTTGTAGAAGACGTGTATTTTTTTTTTTAAAGATTTTATTTATTTGACAGAGAGAGACAGCGAGAAAGGGAACACAAGCAGGGGCAGTGGGAGAGGGAGAAGCAGGCTTCCTGTGGAGCAGGGAGCCCGATGTGGGGCTTGATCCCAGGACCCCGGGATCATGACCTGAGCTGAAGGCAGACGTTTAACGACTGAGCCACTCAGGCGCCTCTAGAAGACATGTATTAAAAGAGATATGTGGTAGTCTTTTAATTATCTAGCGACCAGTTCTTCAAAATCACTGTTTTGTATCTTGGGCTAAAAAAAAGTATTTACCACATGTTCACTATGAAATAATTATTTTTAATGATTATTTTGCTGAGCCTTTTTCTCAGATTATATTCACTCTTATGGTAATCACCACAATATCCATAGCTATTAATTCTTGATGTATATCTCTTATTTCTGAATTCCCAGTGTTCATAATGATAGGCTCTAATATGCAATCAGAAGTGTTTACTGAGTGAAATCTTCCTTTTCTTTTTTTCTGCATAACTATGAATGCAATGATTAATTAGTAAATGAAACAACTATATTCATGTTGCATTTAGGACCTTTTTTCTTTTCTTTTCTTTCCTTTCTTTTTCTTTTTTTTGCAAATTAGTCATTTATTCATACTCATTATATGTTTTACATGGTGCTGGGTCGTCAAAATATTTGCTGAGCACTTTAGTTTGTTAGGCATCATGCCAGATACTAGAGACGCAAAAAAAAAAAAAAAGATGAAGGCATACTAATCCTTACCCCCAAGGATCTGTATCTTTAGTTAGTAAGAAGGAAATAAGCAAGCCGAAGGACCCAATAGAGGTGAACAAGGTGGGAGTCAGTATAAAGTAACATAAAACTAAACAACCAAGTAAGTATATACAGTGTTTTTAGTAGGTTTGCAGATTGATGTAAAGAAACTATGCCTCCCCAAACCTCACCCCACATACATACCAATACACCGTAAGGCTAGATTAGTTACTCATTCAGTTAGCCAAGATACAAAATCTTACCTTTATTGGTGTAGAGAATCTAGCATGAGCACTGAGCATCCCTGCATGTCCTTGCGAGATATACCTTTGGGAAACCCTGACCACTTTACCTGGGCTGTTTCTCAGAGCTGTGTTTGCAGTGAGCACCAACGAAGTATGAAGTAATAACTTCCTCCAAATAGCAGGCTTGCTTCTCTTTATTATAAAAGGGGGGCCCCTCCACCCTCTCCCGGCCCAGATCTGTCTGAGTGCATAGGTGTTCTCTTTGGGCTCTGGGCATCCTTCCGGTGGGTCTTAGGAGGCATGAGGGGTCGACACAAGCCACACACTTTCACTTGGCTGTAAGTAATAAAGTCCTGGGAGACTCCTGGCTTTTGCCATAATCCATGAGACAATAACAGGTAGCTTATTTTAGTGTCTGTCTATCTAACTATTGACATGCAAACACTTCACTGTTTTGATAATATGAAGGTAAGTTGGCTATACAGCAAAGGAAAAGAATTTCATTTCTTTGTCCCCAGGATCCTAGTAAATTCCTAAAACTGTCAGTGACACTGTCCATGCAAGATCAGCCATGAGTTTAGAAAGTTCACTTCATGCTGAAAACTTTAATTCTATTATCAAGGGTTTTGCATCTGGAAGAATATACATTGAATTAATGCCATTTATGATAGGGAAATGTTTAAAACCTTGGCTCTTTAGATTCTTGACTGAAATATTTTGTCAGTAAGACCATATTATTGTCCATGAAGGAAAAACAGAGATAGCACTCGGGTTTTCTTGAGCATTGTTTCTGCTTCAGTTTTCTGTAGTTCTCAAAAGCCCATTTACACCACAATTTAGTGATTACGTACTCTTACAAGATTTCAAGTGGTAGAGAAAATGGTATAGTTTGAAACTTTGCATAACATCAGGTGGACCTCAGCTCAACCCCTTAGGATGCATTTTTAGAAGAAGCCAGCAGTTTTGTTGGCTCCTTCCTTGACTTGGGCTGCTCTGAGTTGGCATAGATAACTAGGAATAGGTGTTAACTCCTTGAACAGTGTATTCTTCTTTCCCAGTTCTAAAGGTAAGTATATCTAACTAGCTTCCTAATGAGCAGCAGCAGAAAGACCTCAAAACCAAACATAATACCAGTTTGTGTCCATGTTTAAAAGTCAGCAATTTCAAGAGTCAGGAGATACTTAATATTTACTAAGTACTTTGCATGTATGCAACACTGTACTGGAAACTGTAACAGCTTTACCCTCAGTGAGTTTGCAGCCATAATATAAAAATATTCTCATTATATTTGAAGAGTATAGGGCAGAATCTGATTATATGCTAAATAAACTATATGAAAAATAACTGCTTATAGGAGTTCAAAGGTAAGTTTGAGTGAAAGTGGGGGTTATAAACATTCTGGAAGAACTTCGGTGAGGGCAGAAGAACAAACAGGATTTAAATGAGGGGAAAGTGAAACACCTCAGTTGTAAGGGAGCAGAAGATGGGTGGAAGAAGAAAACAAGAATCCCTCCAACAAAACTTAAAATGTAGTAGGGAAGACAGCTCTATGAAGAGAGCATCTTAGGTAGTGAATGAAAAAGGATGAAAGTGGGAGAAGGGGTTGAATGAACGGGTGTAAGAGAGTCAGCTTCGGTTTTCCAAATATTAACATCCTTGTTTCTATTTTAGAGGAAAAGCTTTCAGGCTTTCACCATTGAGTATGCTGTTAGTTGAGGGTTTTTCAGTATTACCATCATTGTGTTGGAGTAGCTTCCTTTTATTCCTAGTTGGAATGTGTTTATCATGCAAAATATTGAGCGTGTCAAATGCTTTTTCTGTGTCAAGCAAGATGATCATGTAGTATTTTTTCTTCCATTCTGGTATATGGAGGGTATATATGGTATATTGCACTGATTGACTGTTATCTGTTGAACCATACTTGAATTGCCACCTGTCTCTGTAAGTAAAGTTTTATTGGAACCAAGCCAAAGCCATTTGTTTACATATTATCTGTGGCTGCTTTTGTACTATAAAATCAGAGGTAAACAGGTATGACAGAGACCATATAGTTTGCAAAGCCTAAAATACTTAATATTTCCCAACCTCTCCTTCTAGAATGACCAGTATCCACATAGTCTTTAGTATGTCTTTAGTAGGTCTGTACTTACTAACATTGTGTAATTTGCTTTTCTTAATAAATGTATGGTTTATCTTCTCGATATACAAGTAGGGAGTTCTAATATGGTTAATGAGAAAGTTAGGTAAATAATGATTTTAAGAGAAGTGTCAATTCAAATAATGTATTTGATAATGTCTTTTCTAATTCAACTTTGTGCCTTTATTTTGAAGTAACCTACTTGGGGGCCTCCTGGGTGGCATAGTTGGTTAAGCATCCAACTCTTGGTTTTGGCTCAGGTCACGATCTGAGCATTATGAGATCAAGCCCTGCGTGGGGCTCCATGCTCAGCTCAGAGTCTCCTTGAGACCTCCCTGTCCCTCTGCCCCGCCCCCTCAGCTCTCTCTCTTTCTAAAATACATAAATAAATCTTTTAAAAATATACATATATATATATATATATATCTCACATTCTGCTTTGCTCATGGAGTTTTACGTTTTCTTTTCTGTAGGTTTATGTGGAATTTGATGATCTTGAATGGGATAAACGAGAGTGGGTTAAAGTATATGAAGATTTTTCAACTTTCTTGGTGGAATACCACTTAATCTGGGCCAGAAGGATCGACCCTAGCCAGACTCAGGGATCAAAGGGCAAACAAATTCAGTGGCCTGCATTGGTAAGATCTATTCTTGTTTCATTAAACATTCTCAGTTGTTTGATTTAAAAGAACAGGAACTGAATGTAAGTTCAGATTTATCTTGGTGAGCATAGATTATTCCTGAAGAGGCTCTGAAATATCTGGCAGAAATATCAAAATTTGGCTTTTATTTTGTTAAACAACTGTATGTGCCCTTTTTGTTAGTACTCTTTTAGCATATTTAGCCTAGAAATAGTTTAATCTATCCAGTTAGGAGAAACATATAAATTGGATTAAAGGTTACTAACAGTTGACTAGTTTGTGTGTAATGTGGAACAGTTTTGTGAGATAGAGACTTTGTAGGTAGATAATAAGAGGGTACTTTTTATAAAGCATTCAATAGCATGTAATTTTCCTTGGTTTATTAAATTTAATAAAAATTGAATTCATTGTGGATGATAGTAGATATTTAATGTGAAATTATATGTTCACAGGTAAAATTACTTCATATCAGAAAATGTCTGTTAGGGTGCCTGGGTGGCTCAGTCGTTAAGCATCTGCCTTTGGCTCAGTTCATGATCCCAGGGTCCTGGGATCAAGCCCCGCGTCGGGCTCCCTGCTCTGCAGGAGGCCTGCTTCTCCCTCTCCCATTCCCTGTGCTTGTGTTCCTGCTCTCACTATCTCTCTCTGTCAAATAAATAAAATCTTAAAAAAAAAAAATGTCTATTTAAGAAATACAGATTTCACAAAATTCTCAGCTAGTTTGATGAGTTTTGTAAAAGAAACATACAGAGTCTTCTGACTCTGGCTGGCTGAGTCAGAAGAACACGCAACTCTTGATCTCTGAGTTGTGAGTTCAAGCCCCACGTTAGGTGTGGAGATTACTAAACAAACAAACAAACTTGGGAAAAAAAAAGAAACATACCAAATAAGATCGTTCTATTAGGAAGAAAGCCATATCTGTTTAACCATTGGGCTGTATATGTTTGAATGAAATAATTTTCTTACATTGATATCAAAGGAATATTTTTAAAGCCATTAAAACATTATTTCAGGTATTTGGTATAAATACCATGAGAGTAGGTACTTTCAGATTTTTTTTAACATAAATTAACTATTTTCAAGAATAGTTTTTCTTGTTAATAATTGTAGTACTTACACATTTTCTCTTTTAGTGAGTTAGACCTTTAAAAGTCTGAGGATATAAGTGGTTAAAAAGAATGAAATGAACTAATTGTATTTTTAAAAGAAAATATGTATAATATCAAAAGATGGAAGATGATATCTTTGAGCTATAGTTTTGGTAAGATACTTTAAATGCTCTAGCAAAATAAGATAATTTTATCCATGATAGATTTTAAGAAACATTTGTTGGATGAATGTATTGAATTGTTAATATGAAGATTTTAAAGCCATGACTAACATGTTTTTTTATTTTATAAAATTTAACTCAAAAATTGGTTAAAACTGGACATATATGTGAATTTTTTATGAAAAGCCTCAAAAGCAGGAAGCAGTAACAACAATACCAGAAAGTATGCCTCAGTATCATAGTTAAAGAATAAACAGAACTTTAGAAAACCTCTGCCCTGTTTTAGAGATAATTATTAAAATCAAGGTGAACTCCTATATGTATTCATAAATTACTGATTTTGGAGAAAATTTTAATTAGAAGATATTGTTTAGTAATAATTTTTGTCATTATTTTAGAAATTTAATTCTGCTGAAACCTTTTATTTTTTTATTTTATTTTATTTTTTTAAGATTTTATTTATTTGAGAGAGAGAGAATGAGAGATAGAGAGCACGAGAGGGAAGAGGGTCAGAGGGAGAAGCAGACTCCCTGCTGAGCAGGGAGCCCGATGCGGGACTCGATCCCGGGACTCCAGGATCATGACCTGAGCCGAAGGCAGTCGCTTAACCAACTGAGCCACCCAGGCACCCCTGCTGAAAACCTTTTAATCTCACAAAATATTTAATTATGTAACCTCTTTTTATTTATTTATTTATTTATTTAAGATTTTATTTATTTGAGAGAGAGAATGAGAGATAGAGAGCACGAGAGGAAAGAGGGTCAGAGGGAGAAGCAGACTCCCTGCTCAACAGGGAGCCCTATGCGGGACTCGATCCCAGGACTCCAGGATCATGACCTGACCTCAAGGCAGTCGCTTAACCAACTGAGCCACCCAGGCGCCCTATGTAACCTCTTTTTAAAATACAGCTTATTTTTTCTTATCTAAAAAAAGGTACACATTAAAAAATTGGAAAATGCTAAATGGTATAAAGTAGAAAATCATGAATCATTCTATTTTCATCACCAAGCAGGACATATTTTGACGTATTTTCTTAAAAAGTATTTCTCTGCTTTTTTTTCTACCATAGAATTAAAGAATTTTTTAAAAATATGGTAAAATATGCTTAACATAAAATTTTCCACTTTAATCATTTTTAAGTATAAAGTTCGGTGTCATTGAGTATATTCACATTGTTGTACAATCATCCATCTACAGAACTTATTCCATCTTGCAGAACTGAAACTCTATACCCATCGAACAGCAACCCCCCATTCCTTCTTCTTCCCAACTCCTGGCAACTACCATTTTATTTTCTGTCTCTAGGATTTTGACTTCTCTAACTACCTCAGTAGAAGTGGAATCATCTGGTATTTGTCTTTTTGTGACTGGCTTATTTCACTCAGCATTAATGTCTGCGAGGTTTATTTTTATGTTGTAGCCTGTATGAGAATTTCCTTCGTTTTTAAGGCTGAATAATATTTCATTATGTATGTACCACATTTTATTTATTCCTTTGTCTGTTGAGGGACCCGTATGTTGCTTCCACCTCATAGCTATTGTGAATAATGCTGCTATGCACACGGGTGTACATATATCTCATTGAGACCATGCTTTCAATTCTTTTGAGAATTGCTGAAGAAGTGGAATTGCTATATGGTAATTGTATTTTTAAAACTTTTGAGTAACTGCCATACTGTTTTCCACAGCAGCTGTACTATTTTACATTCTTGGCACTACTTGTTCATTTTAGTTTTTGATAATAGCCATCCTAATGGGTGTGAGGTAGTAGTACCTCCTTGTGGTTTTGATTTATGTTTCCCTAATGATTAGTGACATTGAGCATCTTTTCTTGTGCTTATATGCTATTTGTTTATCTTCCTTGGAGAAATATCTATTCAAGTTTTGTCCATTTTTGAATCAGGTTGTTTTTATTTGCTTAGTTCTAGGAGTTCTCTATATATTCTGGATATTAATCCCTTATTAGATGGAATCTACAAACATTTTCTTCCATTCTGTGGTTGCCTTTTTACTCTGTTGACAGTGTCTTTGATGCACAGATTTTTTTAATATTCATAAAGTCCAGTTTATTTTTTTGGTTACCTGTGCTTTTGGTGTCATGTCCAAGAAATTATTGCCAAATCCAAATCATGAAGCTTTTATTGTATGTTTTCTTCTAGGAGTTTTCCCGTTTTAGGCTTTATATGTAGGCCTTTGATGTATTTTGAGCTAATTTTTGCTTATGGTATTAGGTGAGTGTTCAACTTCTTTCGTTTGCTTGTTGATATCCAGTTTTCCTATTACCATTTGTTGAAAAAACTTCCCTTTTTCTTTTGAATGGTCTTGGCACCTTATGCAAAAATTATTTGACCATTTATGCAGGTGTTTATTTCTGGGTTCTCTGTTCCATCAGTCTATATATCTGTGTTTATGCCTGTACCACACTATTTTGATTACCGTGCCTTTGTAGTAAAATTTTATTTGAGAGATAAAGAGAGAGAGTGCATGTGAGTGGAGGGGGAGGTGCAGAAGGAGAAGGGGAGAGAGAATCCCAAGCCGTCTCCTTGCTTAGCACAGAGCCCGATGCAGGGCCCATTGTCATGACCTGAGCCGAAATCATGTCAGCTGCTCAACTATGACTGACACCCAGGTGCCCCGTGTAGCTTTGTGTAGTAAGTTTTGAAATCAGGAAATGTGCATACTCCAACTTTGTTCTTTTTCAAGACTGTTTTGGCCATTCAGTGTCCTTTGGAATTCCATATGAGTTTCAGGATGGATACTTCTACTTCAGCCTGAAACTTTGGGATTTTGATAGAGGTTGCATTGAATCTGTAGATTACTTTGGGTAGTATTGACATCTTAACAATAATAAGCCTTTCAGTTCATGACTACAAGATGTCTTTCCATTTATTTATGTTTTCTTTAAATTTTTTTAACAGTGTTGTGTAGTTTTCAGTGTACAAGTATGTCACTTACTTGGTCAATTTTTAAGGAATTTACTCTTTTTGATGCTATTGTAAATGGAATCAATTTGATAATTTCATTTTCAGATTGTTTATTACTAGAATGTAGAAACACAACTGATTTTTATGTGTTGATTTTATATCCTTTTGCTTAGCTAACGTCATACTCAATTGTGAAAGACTGCAAGCTTTTCCTCTAAGATAGAGAATAAGACCAAGAGGGCACTTTTCTGGTCAACATAGTATTGGAAGTTCTAGCCAGAGCAGGTAGACAAGAAAAAGAAAAAAAAGGCATCTAAATTCGAGAGGAAGAAGTAAAGTTATTTGTTTGCAGATGATATGATCTTATATATAGAAAACCCTAAAGATTTTATGTGCCTTCCCATGTATTAAAACTAATAAATAAGCTGCAGGATATAAAATCTCTGCTTTCTAATCATAGTTTTAGGTAAGACTGCATTAAAATTGTAGATCCTGCTTTTTTTACTTGATATTTCAACATATTCATTCCTCCTCACAAGTAATAATTTTAACAGTTTTTAATGGCTAAATAATATTTCATCCTATAATGATCCATTTCCCTAATGTTTGATATTGTTCCTAATTTTTTCATGATTATAAATGATAAATATTGTGATAAATATGTAAATCTTTACATCTCTGATTGTTTTAAAAATTTAGATTCATAGTAGTAGAATTACTGGTCAGAGGGTATGAACTTGAAAAAAATACATAAAAATCTCCTGATACTCTCCACAAATATTTACTGCCATTAACCCTGGTCAGTGTGTGAGTGCTTTCATCTTCACCCTAATCCTAATCCCCCACCTCACTCCCACCCCCGCAAACATTGATTACTTATTTTCAGACTGTCTTGTTTTTAAAACCCAGACATTTAAAAAAGGATTTTTACAAGAGTACAGAAGTGAATGTTGTAATTTTTATATCTGCTAATTTGATACCTTAAAATACTATTTCATTGTTTTAATTTGCATTTCTTTAATGGGATGAATATTCATATTTATTAGCAACTTGTATTTTTGTGATTGTTTTTTTTCAATTACTTATTATTAGGATTTTGTGTTTTTCTAATATTTGTTATAAGCTTTATTTATATTATTAGAGATACTATAACCCTTTTGTATTTGCCTCATGGTTTGCTCAGCTAATTTTATGATAGCAAGACTTTTTGAATTGTTTGTTTATATTTAAAGGACATCTATATAATGAGATATCTTCCTTAATTCAGACAGTCAGGATGTGTTTTCCTTCCTTTCTTCCTGTTTCCTTTCTTTCTTTGTATTAGGATGTTATAAAAATTAATGGAACAAATAATTGAAGTGACAGTGCTTGGTATACTTTAGAAAATAATCATTTTTAAGTTTCATAAGACTTCTACAAACATTTATGTTTAGTACACATAACTGAGATTGTATTTTTTCCCTACTGTTTATTAAAATGAGGCTTATTTAACGATATCTACAAGCAGTACTTATGAAATTCAGAATTTTTAAATTCATATAGCAGAATAAAATACTATATTTACAAATTTGAGAAAGTTTAGAGTTACATATGAGATGGCAATAGAATTAAACATAGTGGCGGGGGGGAGAATTAAACAGCAGAAACTAATATAGAGAATCTTTAATTCTCTACAAATTTAATGTTTCTAATTCTGTATACATGATACTTGCTTTCATGTTCTTTTGTACTTAAACATATGTTTGTATTCTCCTCTTTCTAGTTGTTTCACCCCTCGTGTGGTACCTGTTAAGTATTACATATTGGTTATATTGTCTACTTATTCTAAGAAATCAGTAGAAACTGGCAGTGTACTGCTGGTTCTTGAAATCATGACATAACAGAAAAAATCCTGTAGTCTCATTAACCTTTTCTAAAGTTTATTTTAAAAATTTAAAAATTAGAACTTCAACAAAATATGGGATAGTATAATACCCAGTTCTCTGGAATTGTCTTTTCATCTTTCTTCCCAGTGTATCAATAGCAAAATATACATTGGAGCACCACCTATGTAACATGCTGAAGTGGTGTCTTTTTTTTTTTTTGGCTTGGTCCTGTATGATCAGGGTACCACCTGAGGCTATTCTGATGATGAAAGCCAAGGTGTCTTACATTTTTATGTAAGTTACTTAACATACTGTTAAATTTCATTTTTTTTTAAGTAAAGTAAAATACTCATCAAATCACATTTATTTGCACCAGGGAAAGAAAGTGTTGGCATTCATAATTGAAATCAACGAATAACCTACCTAACTGGATTAGGGCCCTGGCTCCATCTCCTTTAGGAAAACCTTCTGTGGGGAGTGGGGCTTCGACCCTAACCCAGCTGGGCTGTAACAACTGCTGCATTTTCTAAGGGGCAGAATTTTCTACTACTTTTCTGCAGGCTCAGCCTTCCAGATCACCCCAACCAGAATTAATCTCACCATCCTGTGTTCCTGTAGAACTTTGTTTGTACCTCTGTTTTAACAACTAGCACCTCTGCTTTGTATTACACCTATTTGTTTGCATGTCTGTCTTTCCCTACTAGATTGTAAGTTCCCTGAGGACAGGAATCATGTCTTAGTCATCTTTGAATCGTTCCTAGAAGTCTAGAACAGTGCTTTAACTATCTTAGACAGTGGATAAATTTTAAAGTGATGAATTTATTCTACCCCAGCTAGTGAAAAAGAATGTTATTGGGAATTACAGCAAGTTTTCTGGCTGTTACTTTACACTAAGATCAAATGACAGGAAAGCATAATCAGCCAGTTGTGCTAAAAATATGTAAGTTAGCAATTTTAAACATGCCAGGTAGTTAAAGACAAATAATAAAAATGCTTATAATAGATGCCCCCATTCTAATCAAATACAAATATGAGATCTTAAATTGTCATGGAGGAGAGGAGGGGATGTAAAATTACCCAAAATGGGTTATTTTCAAAATGCAGAAGGAAAGAACTTAAAACTTTATTGCCAACTAAGTATTCTAATCTGTAATAATTTATCCAATTTTCTGGAGTTTTAGGAAACTCAGACTTCTCCTTCTTCCCAGTGCAACTTTTCAACTTCATTAGATAGATTATTCTGGTTTGATCAGGAATTGTGATCAGATTATAAATACGTAAATGTTTATCAATATATTGCCTTTAGATTATTTGCCTAGTGAAAGTACTTTTTAGTTGTTCTCTGTTCTGAAAGAAATCCTCTCAAATTAGAATAGTAGAATTGTTTGACAAATCTTGAGTGCCTACCCTGTGCCAGATACCATGGTAAGGACTGTATATATATATATATATATATATA
>NW_027397131.1:1360942-1600078 GCF_003265705.2 Callorhinus ursinus
TATATATATATATATATATATATATATATATATATAGGTAAATAAATGATGTTCCTTGGGGCACCTGGCTGGCTTAGTTGATAGAGCATGTGGCTCTTGATCTGGGCTCATGAGCTCAAGATCAACATTGAGCGTAGAGATTGCTTAAATAAATTAACTTAAAAAATGAAAAAATAATTAGAATAGACTTCACTGTTCTTTGGGACAAAATACCTTCATATCTGGCTGTTACATTGCCAAACTTTGTTTTTAGATTATGACCTCAACCAAATTTTACTGAAATGTGAACCCATGCCACATTCCTAGTGTGAATTGAACTTTGAAATAAATTCATTTGTTTTTATATATTGATAATTGAGTTTGCAGAGTTAGAATTATTAGTTTTACAGTTCTTTGGTAAATAATGGAGCGATAGTAAAGACACCATACCTTCAAAGTTATTATTTCTCTGCAAAGTAAAACACTTTATGAGATCAAATTATGTATAGTAAAGTATCAAAGTTTTTAAATGATAAAAGCTAATACTGACAGACTACAATGAATGAGCACATCTATCCTTTTCTTGTGGGTCATAAATGATATTATTTTGGGGGAAAGTATTTTGTTGTAAGGACCATAAAGAGGTTCATCCTCTTGATTCATTAATTCTTCTCTCAGGAAATTATTTTTACAAAACAATTTTTAAAAAGTAAAAATTAAATTCAGTTCAGCTAATGTTTATCAGACACCTTATGTGAGCAAGACAGTCTGCTAGGTCTGCAGATACAAAAAGAAAGGCAAAATGTTTTATGCAGAAAGATGTTCATTATAGTCCTACCACAATTTGTGAATATTGTTAAATCAGATATTATGCAGCTTTTAAAAATTATAATTATGAATACTTTAGAGAAGCATGGACAAATAAAATTCAAGTAAAAATAATCTTGATTATAGTGGTATCAAAATTATATACTTAGAAAGTATTATCAACTAATTAAAATCATTTTTTTAGAAAGATGGGATTATGCCTGACTTAATTTGTCTTTTCATTTTTTTATTATTTTTTTTTAAAGATATTTATTTATTTGACAGAGAGAGACACAGCGAGAGAAGGAACACAAGCAGGGGGAGTGGGAGAGGGAGAAGCAGGCTTCCCGTGGGGCAGGGAGCCCAATGCGGCGCTCGATCCCAGGACCCTGGGATCATGACCTGAGCCGAAGGCAGACCCTTAACAACTGAGCCACCCAGGCGCCCCTAATTTGTCTTTTCAATAGAAATAGTTATTATTTCCCAAGAAATTAGAAATTTATTATAATGAGTTTATCATGTAGTTTTTATTTTGGAAATGATTTTCTTCAAATGAATTCTTTTAGATCTGTCTTCTGTTAATATACTTTGACAGCTACTTTTTAAGTTTTGTTAATACAGCATTTTTAATATCCTTAATAGTACAAAGAATTAAAACTTTCTGGGGCGCCTAGATGGCACAGTCAGTTAAGTGGCCAACTCTTGGTTTCTGACCACATTTCCTGGTCATGAGATCAAGCCCCACGTTGGACTCCATGCTGAGTCTGCTTGAGATTCTCTCTTCCTCTCCCTCTGCCCCTCCTGCTCATGCTCTCGCTCAATTGCTTGCTCTGTAAAATAAAGAAATCTTAAAAAAAAAAAAAACCTTTCTAAAAAAAAATAACAGTTCGAACAACAAAATTAATATAATGAAGCTTTATTTAAGGTTTGTTTTTAACTCCATCTGAATTACTATTTGTTCATAGATTTACATGGCTTGATGTGACCTTAGAGATGTTCTAGTCATAGATTTAGACAGTGTATTTATTGAAAAAGAGAACCTTAGCAGTCATCTAGGAATGCAGTGTAATATATTAAGAACCATAAGTCTTGATGTTGGATTTCCTCCTTCAAATTCCTACTGTGCCATTTGTGGTTAATATCAGGATGAACTTGAGTTATTTATTCTGTCTCACTGTCTTCATAATAGTAGTACCTACCATATAAAGTAATTGTGAAGGTTAAGCAGCAAAGTATATAAATAAAAGCCTTAGTATAGCACTGCAGTGAGTTTTGCCAACTGTACAGTTTTAGGGGAATCCCCAGAAGACCAACTTCTTCTCATCATTTGTAAGTTTGAGGGTTTCCCTAACCCATTCTCAGGCTTGATAAGTCACTAGAAGGATGAAAACTGTGATGCTAGTGTCTGCAGTTTATTGCAGAGAAAGGATGAAGATTAAAATCGGCCAGTGGAAGAGATGCATAGGGCACAGAGTATAGGAGGGGTCCACAACATAGACTGTGAAGTCATGGACATCATTCTGTCTTTCCAGCCACAACGTGCAGCACTACACAGAGTTTTTAACAAGCAAAGAAGCTCACCCAAGTCTTTGCTGTCCACAGTTTTTGTTGGAGCTCAGTTTACATACTGTCCACATACCTGAGCTGCAGTCTCTATTTCCTCCTGGACATCGGACTAATACCTATAGTTATCACTTCCTCTGGAAGTTGTAACTGATGATACTGAAATGCCCAAAGTCCCCATCATAAATCACATTATTAGACTGTTCAGTGGCCAGAGTCCTCAGGCAAACAAAGACTCTTATCAAGCAGGACATTCCAAAGGCCTAGACATCACCTCTTAGTAACTGACATCTAGGCCAGATCTCTTGAGTAGAGATGCTTCTTCACTATACAGGCCACCCCCTAGCCTTTGTCCTGTACTCTCCTACAGTAAAACAATCATATTTGTCTGGATATCTATACTTCATATAGCATTTATATGATGGTCATAGCAATAGCAACATTATCAATATGTGCAACATTTGGAGGAGCTGGTGTGGAGTAGGAAGAGATATAAGTAAATAGTTAATCTGACTTATAGAGCCATTTCATACATTTTCATATTCTTGTACTAATTTTGTTATTCATTTACTCCCATGATTTACTGCTATTTGTAATTTATGATAAACTTATAACTTGATAAACTAATTTAGCATAGAAATTAACTGATGGCTAGCTAAATGTAGTTTTTCCTCAGACCACTCTTTTTCTATCAGCATTGTATTCTGAGAAGGCTTTAACTCAGTCTCCTGATACATTTGATTATCACCAGTATTATTTTTAGACTTTTTTTTTTATAAGTTGTGAATCTTACCAACAATGTCATTGTTACATGTTGGTTACAATTGCAGTATGTTCATAATACATTTCAGTTTCATTAAAGAACAGATTAGTCAGAATTGCAGAGGAATTTGCCTCCTCAACAGAATTAACTCTTACCCATATACAATTGTATTAGTTACAGTTGGCCCTTATTCTGCTATTTCTGGGTTCCAAGTCAGTTTTGAATAAAGCAATTCAGCCTGTTTCAGTTCACAAGCTTGCACTAAGACTGGTTCCCACTGTGTGTTGTCTATTGTAGGACCCACCTCTCTCCTACAGGGAGGACACAAGAAGTATTCAGAATAGTTCCTTCCTCTATTAGGTTATACCAAAGGGTATGTTTTATTTTGATCAGTCGTGGGGGTAAGGGCAGTCATACATAGTTCATCGATGTATATTACAGGTGCCCCAGAAGAACTTCCATAGGTTTGGAGGTCCATAAGATCCCCTTAGGTGTGCCCCTTGAGCCTTAGCATCTAAGATGAAGGATCATTGTCCTTTGGCTACTTGAGCCTCTGTATTAAAACTGTCCAGGGGCACCTGGGTGGCTCCATTGTTAAGCGTCTGCCTTAGGCTCAGGTCATGATCCCAGGGTCCTAGGGTCAAGCCCTGCATTGGGCTCCCTGCTCCGCAGGAAGCCTGCTTCTCCCTCTCCCACTCCCCCTGCTTGTGTTCCCTCTCTCGCTGTCTCTCTGTCAAAATAAATAAAATCTTAAAAAAAAAAACAGTCCAGAGGCCCTTATAGGTCAGAGTATAGTTCTTTCTTGATGTTGGGAATGTTTCTTGAGTCTGCCTGACCCATTTCACTACAACCCCATTATCTTCATAGGCTGATTCTCATCCCTTGCTTTTTCCTCCTGGAGGAGAACTCCCTCTAATCTCCTTATTCTCGTTAGTACGTCTTCTTCTTCTGAATGCCACTCCTCATTAAAAGCAAATTCATCTTGTCCTACAATGACTAGACCAGTACCAATATCCTCTAAAGTCCTTTTCTGTTTTGTGTGCCTGTGTTCTTTAATCCAGCATGCATTTTATTATCATTGTGTACTAACAGAGTACAGTTGGGATACATCTTTTTTACTCTAAAATGTTGGGTCCCTGTACTAGGATTAGATGAGCAATCACACCTAGATGTAATTTAGAGTGTGCCATAAAGCCTCCCATAGGTCTTCCTCCTTGTCTCAGGATGGACAAAAAACCCACAAAAATGGATGATATGAATTTGTGCATAGTATACTGTGGCATGTTGGACATGCCACTATGTTTTTTGTATTATCAACAGGGACCCTTTTTTTAAGCATTTGGTCATCAAGTTATTTAGTGATCAGTTTGCCAGAAGTTATATACCTCATGGTCCATTAGCCCTTATCCAGAGATTCTTTCCCAATGGTATCCTTTATAGTGATATAGCCTGAAAAATAAGAATTGAAGGATACTGGCACTTGAGAGTCCTGTTCACAGGGCTGTTGTACAAAGAATTTGTCTAGCTTCCTTACTACACTATTTGAAATTAACTTGTGTAGTTTAGAGCATTCTCGTTGGCTCCCACTTAATCTGTCCAGTCACTGTTGCACTTAAAATGGCTTTATAAGCCTTCTGTTTTATAGTGCTAAGTAGGAGAAACCTTCCCCAGTCAGGCATAATAAATAATCTTTGTAATACTTTCAGGTAAAGGAGATGCAACTACTTTACATAAAGTCTGTTCAAACACTCCAAATGTCATCTAAATGTTTTACTTAATCATATTAACCTTTACATTTCTATATCCCCTTAATCTAACTGTAGCCTCCATTTCACCAGTAGATTTATATCCTTAGTACCTGGGGCTCCCATAGCAAGGAATCCCAGAAACATCTTTTTTCTGTCCTATTTTACCCATTTAATGTGCCCCTGATCTTTGGACCCCAGCTGGGGTTTGGCCAGGGGACTCAGGCATTCTCATCTGTAATCTTGTTTAGATTCTGGAAACATTAGCTCAGAAAACTTGAAGTTTCTCATACTCATCTTCCCCTTTCCTAGTTCTTAAGGTTATCTCAAACTAGAATGAATAAAGAGGATTTATTTAGGGCTCATTAATGTTGGGGAACCTAGCAGTTCCTCCTGTCAGTTCTCCCAAACTCTAAGAGTGCTGCAGTAAGATCTTTGTTTTGATATCCATCAATGTCCACTTCAATCATCCCATTTCTTTTTTTTTTTTTTAAAGATTTTATTTATTGATTTGAGAGAAAGACAGCAAGAGAGGGAACACAAGCAGGGGGAGTGGGAGAGGGAGAAGCAGGCTTCCGTGGAGCAGGAAGCCCGATGTGGGGCTCGATCCCAGGATCCTGGGGTCATGACCTGAGCCGAAGGCAGACAGACGCTTAACGACTGAGCCACCCAGGCGCCCCGATCATCCCATTTCTTAACAGCCACTGAAAGATTTTCATTCAGCAGGAATGAGTCTATTGACTCTTGCCTTTCTCTTTCCCTCTTCTCTTAAAATCTTTATTAACTATTATTTCAGCAAAACTTTTCCCTAAAGAAGTAGATATGTGACTAGTGGCTTTCGCTGGATCTCGCCAAAACCCAGGCTTGGCTCAGCATCAGGCTCTACCCCATCACTCTCCCTTACTTTTTCTCTTTAGTTGTTAGAGATAACAATAATTAAGAGATTGTATAGTTAGTTCATTTTTAAAATTTTGTATTTCTTCATATATCTAGTGAGCTAACCCCTTAGGACTTGGATCCACCATTTCTAAATTCCATTGGTAAGTTGTATTTCTAGTAACTGATCACAGTACAGTTTTAGTTCCATACCATGGATTGGCCCTGTGGCCATACAGAAATAAAGGGTTTGTCATCTCCTACCCTCTCATTCTTTTTCTTTCCAAACCACACCATTCAGTTGGTTAGCATTTATCTTGCTGATACCAGCTGCAGTGAGTTTGGCCATCTGTACAATTTGGGAGAACAGTCTCCACAAGACTTCCCTCATTCCTGATACCATTGTTAAGTTCAGGGGTTTCCAAAAACCACCCTCAGGTTTGATAATTTGCCAGAAAGACTCACAGAGCTGACTGAAAACTGCTATACTCATACCCACAGTTTGTTACAGAGGAAGGATACAAATTTAAATCAGGCAAGGGAAGAGTCCTAGGATACAAAGTCCAATAGGAGTTCAAACATGAAGCTCCTGGTCATCTTCTCCTATTGAGTCATCAACAGTATTACCTCTTGGGGCGCCTGGGTGGCTCAGTTGTTGGGTGTCTGCCTTCGGCTCAGGTCATGATCCCAGGGTCCTGTGATCGAGCCCTGCATCGGGCTCCCTGCTCCGCCGGAAGCCTGCTTCTCCCTCTCCCACTCCCCCTGCTTGTGTTCCCTCTCTCGCTGTGTCTCTCTCTGTCAAATAAATAAATAAAATCTTTAAAAAAAATATTAAAACAGTATTACCTTTCTCCAGCCATAGTGTGTGACACTGTGCAGATTAATGCCAACCAGGAAAGCTCAATCAAACCTCTTGTGTTCATTGTTTTTATTGGGACTTGATCACATACTGTCCACATGACTGACCTTTAGTCTTTAGCCACTCCCAGGGGGTCAGACTCATACCTTTAGTTATCACTTCTTCTGTGGAGGTTACAGCTGATACTGTGTGGCCCAGAGCTCCCATCATAAATCAGACGGTTAGACTGTCCATTGGCCAAAGCTTCCAGGCAAATAGACATGCCTATTAGGCAGGATATTCCAGAGGCCTACAGGTCCCCTCCCAGTAGTCCAGGGCAGAGGGCAGACTCCTCTTTGGATTAGGTTAATTTTTTACTATATGAGCTCATATCATATGTAAAACACTTTATAAAAAGTCTTTTGTTATGGTGTTAATTATCATTATTCAGTTTAATGTCCTCCCTTTTCCAGCAAGAAAAAGGACGATTTAGGGTAATTATGTTAGCTGATTTGTTTACATTTGTTTTCAATTTAGTTACCGCAACTGGAAATGGAACCCCAAATTCCTATCTCCAAGATAATGCTTTTTCTTCTATAGTAGAACATATATTCCCTACCAGTTATTGAATCTTACTGAGAAAAATCAGGGGAATAGCATTTGTATTTTTCAGCCAGCTTAGTTTCAGGAAAAGTCTTAGAAGGAAAACAACTTAATACTCATTTCACTTTTTTTGGTAAAGATTTTATTTGAGCGAGAGAGAGCACGTGAGAAAGTGGGGGAGGGGAGGGGAGGGGCAGAGGGAGAGAAAGAGAATCTCAAGCAGACTCCACTCTGAACACAGGGTCCGGCTTGGGGCTCAATCTCATGACCCTGAGATCATGACATAAGCCGAAATCAAGAGTTTGATGCTCAATTGACAGAGCCACCTAGGTGCCCCAGTAATACTCATGTCTTTATTCCTGATCAGATAATTTAAGGCCTTGCAGATATAACCAAGAGTAAACTGAAAACTTTTGGTCAGGAAGTCCAGAGAGTAAGGAGAGAGACAGATATGCAGGTAGAAAATGAACCAATCAATGATAAAATAAACGTTTATAAAAATGGGAGAAGTGGAAAAGCTGTACCTAGCTTGGCAAGGGAGCTAAGAAAAAGCTACACAGAGAATGATCCTTGATGTGATTTTTAAATGCTGAATTGACATTTTCTGATTGGAAAAGGGTATAGAAGTCATTTTGTGAGAAAAGAGGTTCAGATTGGGAAATCCCAAGAATTTATGCCAAGCTGGAGCATAATTTATAGTAATTGTGGTGGAGTGGCAGAAAATGAAGTAAGGAAGAGCAAGCATAGAACAGAGCATTAATAGTTTTGTGTTACAATAAAGATTTTGGACATTTCCTCCTGTACAGAATGGAAAGTCATTGAATCACAACATGTGGATTGAACAGTCACTTATCTATTTTAGGTAGATTACTGTAGCAGCAGAATGAAGTGATGGGAAAGAGACTAGGAGTTTGTCATTTTTTATTGTGTTTAAATAATCTAAGTGAGACTTGGATAAATGTACCTGGTGGAACACATGTTTATCTTCATTCCTCCAAAATTGCACCGAAATAACAAAAAGTTAAAAAGGACAGAGAGAACAGGCGAGAACAGTAATAAGATATTAATAAAGTTTTAGAATATAGAATGGATGAGAAGCAGTGACCCACTTAATGAGATTCAAGAAAACTGAAACATAAATGTCAGCAGAGAAGCTGGCAGATCTCAGAAAGTTTCAAAAATTGGAGTACTGTATGCTTTGCATAGTAGAGGTAATTGATGGGGCTGAAAATGGAGGGGTTAATTGACAGGTGATATGAAGAGAAGTAGCCTCGCAGGACCTTCCCCATATTCTCAGCCAGGCAGCCAACCCTTCCTACCTTATGGGAAATGGGGGGATACATTCTCTCGAGAATCTGAGCACCAAAGGTTTTGGCTTCAAGGACACTTGCAACAGTATTTCTGGTGTGATGTGATAGGACTACATGATTATCCTTTTACTAAGTGGTGCAACTTTTTTATTTTCCTTCAGCTCCTTTTTCTTCATTCTGCACTTTGAATATTGCTAGCCAAAACCCCTAGGGAAATGATTAGAGAATTGTCTTCTCAGGGAAAGTGAAGGTCCCCAGAGAAATGAGCAACAAATACTTTAAGGATCCTCCAGCAGAATGGTCAAATTTCCACCCATTCAGTCTATAGTGAGGCCCACTGGAAATCCTACTAAAATCACAGCAAACCTGCAATGATACTCACTAAACTAAGGTCACTCAGTCATCTGAGGATCACCAGTCATCTGAGGCCTGCTCATAGTTTTAAAATTATATATAAATTGTATATTACCTACTAATGAGATTTATGGTTAACTTTTTGCCTGAATGAGGGCAACAATTATGCACTTAAATGTATTTAGTATAGGCACAGGACCTGATAACGGTTATTGAGTTAACTATGAATGAATGAATGAATGACACTTTAATGTGGTTATGAATTGAAAGGAATTTCTTGTTTTCAGTGTTAAACCTCTTCTTTCAAACTAGTAATTTTAATATATCAACATTTCTAAAATCATATGAAAAAATAATTGAACTTGTATTCCAAATACCTTTTTTTCTAGGTTTGAGTACCTTTGACATGTAAATCTAAATTTTTTCTAATCCATAATTTTGGATTTTGCTTTCCATGTTTGTTTCCTGGGATCAAATTGAGCAGGATATGCTTACTGAGTCATAAATTTAAGATGTGCCATAAATAAAATTGGGAAGAAACCAACAAAGCAATTATGTATGAAACCCCAGAGACATTTCTTCTTTTATCTGTTACTTTGTTCCTCCTAACTTTAGTGTGCCGAGTTCTAGGTATGCAAGTACCAAGTTATGTTGTTTCGTAAGACATGAAAAGAACTCATTTAATATTAAAATCAGAAAAGTTGTGGGAAAAGAAGCAAAAATAATTATGATTTTAAGGCGCTAGCCACAGTTAATGTTGAAAACAATTTACTTTTAACATTTGAATCATCAAAAGCAATTGAAAAGTATTTAAAGGAAACTTTTTTATAGAAATGTGGGTTTTTCCCTTTTAAAATCTTATTTTTATTTAGATTTAGATCAGTGGGACATTATATATTTCTGAATTTGCAGTTAATTTTTTTTCTTTCTGTTTTTTTCCTACTTTTCTAACCCTAATCCATGATCTAGCTTACTTTTTTTGTGTATGTTTTAGGTTGTTGTCACATTTCAATGATTTAACCAAAAATGGCAGTTAGTAGCAATTAATTAGAATTTGTTTTTCAGAATAGTTAATTTTTCTCTGTAAGGGTATTCATATTTGGTAGGCCTTTTTGTTTTTGCCCTTTTCTTGAGCCACAGTTAGTTATTATTCTCAGGATATAATTTATGAAAAATCTCTATATACTAAAATTACTTTGGAATCATTTACTTGATTATTTGATCTTTCCATTACAGGTATTTCCCATATCTGTTCATCTTTTTTGTTATGTTTGGAATTGCTACGGATTTTCATTTTGTTGCTCTTATAATTTGAAGCAGCCAAAAGCAGCTAGCCATGTAAAATAAAGGTGGGAGACTGTTGATTCTGTTTTCTTCCTGTCCAGAAATGTGGTTGCCATGTCTACCATGTGTTCTAATTTTAGAGGTTTTTTTTCAGCTTTTGGGGGGAAAATGTCTGCCTTGTTGAGCAGTCTAAAAATGCTTACTTGTTTACATAAGTAGATTCTCTTTTCTGTATATATACTTTTTTTTAATTGATAAATGGTTACAAATAACTTAAAATACAGCAGCATCATATATGTGTTGCATGATAATTTCATTCATTCAATAAATATTTTTTGCCATTTACTGTGTGCTAAGCATTATGCAAGTACTGTGAATCTCACAGTATGATCCTTGCTGTCTGACACAGTTATTTAATTGCAATTGTGAAGAGTTCTTTGAAAAATAAGTATAGATTGGGGTGCCTGGCTCACTCATCTGGTCGATCACATGATTCTTAATCTAGGGGTTGTGAGTTCAAGCCCCACATTGGGCATAAAGCTTACCTAAAAAATATATTAGTTATCTCTTCTGATACTGTTTTTAATGTATTTATATTTACCTTTTGAAAACATGATTTGTTTTATGTTTTTTTTATTTCATTGCATGTAATAGATAGTATCAGGAACAAAACATTATTTAATTTTTGAAGGCTTATTACTAAGTTCCAGGCGTTTTTTAAGAGTGTTTTGCCTCATTCATTTGAGGTAGATACTTTTATTATCCCTGTTTTGCAGATCAGTAATCTGAGACATATAGTTATATAACATAGTGAGGTCAGAAGCAACTGTGTATTGGGAAGTTTAAATAATTGTGAATTACATAAGGTTAAAAGTTATAATTTTCTCTCATTCTCTTCTATGTATTTCCCATAGGTATCTGTCATTAACCAGTTGTTACATGTCCTTTTAGATTTTCCTGTCCCACTTTTCTTCTTCCCTTCTTGGTAAACATGTATATTTTTTCAAAAAAAATCTTGTTTTAAAGCTAGAGGATTATTATGCACGTGAATGAAATGTGATTTTGATATCATAAGGTTATAAAGTTGAAGTGGATATATGAACCATGAAAGGTACCTATCAAACCATTTAATATCTTGTAAACTGGGTGAACTCAAAGATGGTTGTGCTGATCTTGGAGCTCAACTAGGGATTTCTAGGAATAGAATGATTTGCAAGGTCTTTTCTGTTCTTCAGGGAAGGGCTAGGGGTAAAACATATCGAAGTAATCACTTTCTGAGGGAAAAAAGGAGGTCTTACCTTTTTTGGTTGAAGAAATAATTACAGATTTAGAAATATTTTTATCTTTTGAAATGTCTCTGTCTCCCACTTTTTAGTGAGTAAAGCCAGGAAATCTCTGGTATTCTGACATATGTTGTGTTTGCAGACAAATATTGTCTTCTGTAATCTGTAGTGGTAAGGAATATGTATGTAGTGGTGGTATGTATGGTTTGGATAAAATCTTTTGCAATCCTTTTACTGTGATACAGCACTGCTATGTACTACAATATAGATTGTGTAAATCTGATACTGTTATAATTTTAAATGTGAGATAAACGGTTTTTAAACTTAGTTTTTACTCTTATTGAAGTACAAGGAGTCCTCTTTTAAATATAGTGTATTTGAAGAACATATGAGTAATTTTGGAGTACCAGATGAGTTTTATTTTAGAAAATAGTGATGCATGTAGCCTGCTATTTCTGCTAAATTATGGTTTTATTGGGCTTTCAATCAGCTAGTCTTGAAACTTCATCATTCTGTAGTCCAAATAAAGCTGGGTGTGCTTGCCTCTTAACGCTGTGCCCATATCATTATTTAAAATAAATGCACGTGAGCATATACTATCTTTTTTGAGTAAGTAACTGGAGAAGTTATGACAGAATGCTGAACAAAACTACAAAATCTTTACCTCTCTTTCTCCCGAACCAAGAGCTACTCTCACACAGCTGTTCCTCAAAAAATCTTTTTTGTCTGTTCCATACCTTTGATCTTTTTTACCTCTTCCACAAACTGCCTGAATCTTTCTTTTCCAGGAGTACTACTCTGTGCTCTTTCTTGTGTACATCAATTTAGGCTCTGTTTCAAGGTTTTTGTAAATGGTGTGAGGGTACTGGGGATTCTTGTGGTGATAGAATAGTTCCAAATCATGGTTGTGGTGGTGGTTACATGAAGACACACAGAAGATACAATAAAATCGATTGTGTGTACATGTGCACACACATGCACACACAGATATGAGTGCATGTAAAACTGGTGAAATGGGATTTGCGGTTTGTATCAATATCAATTTCTTGGTTTTGACATGATCTTATAGCTATACAGATGTAACTATTAGGGGAAACTGGGTGACTCTACCTTTTTTCTTTTTTTTTTGCATTTTCCTGTGAATCTATAATTATTTCAAAATAAAAAAAAATAGGTCAGTGGGATGAGAACACATGTAAGAGAAATTAGAGAAACACTTCGTTTTTCATTTGTTTTTTAAACAAGATTTCCACCCTCAACAAAGTGTTGAAAGGCATTTACTTTTCATTAGACTAAAATTTAAAAAATAGACATAAAGGTTATTGATTCACACAAACAGCTAAAAGATTAGGAAGTGATAAAAATTATGGAATAAACTAAAGAAAATTCAAATAAAAATACTCCAGATAAAGGTGAAAAAAGTAAATGTAAAAGATTACTAAAATAGTTATTTTTTAAACTAGAGGAAAAGTGAAATATACAAATCTATGTAAAAGTCAGTGTTCAACATTTTCAATTGTAATAAAATACAATTAAATTCAGAAAGCTTAAAAACATATAAAATGAAAAAATTGGTTAAAGTGGAGAAAATGGTCATCGGGGCGCCTGGGTGGCTCATTTGGTTAAGTGTCTGACTCTTGATTTCGGCTCAGGTCATGATCTCAGTTTCATCAGATTGAGACCCACCTTGGTCTCCACACTCAGTGGAAAATCTGCTTGAGATTCTCTCCTTCTGCCCCTCCCCCCGCTCGTGTTCCCTCTCTCTCTCTAAAATAAAATAAGTCTTTAAAAAAAAATGAAGAAATGGTTAATAATAAGAAAGATCCAGGGGCCTCCCGGGTGGCTCAGTTGGTTAAACATCTGCCTTCAGCTCAGGTCATGATCTCAGGGTGCTGGGATCGAGCCCTGTTTCCAGCTCCATGCTTGGTGGGGGGTATGCTTCTCCCTCTTCTTCTACCTCTCCCTACTGCTTGTGCTCTCTCTCAAATAAATAAATAAATAAAATCTTTTTTTTTTTAAAAGATCCAGCTAATTAGATATAGTAGCTAATGTAATATAATCAGAAATTTAAAAGTTAAATGGAGAAAAGATGTCAAAACAATGAAAAAACATGAATGTTTTAGGACAAGGAAATTAAAAATGTAGAATTTCACTGGCATAAAAGAAAAGTCTGATGACCACCTTTCTCTTCTCTCTCACTTAATGACATGAGGAAGTGCTCCATTGCTGGAACAGTTGATTCATAATGATCTTCTTTAAGCCATTTGTTGCAGTTGTGGTTGTGTAACTGATTATATTATACTTTATAATTAATTATATTTATATTTATAGTTAGGCACCTGATTACTATAAAATGTTAATTAGGTAATGGATTTAGAAATAATCCCCAATGTTCTTTGGTTCCCCGAAGGAGAACTGTCAATTATTATGAATATATTTTCCAAGTGAGAATCTGATTTTCACCTGCTTTGCTTAAATTCCTTCAGCATTTTCTCATTAATCTTATTAGGAAGAAGACCAAACTTACCAATTTATAAGACTTTTAAATGATTTTGCCCCTCTAACTTTATGAACTATCGATACCCTGCCCCCTGCCCCATTGTTCTTCATAGCTCATCCTTGTAATTTCCTTTAAGTTCTAGAAAAATAGTATTTTTTCCTATATTTCCATATTTTCTCCTGCCTCATGCCTTGCACATAACTGTTTTCTCTGCTTAGAACATTTTACTATTTCACTCAACTTGTATCTCAAATACTACTTTATGTCTTCATGGAAGGGCTCTCTAAACCACATGGTTTAAATTGAGGAAAGTACTTAATAAATTTTCCTAATTTCATTTATCATAGGTATAATTTTATGCCATTATTTGGTGAATGTCACTCTTTCCTACTAGAGCCTATGTCCATTGAAGACAGGGTCATGCTTGTTTTTGTTCAGTATTGTAAATTTTCTCCTCGCTTAGTGGAACTCTGAATTAGACTTAATATAGACTTCATCACCCCTTCCTCTCTTTATCTATGTATTTTTTCACTGTTTTACTGCTTTTCACTATACTGTATTTCCTCTGATCTGACTTCCAGCTTACTTATGCTTTTCACTGTTTTTTAATAAGCTTTTATCTTTCTGAAAATTTTCAATAAATCTCTTTTTTTATACTTAAAAGTTCTGATTCTTTTCCAATTCTGCTTGCCTTTTTAAGAAAAAAATTCTGGTTCCTACACATATTTCTAAACTTGTCTTTTGTTTAAAGATAATAGTACTCGTAATTATTCTGTGTTAACTTGTATCCGTCAATTATTATGTCTTAAGTTTTTCCTATTTGTCTCTGCTGGTTCTCAGTAATGTTACCTTCTTTTCTTTCTTTTTTTTTAAATTTAAATTCAACTTAGTTAACATACAGAATGTTACCTATTTTCTTGTATTCAGTTAACTTTTTACTCTTCACACCACTTCCCCCTTTTCCAGGCTGAGATGGTTGAGGGAGTTCTGTGAGGATATTTTGATGCCTAGAATGAAGGTAGCTTTCTCCAGAGAGGATTTGCCATTGAGTGTACTGTATATTTGGGCTGGCACTGTCATGGTGGTCTTAGATGTTTTTAAATTTAAAGCTTGAAGTTTTTTGTATCACTAAGGTGATGTGAATGAATCCATATGAGGGCTGATTTGTAGTTACAACTTCCAAGGAATTTTTTTTTTTTTAACTATACTTGCTTAGTACCAACCTAGTTTTCTTTGCAGACCCAAGAAGTGAAAAGGGGAAGTTTATTCTTTTTTTTTTTTTTTTAAGATTTTATTTATTTATTTGACAGAGAGAGAGAGAGACAGCGAGAGCAGAAACACAAGCGGGAGGAGTGGGAGAGGGAGAAGCAGGCCTCCCACAGAGCAGGGAGCCCAATGTGGGGCTCGATCCCAGGACCCTGGGATCACGACCTGAGCCGAAGGCAGACGCTTAACGACTGAGCCACCCAGGTGCCCAAGGGGAAGTTTATTCTTAAGGTATGGTTAGTTACCCCTTAATGGTTCTGGGCTTAGGAGGGGTGAGTCCTTAGCCTTCTTGCTTTGAGCAGACTGTGGCTTTTGTGTGTTTTGATACTCTTTCCCTAGAATCTCACATTTGTCTCCATTCAGCAAGTGCTCTTAGGGTAAAAGTCCCTGTTTTTTAATATGAAGACTTAAAAGTAAGTGAAAATGTTTTCTGGGAATTGCAGACACAAAATTAGTGTCCTGATTTAATACATATATTGGAATTATTCACATGTAGATAATAATTGGTTGTGAGTTTTAAATGCCTTTGCTTATATAGAACCTTTCAATAAATTCATGGCATATGTTGGTACCATTGCTATGCAAAACTTACTTGACTTCGAAAAGTAAAAAGTTTTGAAACAATTGGTGTATTTGTGGGAATTTTTTTGGATATTTGTTAATCATAAGTGAAATGGTGGAATAATTTTCAAGTTAGTGTATCAGGTTAGATAATAAGGTTTTAAAATATATAGAAAAGAAACATAAGAAAGAATTTATTTCAGAAAAGATTAAGTATTCATTTGTGGAATTCCATTGAAACAAATGGAGAAATCTTTTTGGACATATAATAAATAAAAATTTTTTTATTCTGGGCGCCTGGGTGGCTCAGTCGTTAAGCGTCTGCCTTCAGCTCAGGTCATGATCCCAGGGTCCTAGGATCGAGTCCCACATCGGGCTCCCCGCTCAGCGGGAAGCCTGCTTCTCCCTCTCCCACTCCCCCTGCTTGTGTTCCTGCTCTCCCTGTCTCTCTCTGTCAAATAAATAAATAAAATCTTAAAAAAAAATTTTTTTTTATTCTTTTTGCATGATTTTATAGTAGGAATTTTTATTGACATTGTGGGATGTTTATGACGTAGAAGTAATAAGTGCTTTCCTTGTTAGTTATAAGCCAGACTGCTTTTTTCTACTTTTGGGAGGCAAAATGTTATGGGTTCTTAAACCCTGCATTTTTAAATAATATATTTATTTTGAGACTTTTTACCTATCGTCAGTTCTTACCACCTGAAACTTGTGAATTATTCTTTTTAGTGAATTTAGGATATTATTAAATTTATTACCTTTCCCCTGTACCTACCAAATGCTGTATTCTTTCCATGCTTAATTACTATGCTTAGCACTTCCAGGAAGTACTGTATATTTTTAAATATCTCTGTTCGTTTTTTTAAAATTTTTTTTTAAGATTTTATTTATTTGACAGAGAGAGAGACAGCGAGAGAGGGAACACAAGCAGGGGGAGTGGGAGAGGGAGAAGCAGGCTTCCTGCCGAGCAGGGAGCCCGATGCGGGGCTCGATCCCGGGACCCTGAGATCATGACCTGCGCCGAAGGCAGTCGCTTAACCAACTGAGCCACCCAGGCGCCCCATCTCTGTTCTTTTGTTCATGCTTTTTCCTCACCTGTAAACGTTCTCACCTATTTCTCCTTATTAGATCCATATAAATTTGGAGTAACTCATACACCTTCATTTCAAGAATTCTATCAGTTTCGGTCAGAGAACCCTCTTTATAGGTAAAACTTATAAAAATATTCAACATTTACATGAGTCCTTGAGCTATATACCTGCCTTTCTAAGCACTTTGAGAACAGAAATTGGTGATATTTTATTAATATTTTTTATTTCCCTTTCCACAAGTATTAGAGCATAGTATCTTGAACATCATTAACATATAGTATATGACAACACAAAAATATTATTGATAACTTTTTGCTCCATACCAGACATGTGTAAATCACCTTTGTATCATCTAATTGAATCTTTACAACATCCTTATCATGTACATTTTGCATATGAGGTAACTGAAATTTATGATGTAAGCATCTTGCCTGTGGATTTGCAGTTTTTGAGTGGCAGACCTGGGATTAAAGCCATGGCTATTCTGACCCAAGGTCCTTGTATTTAATCAGTAAACTTCCTAGAAGTGAATCATACCTATGGATTAAAAAGCTTGTTAGTCATGTTGTAAGCTCTGGGCCAGTCTCAGTCTACACAGCTAGTACATCTCCATAGTTTCATGATCTGTGGAGATGACACTTACAAATTCTCATGGGTGACTCAGTGGTACCTGCTTAGGATGTGTCTTCGTCAAATGGGGAGACTTTTTGATACCTTGATGATACTTGAATATTTTCTTAATATTGTTATCATTGGTAAGCAGTATTTGGATTTCTTTGCTTAAAAAATGGATAATACTGAGTAAGTTTTATTTTATTTTTTAAGATTTTGTTTACTTGAGAGAAGGAGACAGAGAGCAAGCTGGGGGGAGGAGGGGCGAGGGAAAGGGAGAAGCCGGCCAGGACCCCGGGATCATGACCTGAGCTTAAGGCAGACACTTAACCGACTGAGCCACCCAGGTGCCCCGACACTTAGTAAGTTTTAGATCTTAATTTCATTTTTGATAAAACTTGAAATATTTGTTTTTAATATACTAATTTCAGGAGAGATGCCTTTGGCTCAGATTAACATAGTTTCCTTACTGAAAAAAAAATTTTTTTTTTTTTTTTTTTTTACAAGAAGACAAAGTTGAAGGTGACAAGAATCCAGGCTTTAGTATAGCTTAAAGAATAGAATGTTTTTGTTTCCATCCCCTGACTAAATTTATAAGCAGAAGAAAAATTGCATGGCACCGTTTCTGGGTTTTACTGCTTTCTACTTTCTTTTCCTGTTTTATGCCTTGAGGAGGTGAGAATTGTGATAAGGTATTGTCCATTTATGAAATATATTTTCTCTGTTCAGTTGTACATTTTTAGCTACTCCACCAATAAATAGCTGCTGTGCTGAAAAAATGGAGTTTCCTGATTTAAATTTAGTAACTTTCATTTGTATATTAATTATAGGTTGGTTAAGTCTGGGAGTTGCCATGCTTTAACAAGTCCTTTTGGGATCTCACTAAAGTTAATGTTATACTGGAGATAGGCAGGCAACCTCAGCTAACTCCCAGTAAGTCTTGTTTCTCATTTACAGTTGTATAAATCATTAACATTTTCTTAATATAGTTTCACATCAACACTGCTGACGGCCTTGAAACCTAAATCTGTGAGTTTGTGTATAACATTTCATTGTAGGACTTTTATTTAACCTTATATTTGACGTTTCATTTTTATTCTTAGTACTTTAGAGATAATAATTGAATATAATGTAATCCTATTTCGTAGCAGTAAAAAAAAGATGTGGAGTTGTACATATGGTTTTCTGTTTTTTTTGCGAAGTAAGTGTAAAATAGGTGAGAAAATACATATGCTTATATTTGTTTATTTACACATCAAGGAACTTGACAAGGCTACAAAAGAAATCATTAATCATGGCTACCTTCATGTGTGTGTTTCAGATGGGGATCTTTGGAGGAATAGATATAAAAAAAGGGGCAAAAGGAATAGAATATTCTCTGTATATGGTTTTATGTATTTTGAGAACTATTTGAAAGTATAGTCTATTAAAAATCTTCAAGCTACTTGTTGACCTCTGTGCCTTTCTTTAGCTGCAATGATCCCAGGGCCCTGGGATCGAATCCCACATCGGGGTCCCTGCTCAGCTGGGAGTCTGCTTCTCCCTCTGCCCCTCCCCCCTGCCTGTGCTCTCTCTCTCTCTCTCTCTCAAATAAATAAAATAAAATAAACTTATTTCCTTTGTTTCTGATTGAATGTTCATATATGAAAAAAACTTAAATCAGGGATTGGATAAAAAAATTTATATACTTGTATAAAAATTTAATTTTCATTTCTTTTATTTCTGTTTTGTGTAATTATAAAAGTTTATTGAAAATATCACCCGCTGGAACCAGCTTTACTGTTGGCATGATGATATAGTTGGTGTGCCCTATCATGCAGGAACACCTAAATCCTGAAAATTTTGGACCAACCTCTTTTCCTCAAAACTAAAATTTTCAGTAACAGATGAACTTTAAATTAGTTTTTAAAATTGCATTTTAATTGAATTAAATTATGAAGAAGAAGGGAAAATATACTTTGACACTGAGTGATACTCTATGGTATTTAAAAATAACAGCAAAGTAGAAGGAAATACAAATAGACTTGTTTATTACAGGATTTTATGCCTCTTCTTCATTAGATTTCTCTTTTATTTCTTCTTCCATGGTTTGATTTTGGTTGTTTTTCAGCTACTCAGAGAAATTTTATAAGTGGTATGTAATTTCACTTTTTAAAAATGGCATTTAGGGGTGCCTGGGTGGCTCAGATGGTTAAGCGTCTGCCTTCGACTAGGATCATGATCCCAGGGTCCTGGGATCGAGCCCCACATCAGGCTCCTTGCTCAGCGAGGAGCCTGCTTCTCCCTCTCCCTCTGCCTGCTGCTTCCCCTGCTTGTACACTCTCTCTCTCTGTCAAAAATAAATAAAATCTTTAAAAAATATGTAAAAATAAAAATGGCATTTATTTCCTGATTATAAAGTAATATCCATTCTAGATTTTCGAAAGACAAAAGTTGTAATGAGTACAGTAAGTCATCTTTAATATTTTGAAAAAAATAACTTATAATTATGAGTTAGATCCATTTCCTTTTAGTCTACATATACTTTTTTTCTACCTCCTTTTTTTTAAAAAAAAAAGATTTTTTGAGAGAGAGAAAGCACAGCAGGGAGGAGCTTAGAGGGAGGGAGAGAGAAACTTTAGCAGACTTCCACACTGAGCGGGGAGCCTGATGAGGAACTTGATCCCAGGATCCTGGGAGCATGACCTGAGCCAAAACCAAGAGTTGGACACTTAACTGACGGTGCCACCCAGGTGCTTTTCTGCCTCCTTTATGTAAAAGTAAATAGCTTTAGTAAGGTAAAGTAAAGCTATTTACTTTTATAAGTACTTGATGACAATTTCTGAAAAAAATTATTGGAATTTTCATAAACATATACAGTAAAATTCATTTATTTTTTCACATATAGTTTTGTGAGTTTTGGCAAATTTACAGACTCATGTAAATAACACCATAATCGGGATACAGAATGGTTTCCTCACTCTCAAAATTTCCTTGTGCTGCCCTCGTAGTAAGGTTGTTTCCTATTCCTGAGTCTGGAAACCAGTGAACTGTTCTTCATTTATAGTTTTGCTATTTTCAGAATGTCATATAATATAAATGTAATCATATATAATTCTTTCAGGCTGGCTTCTTTCATTTAGCATAATGCTTTTGACATTCATCCGTGCTATTTCATGTTAGGAGTTTGTTGCTTTTATTAATGAATATTCCATTGTATAAAAGTATCACAATTTGTTTATACATTCACTCATTGATAACTTTGGTGGTTTCTAGTTTGGGGAATTGTGAGTAATGCTCCTAAAAATGTTCATGTGCACATATGCACATTTTTGTGTGAATATAAATTTTTATTTCACTTGGACAAATACCTAGGAGGAAGATTGCTGTGTCATATGGTTATGGTGATGTTTAATTTCATAAATAACTGCCAAACTGTTATCCAGAGTTGTTCCATGTTGAATTCCCACCTGAAATGTTTGAGAGTTTCAGCTGCTTTTTTCTTCACTAGATATTGTCAGAGTTGGATTTTGGTGGTTTTAGATATCCTCTCAAGTGTGTAGTGGTGTATCATTGTGGTTTAATTTGTTTTTCCCTTGTAGTAATAATGGGTGTTGAGCTCTATTAATGAGCTCATTTACTGTCTATTTTCTTTGGAGAAGTCTCTGTGCAAATCGTTTGCTCATTATAAAATTTTTATATTTTCAGTTTTGAGAGTTGTTTTCTTTATAAAAAATTTTGGATATAAGTCCTTTTTCAGATATGTGACTTGCAAATATTTTCTCCCAGGTTGTAGCAACAGTTTTTAATTTTTGTGAAGTCCAGTTTTTCATTGATTAGAAATTTGGTGTCATACCTAAGACTATGTTTAACTCATAGTCATGAGTTAATTTTTCTTCCTGTGTTTTGTTTTGTTTTCTATTTTTTTTAAGATTTTATTTGAGAGAGAGAGAAAACATGAGTAGAGGGAGAGGGAGAAACAGACTCCCCACTGAGCTCTGAGCCCTACTCTGGGCTCGATCTCAGGACTGCTGAGATTATGACCTGAGCCAAAGTCAAGTTCATCCCATGTGTTGTCAAGAATGTGACATGGTTTAGTTCTTTTTTATGGCTGAATAATATTCCTGTGTGTGTGTGTGTGTGTGTGTGTGTGTGTGTGTGTGTGTGTGTTGTGTGTGTATACCACATTTTCTTTATCCATTCGTCATTGGTCATTTAGGTAATTTTCATATCTTGGATATTGTAAATGCTGCAAGACATAGGGATGCATATATTTTTTTGATGTGTTAGTATTAGTGTTTTCTTTTCTTTTCTTTTTTTTTTTTTTGAGGGGGGGGTGAAATGTCCAGCAGTGGAATTACTAGATCGTATGGTATTCTATTCTTAACTTTTTGAGGAACCTCCATACTATTTTCCTTATAGTACCACATTCATTTGGCCAATTAATCTATGACAAAGGAGACAGGAATATACAACGGAGATAGGATAATCTCTTCAATAAGTGGTGTTGGGAAAACTGGGCAGCTACAAGAAAAGAATGAAACTGGACCACTTTCTCACACATACACAAAAATAAACTCAATATATTAAATACCTAAATGTAAGATCTAGAACCATAAAACTCATAAAAGGAAACATAGGCAATACTCTCTTCAACATTGGCCTTGGCAACATTTTTTAGATATCTCTCATCAGGCAAGGGAAACAAAAGGAAAAATAAACTACTGGGATTACATCAAACTACAAGTCTTATTTCTTAATAAATAAATTTAATTGGGATTCTATTTCCTGATCACTCACTTTTCTTAACCTTATGTCTAAGAATAATCTTATATCTAATATATTAGAACAGGGGTTGGCAAACTTTTTCAGTATAAGGCTAGATAATATTTTAGGTTTTGCTGACTATATGGTCTCTGTTGCAACTATAGACAACATGTAAAGAAATGGAAAGGATTATGTTACAGTAAAAGGTTATTTACAAAAGCAGTCCTTGGACATTGATTGCCTGGGTCCACCAGCAAAGGTTCTGATTCAGGTGATCTGAAATGAGATTCTAGCATCAGGTTAAAAGCTACCCAGGTGATTCTGATGTGCATTTAAGTTTGAGAACCATTGATTTAAAAGATACTTTTTTTTTTAAGATTTATTATTTATTTATTTATTTATTTATTTAAGAGATAGAGCACAAGCAGTGGGGGAGGAGCAGAGGCAGAGAGAGAAGCAGACTCCCCACTGAGCAGGGACCCCAATGCAGGGCTCCATCCCAGGACCCTGAGATTATGACCTGAGCCTAAGGCAGAGGCTTAACCAACTGAGCCATCCAGGCGCCCCTAAAATCAGACACTTTTATGTAGAATTAAGTTAACAGAGGGGAGCCTGGATGGCTCAGTCGTTAAGGGTCATATCATGGTCCCAGGGTCCAGGGATCGAGCCCCACATCTGGCTCCATACTCGGCAGGAAGCTTGCTTCTCCCTCCCCCATCCCCCTGCCTGTGTTCCCTCTCTCACTGTGTCAAATAAATAAATAAAATCTTTAAAAAATAAAAAAATATAATTAGAATTAACAGAAACCTTATGAATTTAAATGATAGAAATGTTTATATTGATTCAGTTCTTTTCAAATATAGATAAGCCAAAAGAATCTTTGAGGGTTATCCAGTACAAATTTAAAGGCCCGATGTCTTTCCTTTAATTTTATTGCCAAATCTGACACTTTTAGTGCTTTCAGTCTACCTTTCCTATTCAAGAAAACACAAAATTACAGCAGTTTTTCATAAGATCCACTTAACACTACACAGTTACACTGCTGCATCAGACCATCCTTGTTCTAGGTTAATTATTAGACCAAAGCAAAAATTGATTGATTTTAGACATGGTAGTGACCTTAAATATAAGACCATAGAAAAGTGTCTGGGGAGATTAGAAAATGCTGTGTTCCTTGAGCTATTCAGTTGGTATTACATGTAATACAAACAAAGAAAATAGTAATTTTCCTTTAACAATATATTTTATTTATTTGTTTATTTTTTAAAGATTTTATTTATTTATTTGAGAGAGAGAGACAGTGAGAGAGGGAACACAAGCAGGGGGAGTGGGAGAGGGAGAAGCAGGCTTCCTGCTGAACAGGAGCCCGATGAAGGGCTTGATCCCACGACCCTGGGATCATGACCTGAGCCGAAGGCAGACACTTAACGACTGAGCCACCCAGGCGCTCCAATATATTTTATTTAATATATACAGACATTAATTACATTTCATAATCTGCTTATAAAATATATGCCAGCCCCCAGAATGCCAAATGCTTTCCTGTTATTTTGTAACTGTGCTGGAAATTATCTTCCTTGCTAAACATAGCACATATTCTCTGAGAACTGCTCCCTTCCACTTTCACTTTGGAGAACCTCAGTGGCTTACTTTTGTACTGCAGAACCTTCCCTCTTTCTCCATACTTCATGATTGGATCAAGGATGGACACCTACTCTATATAGTGCTAAACCCAATAACAGGTAAATTTGGAGTAATGTGAGTGGCCCTCTTTGAGTAGTTGCATATACAAAAGTTCTCAAGTTTTAGTTTGTCTCTAAAGATAGAATGAAGCCTCAGCTGTATAAAGAAAATCAGCAATGAGAAAGATGAAGAGAATGAAGAATTTCTAACAACTTTCTAGGGGTAGGTATAGCCTTGTGGGATCCAGATTTTTTTTTCTTGCTTTTTGGTTTCTGAGATACTTTGTAAACTTATAATTCTGCTTTTATCCTCATGCTTTTTGTTGTTTGTAATAAAAAATACTTTGTGTTATTTACATAATACAAACTCATTCCCATTTTTCGGGTGACTGGCTGGAAGAAACTGGCCGGAAGAAACAAACTGGTTCTTAAAACATCTGCATCAAATAAGGAAGAAGTCATAATACTTCGAAATGAAAGCGAGTAATTACAGTCTTTTGAGTTCAAAAGATCAAGAGAGAATTGAATGACTTATGGAATAGTCCAATTTTTTAGAACTCAGATCAGAGCTATCTCCTTTTTTTAAAAAAGATTTTATTTATTTACTTATTTGACAGAGTGAGAGATCGTGAGAACAGGAACATAAGCAGGGGGAGTGTGAGAGGGAGAAGCAGGCTTCCCGCCTAGCAGGGAGCCCGATATGGGGCTTGATCCCAGGACCCCGGGATCATGACCTGAGCCAAAGGCAGACGCTTAACGACTGAGCCACCCAGGAGAGCTATCTCCTATCAAGGTTATGTTAAGTCAGGTACCCTCATGCCACTCTTGGCACCTCTGTCTTATTGCAGTTGTCTCAGGGTATGGAAATTATTTTTACTTTTTTTTTAGATTCCGTATATAAGAGAGAGTATACAGAATTTGTCATTGTTTTTATTTCACTTACCATAATGCCCTTGAGATCCATCCGTGTTGTCACAAATGGCAGGATTTTATTCTTCTTTATGACCAAATATTCTAGTGTGTGTGTGTGTGTGTGTGTGTGTGTGTGTGTGTGCGCGCGCCAGTTTCTTCATTTATCCATCCATGGACACGGCTTGTTTCCATATCTTGTAAATAATGCTGCAGTGAACATGGGATGCACATATCTTCTTAAGTTAGTGTTTTTGTTTTCTTCAGAAAAATACCCAAAAGTGGAATTGTTGGATCATATTTTTTGAGGAACCTCCATCTTGTTTTTCATAGTGGCTGCACAAATTTACATTCCCACAAACAGTGCACAGTTATTCCCTTTTCTCCACGTCCTCACCAACACTTGATATTTCTACTCTTTTTGTTAATAATCATTCTCATAGGCATGAGGTAATATCTCATTGTGGTTTTGGTTTATATTTCTGATGATTAATGATGTAGAGCATCTTTTTATGTACTTGTTGGCCATCTGTATGCTTCTTTTGGAAAAATGTTCAGATCTTCTTGATTGGGAGTTTTTTTGTTTTTTAATATGTTGGGGTTTTTGTTTTGTTTTGTTTTGCTGTTAGGTTGTATGGGTTCTTTATATATTTTGGATATTAGCCCCATATTAGATATGAGATTTGCAAATGTTTTCTCCCATTTAGTAGGTTATCTTTTCATTGTGTTGGTGATTTCTTTTTTTTTTCTTTTAAGATTTTATGTATTTATTTGACACAGAGAGAGAGAGAGAGAGAGAGAGAGAGAGAGCACCAGCAGGGGGGAGGGAGAAGCAGGCTCCCCATTGAGCAGGGAGCCCGGTGGGGGAGTTGATCCCAGAGTTCCGGAATCATGACCTGAGCCGAAGTCAGAGGCTTAACTGAGCCACCCAGGCGCCCCATTGTTGATGGTTTCTTTTGCTGTGCAGAAGCAGTTTGGTTTGATGTAGTACCACTTGTTTATTTTTGCTTTTTGTTGCTTTTTCTTTCTATGTCAGACTCAAAAGATCCCCTCCAAGATCTATGTCAAGGAGTCTTTTGCCTATGTTTTCTTCTAGGAGTTATGGTTTCAGGCCTTAAGTTCATTTCTTTAATTCATCTTGAGTTAATTTTTGTTTTTGGTGGAAAGTCATGATCCAGTTTCATTCTTTTGCATGTGACTGTCCAATTTTCCTAACACCATTTATTGCAGAGGCTGTCCTTTCCCCATTGTATATTTTTGGCTCTTGTCATAAATTAATTGTCCATATATGCCTGGATTTATTTCTGTTGTTTCAGAGCTACTAAGAGTAAGGTATTTTTGTTATAGCAGCATAAACAAACTGACAGTCTTACACTGTTTTTCATGACTTCAGTCTTGAATTACTAATTTTGCACAGTTTTTTTTTGTTTACTTGTCCTACCGAGTTGTAAAAGACCTTTCTGTGTCCTAGGTATATGTTCTTTGTCAGATACATTTTTTGAATTTTTTAAGTATATCACTTTCATTTTTTTACTTTCTTTCGAAGAACAGTTGTTTTGAGTTAGATGAGGTATAATTTATTAATTTTTAATTATTTTTCATTTTCATTGTTTGGGCTTTTGGTGTCATCAGAAGTCTTCTCCCTATCCCGAGGTCAGATAGGTTTTCTTTTAGAAGTTTAAAGTTTTTGATTTTACATTTAGGACTACATTAGAAGGTAAGTTTTGTATATAGTACAAGGGAAGGGTAGAAATTTTCTGTTCTTGGCGTATGAATGTCCAGTTGTTCCAGCACTATTTGTTGAAAAGACCTACCATTTTTCCATTGAATTTCTTTGGCATCTTTATTGAAAATCAGTTGACACATATTTGCTCTATATCTATAATTGCTCTATATTTGGATTAATAATAAATGTCTTGATTTGAAGTAATAGCATGAATTTGATACTACTCAGTAATCTTACTCTAGCTTATCACATCTCCTTTTTCTGTTACATGTTATTTTACTGCCCTCATTTTTATTTTATAGACTTTTTTCCCCTCCCATATTAACTATGTTCTATATAAATGAGAGTTAAGAATAGTTATAGTTTGCTTTAAAAAAAATAACTCTCCAGTACCAATTATGTACCTCAGGAAGTATAGCATTTATCAGTGCATATATACCACTTTCCAATTTCAGCTCCCACTCTTCCCTCCAATGAAGTGCCTATTTTGTCACCTCTGATGTATCCTTGAATAATGTGTTTCAATCAGCATCTTTTTGAACTTTATATAAATGTTATAAATATTTGCTTATTTTGTTCAGCATTGATTTTGTTTTCATCCATGCACATGAATGAATGGCCTCTGGGGCCGTGTGATTCTTCTCTTTTCCCTGAGCAGTCCTGTGGGGTTTTGGGGACAGAGACTGTCTCTTGAAATCCATTCTGTTTCTGCTTTTCTTTTCAGTAATGAAAAGAAATACATCTGCAGTCAAAGATGAGTTTTCTTCATAGTTTCCTTAGGAGAACACCTCACTGTGTGCAGGGATAGAAGAAATCAGAGAAATCATAATCCACCTACAGGTAGTGAGCCTGAGATACAGAGAGGAAAGGAGCTGTCCAGGGAAACATAGCAAGGCATTTAGTTTCTCCCAGTTGCAACATGTTGTACAGTTTTAGTTCAGTATCACAGCCAGGAAATTGATACATTGCCAACTTTTTCAGATTTCAGTTTTCTGTGTGTATGTTTTATGTAATTTCATCACTTGTGTAGATTCATGTGACCACCACCACAATCAAGATACAGAAAAGTTCCATTGCAAGGGTCCAACATTCACCTTTTTATAGCCATGACCACTCACTCCCCAACCCTGTGCAGTCACAAATCTTTTTTCTATCTTTATAATTTTAAAGATATAAATGGAGTCACACCATATCTTTTTGAGATTGCCTTTTTCATTCAGCATAATTCCCTTAAGTTTTACTCAAATTGTTATGGGCATCAATAGTTTGTTTCTATTTATTGCTGAGTAATATTCCCATGGCATAGATGTTCCACAGTTTGTTTAATCTTTCACCTGTTGAAGGACATCTGGATTGTTTCCAGGTTTTGCTCTTAGGAATAAAGCTGCTCTGTGAACATTCATGTACAGGTTTTTGTGTTAACATAAGTTATCTTTTTGGGGGCATCAGTGCCTGAGAGTGCGATTGGGAGTAATATGACAAGCACATGTTTAGTTTTATGAGAAATTGCCATACTCTTTTCCTGAGTGGTATACCATTTTTCATTCTTATCAGTAATGTATGAGTAATCTAGTTTTTTTGCGTCCTTGCCAGTATTTGAAGTCATCAGTATATTTTTTATTAGCCATTCCAGTATGTGTAAAATAATATTTCACTGTGTTTGAATTTGTATTTCTGTAATGACTGATGATGTCGAGTATCTTTTGATGTGTTTATTTACCATCTGTATATCCTCTTCAGTAAAATGTCTGTCCATGTCTTTTGCCCATTTTGTAATTAGATTGTATATGGATTTTTTTGTTTATTTTGTTTTTTTACTGCTGTACACTTTTATTCATTATTATGGAAGTGATTGCATATACTGTAAGGTACTACTAAAATTTCATTTTGGATAATCAGTTGTCTCAGCAAGATGGAGTCTTGCTCCTTCTTTTCCTGCCAATCTTGATGCCCGCTTTTGTCATTTGTTTCTATATATGTTTAGCTTTATTTGGAGGCTTTTTCTCTTTTTTATTCTGTTAGCCCCCCCCCGCCCATATTACTAGTCTAATAACACACAGACTTCATTATTATGGCTTTATTTGTTTGGTTTTTTTTTTTTCTTTGCAGTTTTTTGGTTTTAACTTTTTTCCTTTCTTTTAAGCCATTTTTTCTCATGCTATTTTGTTACTATGGCTTTATAATACAACTTGGTATCTAGTGGGACATTCCTCCATGTACTTATTCTTCAGGAATATTGTACTGCTTTTTGTCCTTTTGTTCTCACATATACATTTAGAATCTTGTCAAGTAAAGAAGGTAATTTGACTTTTATGACCCAAAGGAGCAAATAAACTTCGTGTCAACAACAACAAAAAAAAAAAAAAAAAAAAAAGGTAATTTGAATCAACTTTGCTATTGAGAACAACCATATAAGGTGAACCAAATAAAAATAAGTAATTTTTTTTTTTTTTAAGAAATCAGACAGTTGCCAAAGCTGTGAAGAATTATGGATCCAGCATTCTGGAGGATAAAAAGCCAGTACACTGAGACTGATATTTGAGGCCTTCTTTCCGCCTAATGGTGTACAAATTCCTGAAAAGGCCACTGAGAGGTTGATAAGCTAAGCAATTGTTTTGTCATATTTCCTGGACTAGGGAGACAAAAGTTGGAGTTCAGGACCTCTGAGGAGAGCGCTGTTTGCTAAAGCTCTTTGGTTTTATGTTAAAACCTCAAGGGTCTATACTCTGAATCAAGGTTTCTCAGTTTCACCACTATTGATAGTTCGAATGAGATAATTCTTTGTTGTCAGGAACTGTCCTGTGCATTGAAGAATGTTTAGAAGCATCCCTGGCCTATACTCAAGAGATGCCAGTACCAACCCCTCACCCCCACTGTGACAATCAGAAATATCTCCATATATTGCCATATGTCCCCTGGTTAGCAAAAACAACCCCTATTTAAGGAAGATTGCCCTAAATGGTATACTTGAGTAAACCCGGCTTTACGGGGATTGAAGCCCATTTTGAATCCTCTCAATCACTGATTGGATTAAGATGATCTGAGATATACTAGTTTCTTTTGCTTTAAGCTGCCTTGCAAAAGGAAATGTTAGTCTACCCCGGAAAAGATAATATTATCAAAGCCTCTCTTCAGTTTCTCACAAATAGTCTCTGACATTCAAAATCAATTAGAAGATCTGTATGCAGCCTAAAAGGATACAAGACAACACCTGATGAAAAACCAAGTAAAAAAATATACAGCAGAAACAGATGAAGAGAGGATCTATAAAATATAATAATTAAAACTCCAACTGTAAAATAAATATATATTCAAGGAAATTAAAGAGAAGATTGAACCAAGGAAACATTCTAGAACTCAAAAAAATACCACATTTTAACAGCAGATTATCTGGTCAAGTTCACAGTAATCACTGTTTTTGTTTTTATTGCAATTACATTAGTTTAGGAAGTAGGAACATCTTTACTTTATTGATGTTCCTATTTAGGTTTGTGTTATTTTCTGCATTGACTTAAGTGTTCTTTAATACCTTTTAATAATTTTATGCATAATAGGCTTACATATCTTTTGTTAGATTTTTTCTAGATACTTTGTAATTTTTTTTAAAGTTTTACTTTCAAAACTATTCCAAAAGATGGAGGTGGAAGGAAAGCTCCCAAACTTATTTTATGAAGCTAGCATTACCCTGATATCAAAACCAGATAAAGACACTACAAAAAAGGATGGCTGCAGGCCAAAATCTCTCATGAACACAGATGCAAAAATCCTCAACAAAATATTAGCAAACTGAGTCCAACAATACATTAAAAAAATCATTCACCAGGGCGCCTGGGTGGCTCAATTGGTTAAGCGACTGCCTTCGGCTCAGGTCATGATCCTGGAGTCCTGGGATCGAGTCCCACATTGGGCTCCCTGCTCAGCAGGGAGTCTGCTTCTCCCTCTGACCCACTTCCCTCTTGTGCTCTCTATCTCTCATTCTCTCTCTCTCAAATAAATAAATAAAATCTTTAAAAAAGAATCATTCACCATGATCAAGTGGGATTTATTCCTGGGATGCAAGGATGGTTTAATATTTGCAAATCAGTGTGATATAGCACATCACCAAAAGAAAGGATGAAACCGTATGATCATCTCAATTGGTGTAGTAAAAACATTTGACAAAGTACAACATCCACTCACTATAAAAACCCTCAATAAAGTAGGTTTAGAGGGAACATACCTCAACATAATTAAGGCCATATATAAAACATACAGCTAACATTGTACTTAGTGGGGAAAAAAATGAGACCTTTTCTCCTGAGGTCAGGAACAAGAAAAGGATGTCCACTCTCCCCATTTTTATTCAACACAGTACTGGAAATCCTAGCCACAGCAACGAGACAAGAAAAAAAGGCATCCATATTGGTAAGGAAGAAGTCCAACTTTCATGATTTGCAGGTGATATGATACTATATATAGCAAACCCTAAAGATTCCACCAAAAAAACACTACTAACTGATAAATGAATTCAGTTAAGATCACAGGATACCAAAGCAATGTACAGAAATGCACTGAATTTCTATTAAATAGTAATGAAGCAGCAGAAAGAGAAATTAAGAAAACAATCCCATTTACAATTACACCAATAGTAAAATACCCAGGAATAAATTTAACCAAGGAGGTGAAAGACCTGTACTCTGAAAACTATAAAACATTGGTGAAAGAAATTGAAGACCACACAAACAAATGGAAAGACATTCCATGTTCATGGACTGGAAGAACAAATATTGTTAACATGTCCATACTACCCAAAGCAACCTACAGATTTAATGCAATCCCTATCAAAATACCAACATCATTTTTCACAGAAACTAGAACAGACTATTTATATGGAACCACAGGGACCCCAAATAGTCAAAGCAATCTTGAAAAACAAAGCTGCAGGTATTACAATTCCAGATTTCATATTTTATGATAAAGCGGTAGTAATCAAAACAGTATGGTAATTGCACAAAAACAGAGAGATCAATGGGATAGAATAGAAAGCCCAGAAATAAATCCAAACTTGCATGGTCAATTAATCTTCAACAAGGGAGGCAAGAGTATGCAATGGGAAAAAGACAGTCTCTTCAACAAATGGTGTTGGGAAAACAGGACAGCTACATGCAAAAGAATGAAACTGGATCACTTTCTTACACCATACACAAAAATAAACTCAGAATGGATCAAGGATCTAAATGTGAGACCTGAAACCATAAAAATCCTAGAAGAGAGTACAGGCAGTAATTTTTCTGACACTGGCCATAACAACATTTTTCTAGATATGTCTCCTGAGGCAAGGGAAACAAAAGGAAAAATAAACTATTGGGACTGCATCAAAATAAAAAGCTTCAGCACAGCAAAGGATACAGCTAACAAAAGTAAAAGATAATCTACTGAATGGGAGAAAATATTTGCTAATGACATACTCAGTAAGGGTTTGTATCTAAAATATGTAAAGAACTTACACAACTCAACACCCAAAAATCAAGTAATCTGATTTAGAAATGTACAGAAGACATAAACAGACATTTCCCCAAAGAAGACATACAAGATGGCACATGAAAAGTTGCTCAGCATCACTCATCCTCAGGGAAATGCAAATCAAAACAATGAGGTATCATCTCACAGTGTTCAGAATGACTAAAATCACTGTGGGTATGAATACAAACTGGAATAGTCCTGTGGAAAATAGTATGGAGGTCCCTCAAAAAAATTAAAAATGGACATACCATATGATTCAGTAATTCCACTACTGGGTATTTACTCAAAGAAAAGAAAAATACTAATTGGAAAAAATAGATGCACCCCGGTGTTGATTGCAGCATTTTTTACAGTAGCCAAATTATGGAAATAGCCCAAGTTGCATCCAGAGATGAATGGATAAAGAATTGGCAGGAGTGCCTGGGTGGCTCAGTCGGTTGATCTCAGCTCAGGTCTTGATCTCATGGTCCTGAGTTCAAGCCCCTGTGTTGTGCTCTACACTGGGCAGGGAGCCTACTTAAAAAAACATAAATAAATAATAATAAAAATAAAGAATGGTATGTATGTATATAGATACACACAATGGAATATTATTCAACCATAAAAAGAATGGAATTTTGCCATTTGCAACTACATGGATGGATCTAGAGAGTTTAATGCCAGTCAGAGAAAGTAAAATACCATATGATTTTACTCATATATGGAATTTAAGAAACAAAACAGAGAAACCAAGAAACAAACTTTTAACTATAGAGAACAGATGGTTACCAGAGGGGAATTAGGTTGTGGGATGGATGAAAATAAGTGAATGGGATTAAGAATACACTTATCTTGAGCACTGAGTAATGTTTAGAATTATTGAATTGCTATATTATACACCTGAAACTAATATAACACTGTATGTTAACAATACTGAAATTAAAAAAAAATAATTTTCTAATAGATGCAGTTAAATGAAATTAAATTTTTTCTTTTGTATCCAACAACCTTACAAAATTTTCTTGACTCTCAAGATAGAGGATATATCATCTGCAAATAATGACAGTTATTTTTTAATCTCTTAAATTATTTTTTAAATTTATTTTTCCTGTTTTTACTCACTTGGACTGCCATTATATGTTGAGTAGATGTGATCGCAGGCTTCTTTGTCATCATTAAAGTTGGTCTTTGCTGTAGATGTTCTTTATCAAGTTAAGGAAATTCTCTTGTTTTGCCTGATTCTTTTTTTTTTTTTTACATTATGTTAATCACCATACATTACATCATTAGTTTTTGATGTAGTGTTCCATGATTCCTTTTTATCATGCTTAGGTGCTGAATTGTATGGAATGCTGCATCTATTGACTGTATTTTCCCTGTATTAAAAAATTAATATAGGGGCGCCTGGGTGGCTCAGTTGGTTAAGCGACTGCCTTCGGCTCAGGTCATGATCCTGGAGTCCCGGGATCGAGTCCCGCGTCGGGCTCCCTGCTCGGCAGAGAGTCTGCTTCTCCCTCTGACCCTCTTCCCTCTCGTGCTCTCTCTCTCTCATTCTCTCTCTCTCAAATAAATAAATAAAATCTTTTAAAAAAATTAATATATAATATTGCTTTCCTATTAATTTTTTAAAAGGAATTGATTTTGAGGGGTGCCTGAGTGGCTCACTTGTTCAGCGTCTGCCTTCAGTTCAGGTCATGATCCCAGGTCCTGGGATCGTGCCGCAAATCGGGCTCCCTGCTCAGCAGGAAGCCTGCTTCTCCCTCTCCCACTCCCCCCTGCTTTGGTTCCCTTTCTTGCTGTCTCTCTGTCAAATAAATAAATAAAATTAAAAAAAAAAATAAAGGAATTGATTTTGAGAAGAAAAAACATAGGGCAGAGAGGTATGGAATAGGAAATAAATATAAATGCAAGGTGTTTTGCTACTTTTTTTTATAACTACAACAAATGAGTAGAGAGAATGACCTATACAAAACAATAGAGAAATGGCTCAAAGACTGAGGTGTTCCTTTAGCTAAGGCTGACGATTTCAGTGTCTGGTATTGGGAGTTTATGCTCTAGTCCTTGTTTTTGGATGGATCACTGGGTGCAGAAAAGTCCATGCTTTTAACTAGTTTTAAACAGAAGAATGACTATTTGGCCCCGGTTGAAGCAGATGAAGTTTGGTTTCATGGGTGAGGTAACTACCAAAGTTTCCCCCATAATGCAGTGTCAGGTGGAGTTGAACTTCTTGTCACACTATTTTTTAATATGGGCCACAGTGTCCTTCTCTGTATTTCTCCAGTGTCTCGGAAATATACTCCACTGAGTCCTTCAACATATTGGCATTTTTTTATCACGGCTTTTTAGTCTCCTTGTGAAGCAGGGACTGTAGTACTGCCTACTTTCACTTGGGGGAGGGCTTGGCAACGCCCAGACCATGAAGCCCACTGTTGCTATCAGAGCTGTGGTTCTTCTCACTATTGTACTGTACTGAGTGACATTTATAAAATTTTCTAAGAGTAAGCATCCCTAGGTTTCGTGGGTTAACCCAGATTAGTTGTAATGAATTATCTTTTTTTATATTGCTGACCTTAGATTGCCAATAACTTTTTTCAGAAATTTTTGCACCTGTAGTCCTGAGTGAGATTGGCCTGCAATTTTCTCTACAATGTTTGCTTTTGGTCTGAAGCTTATGCAACACTTACAAGATGAGCTATGAAATACTCTTCCCTTTTATTGTGGAAGATGTTTTAAAGATTGAAATTAAAAGTTTCTCCATAGTAGAACTTAACTGTAAAGCTTTTTCAGCCTTCAAGCTGAAGGAAAGTGATTCCAGAGGAAAGCATGTAAGTGCAGGAAGGAATGAAGAGTGCTAGAGGATTGTAGGTAAATATATTTTATAAAATATAAAATTTAGATTAATAAAAATATAAAATGCAGGTGAAGTTTAAAGTATTGCCTTTTAGAAACTCTTTACTGTGGTCTGTAGAGTTTAAATCATAAAAGTAAAATATATGACAGTAATAGCACAATAGGCGATAGAGTGGGTTAATGAATTAAACTGCTGTAAGTTGCATTATTTTTAAAATTATTAATTAAACTGTGCTAATTATGGTAGGTAATACTAATTCAGGAATTTTTTGGTAATATGTTAGGGTAACCACTAAAATAGTAACATTGTGTAACTTGAAAGTGAATAAAGAGGGAAGGTGATGTAATGAGCACTGGGTGTTATATACAACTGATGAATCACTGAACTCTACCTCTGAAACTAATAATGCACTGTTTATGTTAATTGAAAAAAAAAAGAAAGTGAATAATGTAGGAAAAAAATGGAATAATAAAACATTTGACTAATCCAAGATGCATTTAAAAATAAGTAAACAGCAGATGGGACAAGTAGATAAATAATCAGACAATCGACCTAAACCCATTTATACTAGTCATTGTATTACATTGAAATGGACTAAGCAATTCAGGTAAAACCCAGTGATAGGCAGGCTAAATAGAGAACAAAACCCTGGGCGTCTGGGTGGCTCAGTTGTTAAGTGTCTGCCTCAGTTGTTAAGCGTCTGCCTTCGGCTCAGGTCATGATCCCAGGGTCCTGGGATTGAGCCCCGCATCAGGCTCCCTAATCAGTGGGAAGCCTGCTTCTCCCTCTCCCACTCCCCCTGCTTGTGTTCCCTCTCTTGCTGTGTCTCTCTCTATCAAATAAATAAATAAAATGTTAAAAAAAAAAGAAAACAAAACCCAACTATATTCTGTTTATAAGCACCATATTTAAAATATAAAAGAGGTTGAAAATAATACAGTGGAAAAAGGTAAATTATACAAAGACTTCACTACAAGAAAGTTGGTGTAACTATATAGATATTATGCAAATAAAGAACAATATTACTAGAGATAGGGAAACATTTCATAATATTAAAATGATCAGTTCAATGAGAAGCTATAATAACTCTAAATTTAAACACTTTCATTAAGATTAGCTTCAAAGTTGTTAATGCAGAGACTGAAAAACCTAAAAGGATATAGATAAAAATCCATAATCAGTTCAACATATTTGTTCCATAAAGTGATGGTACAAGTCTAGAAAAGACTAAGAATATTGTCATTGTAGAACATTAATCAACTTGACCTAGTTAACATATATAGGACATTCTCCACCCTAACCCAGAAATTGGTAGTAGAGAGATTACTAGAAAATCCCCCAAATACTTTGAAAATAAGCAATATACGTGTATATATATGTAGGTATGTATTTATATTTTAAAGATTTTATTTATTTATTTGTCAGAGAAAGAGCACAGGCAGGGGGAGCAGCAGGTAGATGCAGGACTCAATCCCAGGACCCTGGGATCATGACCTGAGCTGAAGGCAAATGCTTAACGGACTGAACCACACAGGCATCCCAATAAGCAACGTATTTTTAAATAATCTGTGGTTTGGAGCAGAAATTGCAGTTTACTTTAGAAAATACTTTGAAGTAAATGAAATGAAAATATATTTCATAACTGGTGGTAAACAGTTAAACCAATGCTTAGAGGGAAATTTATAGCTTGTAATGTACATGGAACGAAGGTTGAAAATCTATTTCTATTTCAAGATGTTAGAGAACAGACAGCAAATTAATAAACCAAATAACTATATTATGAAGGATAGGGGCACATTGGTGGCACAGCGGGTTAAGCGTCAAGTCTTGGTTTCTTTCGGCTCAGGTCGTGATCTCAGGGTTGTGAGATCGAGCCCCACTTCGGGCTCCATGCTCTGTGCAGAATCTGCCTAAGACTTTCTCTATCTCTCCCTCTGCCCTGCCCCCTGCCCCCGTGCTCTCTTTCTCTCTCTCTCTCACAGATCTTTTTTTAAAAAAATGAAGAATATGATAAAAAAAAAAAAGAAGTAAGTAAAATAGGAGGGCGGCTGATTGGTCAGTTGATAGAGCATGCAACTCTTGAGTATGAGGTCATGAGTTCAAGCTCCACACTGGGCATGGAGCCTACTTAAAAAAATTTTTTTTTAATTTACTTAAAATTTTTTTAAATTTACTTTAAAAAATAGAAGTAAGTAAAATAGAAAACAAATGTATAAAAGTAAAAAATAAAATGCCAAAAATTGGTTATATCTGCAGATATTACAGATATTAAAAAGTTACTAGCAAACTATTTTGTACAAGTTAATGTCAATATATTTGAAATTTTTAGTGAAATGGACAAATTTCTTAAAAATCAGATGTTAACAGTGGGCGCCTGGGTGGCTCAGTTGGTTAAGCGACTGCCTTCGGCTCGGGTCGTGATCCCGGGGTCCTGGGATCTAGCCCCACATTGGGCTCCCTGCTCGGCCGGAAGTCTGCTTCTCCCTCTCCCACTCCCCCTGCTTGTGTTCCCTCTCACGCTGTCTCTCTCTCTCTCTCTCTCAATTAAATAAGTAAATAAAATCTTAGAAAAAAATCAGATGTTAACAAAATATACACAAAATGAAATGGAAAATTTCTTTTTTCTTTTTTTTTTAAGGCTCTGCATGCAATGTGGGGCTTGAACTCAGAACCCTGAGATCGAGAGTAACATGACTGAGCCAGCCAGGAACCCCTGAAATAGAAAATTCCAATAATCTTTTATCTATGAAGAAATGTAGTCCACAAACCTTTCCTGACTATATGGGTGAATTTTCCTAAATATTTAAGAAGAAATATCAGAAACACTTTTAAAGAATAGAAAAACAGGAAAAATCTTTTCTAGCTCATTTTAGGAGCCAGCATAACATTGATAACAAAACCTCAATAGCATATTACAAGAAAGGAAAATTGCAGACTGATATATAGCATGCACATGGAATGCAAAAACCATTAAAAGTACATTACCTAATAGAATCCAGTGATATATTAAAAAATATATAATGCAACATGAACAGATGGGTTTATTTCAGAAATTCAAAGCCAGTTTAACATTTGAAAAGATAATGTGTAATTAATTAATAGAAGAAAAAAAAACCTGTGTAATAGAAGAAGAAAAAATGTTTTCATAAAATTCGATATCTGTTTCTGATTTTTTTTCTAATTGAGAAAGTAAGAATAAAGGGACCTTTATTGTGATAGAGGATATCTACACTAAGTCTTCCGCTGTTAACATATTTAATAGTGAGATATTGAATGCTTTTTCACTGACATTTGGGAATGAGACAAGAATATCCAGTGTCATTATTTACTTTCAGCAGTTCTTGTATTATTCTACAGGTTGTTTACAGGATATGTGATATGTTCAAATTTACAGAGTAGCACAGTTATAGATAAAACCAAGATCTCTCATTGTTCTTCATGTGATTTTTAGGTCTGCTCTGGGTAAATAAAGTGCTTTGATATTGTGTAGTATGGTGGGTACTGCCAAGTTTATGAACATTAATAGAAAAACAACTTAGAAATTATAACTTTACATTATTTATTGAATTTATATTGAATTTTTAAAGAAGCCATTATGCATGTTCATAAGTAAACTTTATCATTTTTCAAAGATTACAAGCACTTTTATAAAATTTAATGTGAAATGATTAAGTGTAGAGTTACACAATATTTGTGTTAAAGGGACCAGGAAAAGTTTAAATTCAACTGCCTCTTTAGACAGATGGGGTAACTATTCTCCTGTTGTATTTCCTCTGCACTCCTCTGCCTTATAATTTTTCTCCTGTGAGAAAGAAAGTTATCATAGGTGTAGGGTAATTAGGGATTTGGGAAGAGGCAGAGAGGGTACCAAAGTCACAATAGTTAAATATGGCCAGAGGCACCTTTCTTTAAGGAACATTAGTTTGGGTGGTTCTCTTAGTAGTTTCTCTTGTTTATTAATTTTAGGAACTAATTTAAAGCTCCTGTACAAATTAGGATATATACCTTCTAGACTTATAGGACTTTTTCTTTCTGCTTTTCTTTTTTCCGTTAGAGACTTGAGTTTCCACCAAGCTGTCTCCAGAAAGTAGAGAGGTTACCCTCCCGCTACCCTTCGAAATAAACCAGGACAACAGAAGTGATGATACTTTGAATATTAAAAAGCCTGAGGGAGAGCTGTAAAATAAGTCACAGAGGAGTTAACAGCACCAGTGCTTGGTGTACTGTTCAGACAGGCTTTAAAGCATACTGTGAGTCTCTTGGCCCAACTTCCAAGAGGAAGGAGTTAAGAATAGAAGGATCAGGGTGGTAGCAGAGGATGGGTACTAATTAGCTGTCCTTTCCCATCATTCTAGCTGGTTGCAAAAAAGACAAATCTTTCCATTTCCAATATTTGCCATTCTCCCATCTTCATTATGTGAGAAAATAACTTGTCCCATTATAAAAGAATTAATCTTAATAAAAAGCTAAAAAGTTGAAAGATTATTTGTTCAAATTTTTAAAGTTTGTGGAGATCATGTAGCATGTGTAGTCAACCCTTAAGCATCTCTAAAACTGTGTCATTACATCTAAGTCTGTCTTGGCAATACATACTTAAATTTTATCTGAATAACCTTTAGAAAAAATACAGGTCATATTTAGATGTTTTCTAAAGAGCTCCAGATAAGCTTTTTAGAAATAGTATTTCTGTTCATTTATTTTGGTTTTGAATTTTTTTTGCCTGGATAGAAAGAACACTTGGGTTATTGGTTAGACAACATGGATTTTATACATCTTAGGAGTTTATATAATCTTTCAACTTCTTTCAGTTTTACTTGTCCCAGTTTCATTGGACCTTGTTATGATTAAGTAAAATAATGAATGTGCAGGGTTTCTTTTAGGTTATCAAATACTTTTTAAATGTGAAGTGTTTCCTTATTGTAGTAGTAAGACGTGCAGAATGTCACTAAGTATACTTTCTCTCTGGGAGAACAGGGTGGATGCCCCTGGCCCATCTGCTTACTGTTGCTCACATATCTAGAAAGAATGAGGGAATCCACATAAGGATGTCTCAAGGAACAGGATTGGCACGATAAGAGGATTACTATAAAGAATGATGGTGGGAACATCTGGAATGCACAGTAGGTAGAGTATATGACTCCTGATCTTGGATTGTAAATTCAAACCCCATGTTGGCTGTAGAGCTTACTTTAAAAAAAAAAAAAAAAAAAAAATGGATTTTCTGTGACTTCACAAAACATTTTTGTAGGATTTGAAAACTGAGGGGTTAGAGTCTAATGCAGAGGACACTAATTGGGAATTAGTTCTTCCAAGGTCCTCTTTATTTGCATTCTTCTGTTGTGGGGTTCTTCCTGTACCGGGTTCTCAAGGTCTCCTATACAGGATTTGTGTAAAACCAAAGAGTCATGGTAGCACATTGATGATAACATTGAAACACATTGTGCTGAGAACCTTTATGATAGTTGTCTTTTATATTCTAACCATTATCATTTAGATTGAGTTTTTCATTCTTTTTTCTTTATTTGTGCCCTAGATTTTACTAAATATCCCAGGAAGTAACTCTAGGGATAGAGATATAGAAGTCAATGGAAAATTAACAAATACATGATTAGGACTGAAATCTGGGTGTGTAGTTTTGAAAAGAACATTGCTTTACCTTATTTTTTTAGCAAATTACACAGGATTTAGTCCTTAACTCTTTTATTTAAAGATTTTGTTCATTTGAAAGAGACAGAGAACCAAGCAGGGGAGAGAGGCAAAGAGAGAGGGAGAAACAGACTCCCCCTTGAACTAGGAGCCTGATGTGGGGCTCTACCCCAGGACCCAGAGATCACGACCTGAGCTGAATTAACCATCTGAACCACCCAGGTGCCCCTAGTCCTTGACTCGTTATCTCTTTATTTCATAGGAATATGAAGGAATATAAAGAAAACTTATCAAAAACCTTGGAAGTTGTTTCCAACCTTCTCAAGACTCATTTCCCAGTTTCAGAGGCACATTCTTCCAAAGTGTACTTTCTTTCAGATTTCTTCCTCACATAAATGCCTTTTACTTCCTTTTCCTAGCAAAACATGAAGTTCTTTCCTCTGTGTTTCTTTTCTGGAAAGAACATTGTTTCAGAACTTGTAAATTCCTAGGTGAGATTTGAAATATAAGCAAAGTAAACATTACTGAGATTAAAAAATTTTAGAGGCATATGTGCAATACCATAATATCTTACCTGATCTTAAAAATGAAGTTGGGGAGGCACCTGGGTGGCTCAGTCTTTGAGCGTCTGCCTTTGGCTCAGGTCAGGGTCTCATGGTCCTGGAATCAAGCCCCACATCAGGCTCCCTGCTCAGCAGGAAGCCTGCTTCTCCCTTTCCCACTCCTCCTGCTTGTGTTCCCTCTCTCACTATGTCTCTGTCAAATAAATAAATAAAATCTTTAAAAAAAAAATGAAGTTGGGGACGCCTGGGTGGCTTAGTTGGTTAAGCGTCTGCCTTCAGTTCAGGTCATGATCCTAGGGTCCTGGGATCGAATCCCACATTGGCCTCTCTGCTCAGCTGAGACCCTGCTTCTCCCTCTACCTGCCTCTCCCCCTGTTTGTGCTCTCTCTGTCTCTCTCTGTCTCTCTCTCTCTGACAAATATATAAAATCTTAAAAAAAAAATGAACTTGAAAGGCATTACATAGTAACCTGCTAACTTGATAAGTACATAGTTAACATAAACCCAGATGCATAGATTTTATACCATTCTTACATGGTTAATAAAGACTTTAAGATAGTTTAGATATTTCTATCCAATAAGGATTTTTTAAACAATTATAATCATTCAAATTCCATATCATAATGAAAATGCCATGTTTTAAAAGAAATTATATTTGGAATTAAGTTTCCTTGTAACTGAATATTAAACGGGATATTTAGCTTTATATACAGTATTGCAAAGGCCTTTATTTCTTGCATTTCATTGCTCTCACTACTAGATAATCATAATTTTTGGATAGATATCCAGTTGGTTGTCTTATAAATTTTGTTATCAAGGTTGAAGCCACCTAGAACAACAGTCTCATAGCAACATGTAGAGGCACTTTGTCAGACGGCTGTGCTGACCTTATCCTCTGTAAGGTAGTGTCTCCATTTTTCTGGGTCAGTTTGTCTTTGTAAAAGACTAGAACTCCTTAGCCTAGGGAACAAGATTTAGAAACAAACAACAATTTTAAAAAAAGATCTTGGATTGTACTTAGCATATATACAGATTATAGTAATATGTGTTAATTAATTTTTTTTTTTAAAGATTTTATTTATTTGACAGAGAGAGACACAGCGAGAGAGGGAACACAAGCTCGGAGAGGGAGAGAGGGAGAAGCAGGCTTCCTGCTGAGCAGGGAGCCCAATATGGGTCTCGAACCCAGGACCCTGGGATCATGACCTGAGCCGAAGGCAGACACTCAACGACTGAGCCACCCAGGTGCCCCCAAAACCCATAAAATTGATACGATTTGATTTATTAAAGTGAAAGCCAAATTAGGTTTTTCTGTTAAATCTGAAAACAGTAAAGTCTCAGTCTTTTTTATTTTTTTTTAAAGATTTTATTTATTTATTTATTTATTTGAGAGAGCAAGAGAGAGCACATGAGAGGAGAAAGGGTCAGAGGGAGAAGCACTCCCTGCTGAGCAGGGAGCCCAATGCGGGACACGATCCCAAGATCCGGATCATGACCTGAGCCGAAGACGGTTGCCCAACCGACTGAGCCACCTAGGTGCCCTCAGTCTTTTTTAAAGAAACTTGTTTGAACACAGATTTATATTCAGAAGGACTAGCAAAGACCATGTTGTATTTATTTCTCCTTTATTAAAACTTTTGATGCCAATAAATCAAATTTAATGGTACTGAAAAAGTGGTATAGGCTTTAGGATATGGAATGTATCTGTTACCTCTTCTTGGGTCAGCATCTAATGAATTCTGTGACAGTAGTCTTGTATCAGTACAGTCTCTGAAGGTTATTTAAGAGTGCTGTGAATCACTTAGGTTCCTTCCTTTGCTTTTTATCAGTATACAAAATAGTCTCTTATTTTAATACATTTTATTTTTTTAGTTGTCTTGAGAAATGGCTTTTGATTTCATTTTGGCATTTGGCTTTAGAAGCCTATCTTTACAAATTAATTTTGCTGAGGGGTGCCTGGCTGGCTCAGTCAGACCATGCAACTCTTGATCTCAGGGTTGTAAGTTCAAGCCCCACATTGGGGGTAGAGATTACTTAAAAAAAAAACAACAACAAAAAACACCTTTTCTTTGTTTTGTTTTTTAAAGATTTTATTTATTTATTTAGAGAGAGATAGAGCATGAGTGGGGAGAGGGGCAGAGGGAGAGAAAGAATCTCCAGCAGACTCCATGCTGAGCATGGATCCCGACATGGGGCTCAATCTCAGAACCCGGAGATCATGACCTGAGCCTAAATCAAGAGGTGGATGCTTAACCATCTGAGCCACCCAGGCTCACCCCACCAAATCTTTAAAAAGATTTTTTTTTTTGCAGAAAAATGTTGTACTTAAATACCTAAAATTCAATTGAGAAATGACATCAAGGTAAAGTGACCTTTATATACTTCATTTGCAAGAATTGAAAAAAGTCTAAGACAAAATAATAAGTGCTCAAATGAAAGATTGTCAAGAGGCATTTCCTCATTTTTATAGCAGGATACTTGTGTTCTTTTCTTTTTTACTTTGTTTTTTAAGATTTTACTTATTGGGGCGCCTGGGTGGCTCAGTCGTTAAGCGTCTGCGTTTGGCTCAGGTCATGATCCCAGGGTCCTGGGATGGAGCCCCACATTGGGCTCCCTGCTTGGTGGGGAGCCTGTTTCTCCCTCTGCCGCTCCCCCTGCTTGTGTTCCTGCTTTCGCTATCTGTGTCTCTGTCAAATAAATAAAATCTTAAAAAAGAAGATTTTATTTATTTATTCATTTATTTGACAGAAAGAGAGAGCACAACCAGGGGGAGTGGCAGGCAGAGGGAGAAGGAGAAGCAGGACCCTGGGATCATGAACTGAGCCGAAGGCAGACGCTTAACCGACTGAGCACCTAGGCGTCCAGGCAGTGTTCTTAACACTCTTTGCTTTCTGCCTCTTAGATTGCAACTAAGTGGGAAAATTCTGCAGGGCATTGAGCTCACTGCAGGATGGTAGTAGCATTTTTATTCAATGAGATTTATTCTTGGGAGAAGTTTCTAGTAGCAGTATTTTTGCCCTTCTGATATGCAGGAAGGGAGTACAGATGCTGTGTTTTAGCTGTAAAAACTGCATTATATAACTCATTATTTTAAAAAATTTATGTCTTTTAAGGTAGGTAGTATTTTATCACTATAGATGGAAAATGCTAAGAATCCTAAACCTTGTGAAATGTAATTGAAATATAATGTGTTTATATGTGTAATATACAATTGTCTATTTATAAACTTCTTGAACCAAAACCAGTGCCTGAAATTAATTAAACGACCCTCTTTTTAGCAAAGTTAAAGTATATCAAAACTGGATTAGACATTTTGATAATGACTACTTATTAGACATTTATTAGATTGTGTTACATCTTAAGCACATATTATGTTATGTACTTGTAATACAAAAGATGCCAAGATATGTATCAGTGTCCTCAAGAGATAGTCTAGAAGGGGAAACATTTAGTTTTCGGTGAAAAGTATTGCCATATTTATGCATTTATATATATGTGCATTGACTTCCAATTTTGTAAACAAAAAATTATATCTGATATGAAACAGCCATGAATGACATTAAGCCCTCACCAATAAAAATTTAGAAATAAAGCCAGCACTTAATTTTATACATGTTCACAAATATATTATTTAAGTCATTTATTGAAAATGTCCGTATATGTATTTGTAATAAACTTGGAGCAGAAACTTTTCTTTTCCTGTAAGTGTTTTGACTTATTTTTTATTATGAAAATTTTCAAATATACACAAAATCAAGAGTTATCAACATACATTTTTATTAAGCCCCTCAGATCTGTTTGTCGGTGCTTACCTAGATATCTCATCATTTTCATTACTTAAAAACTTCAGAATACTTTTTAAAAAAGCCCCTTGGTTTAAAGAGCATTGGCGTGGCTCCTGGGTGGCTCAGTTGGTTAAGTGTCTGCCTTTGGCTCAGGTCATGATCCCAGGACCCTGGGATCCAGCCCTGCATGGGGCTCTCTGCTCAGAGGGAAGTTGGCTTCTCCCTCTGCTCCCCACCCATTCCCCCCCGCCCCTGCTCTTGTGCACATGTGCACTCTCACTCTCTCACCAAAATAAATTTTAAAAAATCTTAAAAAAGAGCATTGACAACAGAATGAAAATCTGAAATGTGGAATCTCTACTGGATCTTTCCTTAACTTTGTGATTTAGACCAAGTCATTTACCTTTGTAAGCTTTTTGAGCTTTTCTTTTGGTGAATTTCTTCCTTATTGAAATTTGGAGGTATATAACTAGTGCAAAATTCACTCTTCTAAGCACGAAAAGGCTTTAGGTACTTGGGGGAAAAATATATATATATACACATATACATATCCCTATATGTATATCTGTCTGTCTTATGGCAATAAAGTAACTTTCTGTTTGTTCCATCCTTTAAGAAATTGTTACAGTTGGGGCGCCTGGGTGGCTCAGTAGGTTAAGCGTCTGCCTTCACTCAGGTCATGATCTTGGAGTCCTGGGATCGAGTCCCACATTGGGCTCCCTGCTCAGCAGAGAGCCTGCTTCTCCCTCTCCTCCTGCCGCTTCCCCTGCTTGTACTCTCTCTCTCTTTCTCAAATAAATAAAATCTTAAAAAAAAAAAGAAATTGTTACAGTTGAAACCACAATTGTATAACCTTAAAATTCATGAAACATGGAGATGTGTCTTGGCTCCAGATATTATTGTATTTTTATAAAATTAGTCCTTTTTCAGGGTAGAGGCTCCCTGGTATTTTTATAGAATCATTGCATAAATTAATACAGTGATTACTAACTAATCAATTGCTGTCATGTTTAATTTTCTTTAAACATGACTTTCACTGTGTTGTTACACTTTTCTGAAATCGTCAGATTTCTACCTAGTACCCTTCCCTATCAATTACAAACTTTTCTTACTTGTCACCTATTCATGTTACCTATTGTTCTCTCATACGGATCATTCACTAACTACATGGGTTATATGGCTTTAGTTGCACCAGAACAAGCAATACTCACATCTTTGCCTTCTTATATATTGCTGTTATTTAAAATAATATTTTGAAATTCTGTAACAGACTTAGCAGTTAATATGTACAAGCTACATGGGATGAGCACACTTACAGTGTGTTAATTTACATAGAATATGTAGAATACATGTATCAAGACATACTGGAGTGATGGGGAGACCTGTGATATATGGCTCCTAAAAGCTTGGAAATATGATAGTTCTGTGAGATTTAAACTAATAAACTTCATGCTAAACAAGAATTATACTTAACTGTCTGCAATAAATGGAATATTTTATGTTACTTATAACTTATTAGTTGTGTAAGTTAACTATCAAAAATATACTTTAGGGATTTGGAAGATAGGACTAAATTGTAATCAGAATATGGTAAGCAGATATATTATCTAGTCAGTTGAATTTGCTCCTATTGAGAGATTGGAAGGGAAAGAAAGAGATTCAGTTTAGGTTAAAATAGATACAGAAAGGGGAAATACAAAGAGCCAAAGTTGACATTGCCCTTCCAGGCACTGTCTGCAGTAGAGATCACCCTGTTTTACTATTGTGGCTGATTATTCATTCATGTTTATTTTACATCATCCATGTTTATCCAGTAAAATTTTTATTGTAATTTGATTTCTTAAGTAGCTTTTTTTTTTTTTTAAGATTTTATTTGGCACAGAGACACAGAGAGAGAGGGAACACAAGCAGGGGGAGTGGGAGAGGGAGAAGCAGGCTTCCCGCCGAGCAGGGAGCCCAATGTGTGGCTCAATCCCAGGACCGTGGGATCATGACCTGAGCCAAAGGCAGACACTTAACGACTGAGTCACCCAGGCGCCCCTCTTAAGTAGCTTTTCTAAGGAAAAGATTACACTGTTGCTCACTATGCATTCCATACTGAGAGCTAATGTTAATCATTTTTAAATAATAAATTTGGATTGTTCTTTGTATCACAATCAATGAGCTTGATTAATGTCTGTCTCCCAAAGAGGAAGATGTATTTTCAGTGTGCATACAAGAACACATTTCTGAGTTTGTAACACCGAGAATTAGACTGCATTTTGGTCACTTTGCCAGCATAATGAACACCCGTGATGGCTTAGGGAGATAGCCAGTGTATTGCATGGTAAGAATAAGTGTTTGGTTTGCAATCCTAAAATTTGTATGGAACCACAAAAGACCCCAAATAGCAAAAGCAATCTTAAAAAAAGAAAAACAAAGCTGGAGGCATCACAATTCCAGACTTCAAATTATATTATAAAGCTGTAGTAATAAAAACAGTATGGTACTGGTACAAAAATAGACACACAGAGCTATGGAACAGAGCAGAAAACCCAGAAATAAACCCACAATTATATGGTCAATTAATCCTCAACAAAGCAGGAAAGAATATCCAATAGGAAAAAGACAGTTTCTTCAACAAATGGTATTGGGAAAACTGGACAGTAACATGCAAAAGAATGAAACTGGACCACCTCCTTATACCATATCCAACAGTGAATTCAAAATGGACTAAAAGCCTAAATGTGAGGGGCGCCTGGCTGGTTCAGTCCGAAGAACATGCGACTCTTGATCTCAGGGTGTAGAGATTGCTAAAATAAATAAATAATAAAATAATAATTTAAAAAACTTACCAAACATGACATATGAAACCTTAAAAATCCTAGATGAGAGCACAGGAAACTTCTTTGATAAAGGCCATAGCAACATTTTCTAGATACATCTCCTGAGGCAAGGGAAGCAAAAGGAAAAATAAACTATTGGGACTACATCACAATAAAAAACATCAGCATGGCAAAGGAAACAATCCATAAAGCTAAAGCAGCCTATAGATTGGGAAAAGATATTTGCCAATGACATATCCAATAAAGGGTTAGTATCCAAAATAATGAACTTATACAACTCCACACCCCAAAAAAACAAACCAATTAAATGGGCAGAAGATATGAACTGACATTTCTCTAAAAAAGATATCCAGATGGTCAACAGACACATGAAAAGATGCTCATCATCACTTATCATCAGGGAAATGCAAATCAAAACTCTAGTGAGCGATCACCTCACACCTATCAGGATGACTAAGTCAACAATACAAGAATCAACAGGTGTTGGCAAGGATGTAGAGAAACGGGAACGCTCTTGCACTGTCAATGGGAATGCAAACTAGAACAGCCATTTTGGAAAACAGTATGGAGGGTGCCTGGGTGGCTCAGTCGTTAAGCTTCTGCCTTTGGCTCAGGTCATGATCCCAGGGACCTGGGATCAAGTCCCACATCGGGCTCCCTGCTCAGCGGGAAGCCTGCCTCTCCCTCTCCCACTCTCCCTGCTTGTGTTTCCTCTCTTGCTGTCTCTCACTCCGTTAAAAAATAAAATCTTAAAAAAAAAAAAAAGGAAAGCAGTATGGAAATTCCTTGAAAAGTTCAAAATAGAACTACCCTACTATCCAGCAATTTGCACTGCTTGGCATTTACCCAAAGAAGAAAACACGAGTTCAAAGGGATACGTACACCCCTATTATTTATAGTAACTAAGATACAGAAGCAGCCCATGTGTCCACTGATTGATGAATGGATAAAGAAGTATACGTATGTACATACATATGTGTGTGTGTATATCCATTATATATATATGTATACATATACATATATATATAATGGAATAGTACTCGGGCATAAAAAAGAATGAAATCTTGCCATTTGCAGCAACATAGTTGGAGAGTATAATGCTGAGTGAAATAAGTCAGAGAAAGACAAATAGCACATGATTTCACTCATGTGGAATTTAAGAAACAAAACAAACTAGCAAAGGGGAAAACAAAAGAGATAAAAAGAAACAGACTCTTAACTATAAACAAACTGATGGTTACCAGAGGGGAGGTGGGTGGGGGTATGGGTGAAATATGGGGATTAAGGAGTTCATTTGTCCTGATGAGCATCAGGTAATTAAAATAAAAACATTGAAGCAATCTGAGAATTTTATGACTGAAAAAGAAAAGAATTTTATGACTCTGACAATATGCAGTCTAGCTTGAAGTTTTTCTCAAGGCCTAATTCAACTTCTGTCTTTTCTTTTAAACTTTCTCTGATTAAATTTACATGCAGTGATTACCCAGTATAAAATACCACCCTGAAAATCTTTATTCTCCCTAAATCCTGTATTTTTCTGTAAAGCATTTATCACCATCTGATAAATCTGTTTTTTTACTTGTTTATTGCCATTTCCTCTCCACACATACACCCATACACAGTAGGATTGTGAGCTCCATAGGTCAGGATTTTGTTAATATATTGCTATATCTCCTTTACCATTACCAGTGACTGGCACATACCCAGGTTCTCCAGAAACATTTGTTGAATGAATGAATTTAATTCTCAATCTCCCATTCCTCCGAGCTTCTCTTTTATAGAGTATATTAAAAATAAAATGTTAATTTTTGTGGTGTTTGATGTGTATAAATTTTGTTGTCATCACCTTTAGAAACTCCTAGGACTAAGGGCCCTATTTTGTACTATTACCTCCCCCACCCCAGAGTTTTATTATGCTTGATAGTCAAGTTTGGACTCTTGACAGCTAGGATATGAATTTGACTTTGGGCTCAACCATTTACTTAGTTTTGTGAAATTAGGCAAGTTTTCTGATCCTGTGCAGAAGTGGTATCATTTTAAGAATGTACTAGGCAGGGCGCCTGGGTGGCTCCATTGGTTGAGCGACTGCCTTCGGCTCAGGTCATGATCCTGGAGTCCCGGCATCGAGTCCCGCATCGGGCTCCCTGCTCAGCGGGGAGTCTGCTTCTCCCTCAGACCCTCCTCCCTCTCATGTGCTCTCTCTCTCAAATGAATGGATAAAATCTTAAAAAAAAAAAAAAGAATGTACTAGGTAGGGGCGCCTAGGTGGCTCAGTCGTTAAGTGTCTGCCTTTGGCTTGGGCCCTGTGATCCCAGGGTCCTGGGATCAAGCCCTGCATTCCTGCATTGGGCTCTCTGTTCAGAGGGGAGTCTGCTTCCCCCTGCCTCTGCTCCTCCCCCTGCTCATGCTCTCTCTCTCCCTTGCTCCCTCTCAAATAAATAAATATCTTTAAAAAAAAATACTAAGAATGTACTAGTTACTTGAGGACATACAAGATAATTTACTTGAAAATTGAGAGAATACATAACATGGTCCATCATCTTATGTAGTAAGCTTAATAAAATGTAGCCATTGTTATCTAGATGATGAAAGCATTTATTCATTCCTTTTTTTAAAAAAACGATTTTATTTATTTGAGAGAGAGAGTGAGAGAGCACGAAAGGGGGGAGGGTCAGAGGGAGAAGCAGACTACCTGCTGAGTAGGGAGCTCCACGGGGGCTAGATCCTGGGACTTGGGATCATGACCTGTGCCGAATGCAGATGTTCAACCAGCTGAGCCACCCAGGCGCCCCTATTCATTTGTTTTGATTAGTTTATATTCTTGTTTATATAATAATTTTCAAGAGGAGGAAAAGTCTCTACATCCATCATCTCATTTTATGTAACATCTAAGTGCACCACAGGTATACGAGAGGTTATTTTTAGTTTTTTGTTCCTAACCTTCCTTATTATACTCTTATCAGTGTGATTTCTGTTTTATGAATGAATAACATTGTTTTCCAGCTTGTGCTTCAGGACACACCAGTGCAATCTCTAGGCTTAGTTTGTTGTAGCCAGCAAGCTTCCCTGTGTTTTGACTCTGGCACCTGTCCTTCATGACTATTGAGTACAGTTTTCTGATTTTCCTCTCTTGGTATTCTCTCATCCCAACCCTACTTGGATCTTGGCCAAGTAGCCATTTCTATCCTGTTCTTTCCTTAGTATTATCTAATTTTTATATATATGTGAATTTTCATACATATAAAATATATTTTTCAGAACCCTTTTTCTCTACTAGGAATCGCATACTATTTTTATGACTGGGTATGGAAACATATCATATATTGTATTCTCAACTGTGCTGTGGCAAACCTAGAAATTTTTACCAGTTTCAATAAATATAAAAGATTACGAAACACTAATATATCCTGACTTTAAATTCTTGTGTGATTTGTAGTTTAGAATCTAGCAACTTTAAAATCTTCATACTAAGGAGTTCCCTCCCCTATGCTATTTTTTCTGTCTTTCTCTCAGAAGAGTACCACGTTTCACATATACTTTCTAAGTAAGAGATTGGAGGGAGGTTCCTTCTTTTAGGAATTTCTAATACTTCAGAGAAGAAATACTCTGACACTTTAGAGTCCTTCACTAAAACAGTCAGCAGTTTACCTAATCATTTTTTGGTGAGGCTGACACCCACTCATTTTCCAATAGATTTTTCATTCTTTTTTTATATAAACTAATAGTGAAGGAGTGCTCAATATTTGAGACCTTCCCAACATGAGAGAGAACAAGCATAGAAAAAAAATAATAACCAAGAAATTGCAAGGAGCTGTTATGAAAACTTAAGGGGAAAAAATATACTAGAGATAAGAAAATATTTCATCATTAAAAAGAATGTACCGGTTCAGATTCTTACAAAGATGTTCAAGTAGTGTGACTGTTGACTTCCTCACCCAGAATCAGCTTCAGTGGAGTTATAAAGAAAACTTAAATGGTGAAAGAGGGTTAGTTTTGAACGGGTATGTGGGATGGGAGCTTTGTTTTGGGGATGGAGGCATCTTGCTTTGGCTTTGGGAGGAAAAATAGGAAATGAACTATTGGAGTTCTGTGCTTGCTTCTCCCCTCTGAACCCAAATTGACTAATCCTTCCATACCTGCAGTGTCTCAGAATTCTTGTCCTGGTATCCTCAGGAAATGAAATCAGAATGGTGCTCTTTGCCTCTTAGGGGATGAGAAATATGAAATATTGCCTCCCTACCTCATATTCATCAGATTCCTTGTACTGATAAATTATAATCTAAAGAGAATCTCCCTTTCATGATATTTTTCCACGTGAACAAAGAGTAAAGCTCCTTTCTCAAGGAATTGTTTTATGGAAAAAGGAGAGATTGACTAGTTTTCTGCTGCCTGAAACTCTTTACCTTAGGTGTTTTCCACCTCAACATCCTGAGCTCACTGGGCCTGACAGAGACTGTTGTCTGGCATTCTTCCATATGCATTGGCTTGAGTGAGTTTTCTTAGAAGAAAATGAGCAAACAGGCCAAAATAATAAGACATTCCAAAGAAAAGAAAAGTAATGTACTCGGTTATAGATTCTGTTTGTGGTAGAACTACAAAAATAAATGAAGAATGTAAAATTATCCTAATGCTTATGCCAAAAATTTGGGGAGGATGAAAGATTAATGATACAAAACAAAATATAGAGACACCTGGGTGGCACGGTTGGTTAAGCATCTGCCTTCGGCTCAGGTTACAATCCCAGGGTCCTGGGATCAAGTCCTGCATCAGGCTCCCTGCTTATCAGGGAGCCTGCTTCTCCCTCTGCTTGCTGCTCTCTGCTTGTGCTCTCTCTGTCTTTCTGACAAATGAATAAATAAAATCTTAAAAAATATATAAATGAGAAAAAGTTATCCAATATAAAAAACAAAATAGCTGACATGAATACAGAAAATATGATAAATAATAATAAGTCCTCTGAAGAACAAAATAGTTAATTACAAGATTAGAGAGTGAGATTATCTCACAGGAAAAAGAAAAAGGAAAGTACAAGGAAATTGGAAATATAAAGGAAAAATTGAGAGATATTGAGGACAAAAATAAAAGTATTAATATTTAGATGATAGGAATATCAGGAGAGGAGAAAAGTGATGAGAAAATATTTGAAGGAATAAAGGGGTAGAGTTTCTAGAATTAGAGAGTGAGGGAAAGAAGGGATGAGTATTTCCAGATAAAAAGGGCCCACAGAGAGTCCAGAGAGAGATAATGAAAAACCCGCAACACATTAAAGTTAAATGTAAAACTTCCAAAGGGAAAGAAAAATCTAAAACCTTCCAGAGATGGGAAAGAAAGAAGTCACAAGGAAATGAGGAAGAATTAGATTTACATCACATTTTTTCAAACAGCTACTCTGAATGCAAGCAGAAAATGCATTAGTATTTCCAAAAATTTGAAGGGAAGAATTTGGAAAATTTTTATGTGTCCAAACTGTCATTCAGATATAAATTCATAATAATAAATGTTATTGTGCATATTAGTCTTAGAAAGTCTGCTGCATAAATTCTCACATCAAAATTAGTTTTAGGGGCACCTGGCTGGCTCAGTTGTAAGAGCATGTGACTCTTGATCTTGTGGTCAAGAGTTCAAGCCTCATGTCAGGTATAGAGATTACTTAAATAAATAAAACTTTAAAAAGGTTCTACAAAATAACCATGTAAAAGTGGTAGTTTAAAAAAAATTAGCTTTGTATAAAAGTACTGAAATGAGCAAATGTATTTTTTAAATGCTGAGAAAGATAGATGAAGTAAAGCTAATAACACACTTGGTAAAGTTTTGTTTTCCTCCTTAAAAAAAATGTACCTAGTGCCAAAGAATAGAGATGTGTTCATACAAACCTAAATTAAAAGCCTAGTTAATACTTTTCAAACTATATTGAAGGAACATTTTAAAAAATTTTTTTCAGTTTCACACCTAACTTTTATGTATTATAAAAAATCATATGCATTGAGGTTCCAGCAATGTCAAATTGGTGTAAAAAATTTTTGATGTATATTCTTAGTTCCTGTACTTCATGGACCTGTAACAGGCGCTTCCAACAGGCAAACTGTCAGTAGAAACATGCAAGTAATGGCAGAAATGAAGTGGCAGACAAAGACATTAAAACAGTATTATAAATTTAACATATACAGGAATTTAAAGGAAAAACGAACATAGGAGAAATCTAAGATACATAAAAAAAGAACCAAATGAACATTGATAGATAAAGAATACAGTAACTAAAATGAAAAAGTCATTGGATGGGCTTAACAGCATATTAGACATGGCAAAAGATGAGATCAGTGACCTTAATGTAACAACAGAAATTATGCAAAATGAAGCACAGAGAGTAAAGACTGGGGAGGAAAGAAAAAATAAATCTTAGTGACCTGTGGAATGTTATCAAGCATTCTAACATATGCTTAATTGAAGTTTTAGCAAAGGGTGGATAGTGAAAATATTCATTGAGATGATATTGGAAAACTTTCCACATTTGGAAGAACATTTTAAATAGGCAGATCCAAGAAGCTCAAAGAATCACAAACAAGGTAAACACACCAGAAAAAAAACCCACTCAAAAATCAGATACCAAGGCACATTATAATCCGTTCCCTGGAAGTGAGTGATAAGGAGAAACTGCTAAAAGCAGCAAGTAAATAGAACCACTATTTCACAGGAACAAATAATAAGAATGACTGCAGACTTCTTACCAGACAACTTGCAAACCAATAAGCAGTAGAATAAACTTTTTAAAGTACTGAAAGAAAACTTTGAACCTAGAATACTTACAGAACCTGAGTGTTTCATCATTAGCAGGAATGAACTACAAGAAGTGTTAAAGGTCATTTGGCAAGAAAAATGATACCAGGTGAAAACTTGAATCTACATAAAGGAATGAAACCTGCCATAAATGATTAATTTTTTAGAAAACAGAATTTTTATGCTTTTTTTTTAGTTTTTTTTAAAAGGCTATTGACTGTTTAAAGGGAAAAATAATCTGTTGGTTTACGGATAAGTAAAATTAAGGGATGTACACTACCATCGGTACAAAGGAGAGGAGGAAGGAGTGGAAGTACACTGTTGTACAAATCCTACATGTACATGAAGTGGAATATTATTTGTAGGTAGACTGTAGTAAGGTAATGATGCTTACTGTAAACCATATTATCTTCTAAAATTCACTATTAACTTAGCTTTTGTTCTGTGAATGGGTTGTTACATTAATAATAAAATGACAAGACTCTTAAGAGCCAGGGTTAAGGTACATTATCAGAAATTTTATTTTACATATATATTTTTAAATATTTATTTGAGAGAGAACATGAGCGGGAGGAGGGGCAGAGGGGGAGAGAGAAGCAGACTCCCTACTGAGCAGGGAGCCCAATGCAGAGCTCCTCTCAGGACCCTGAGATAATGACCTGAGCCAAAGGCAGATGCTTAACTAACTGAGCTATCCAGGTGCCCCTTGATTTTTATATTTTGAAATTGTCAAAAAAGCACATTTCCTTAAACCCAGTCCCTCCCTCACTCCTCACCGCATCCCTAAAGAATTTTAGTCTTTTCCTTTCATTTCTATAACATTATTATGTTTATTTTTTAAATGCAGTATGCTCAGAGCCCTTGAATAGCTTATTTCTTTGTTATATACTCAGTAAGTGGCAAAACCACTATTCAAATACCTTGTCAGTTTAGCACCAGAAGTTTATTTGTACTCCCCGTGGCCTACCAAACTGTTGCAAGAGAATGCTTATGCTAATAAGAAAAGCACTGAGAGGGGTGCCTGAGTGGCTCAGTCCTTAAGCATCTGCCTTCGGCTCAGGTCATGATCCCAGGGTTCTGGGATCGAGCTCCGCACCGGGCTCCCTGCTCAGCGGGAAGCCTGCTTCTCCCTCTCCCACTCCCTTTGCTTGTGTTTCCTCTTTCGTGTATCTCTCTTTGTCAAATAAATAAATAAAATCTTAAAAAAAAAAAAGCACTGAGAAAGCAATCATTCTTATATGCCTTTTATGAGAAGATATTCTTGATTTCCTTTTCTGCAATTTGAGTTTTAGCTTTTCAGTCCTATAAGCCATTCTGAAATGCTGCAAGGTAGAAAAAGTTGGTGTGAGAAAAATAAATTATTGTCTTAGAATTTTTTTAAAGAAGTGATTAATTAGCAGAAGAATTAAGTTTAAGGAGAGTAAAAGAGGAGAAAAAACTCAGGAGTTGACAGTATTGTTAAATTTAGAAATAACTCTTCCTGCCACATCGTTTACTTCACGTTTTACTTCTTATAACTTTTAAAATATAACAAAGATTTTTTTCTTTTTGAAAGCTTATACTTTGAATATATTAAGTTCAGCCCTTTTACGAAGATATTTTTATTTAGATTTCTTTATAGAGTTAAAAAAAGATTTTTAGCTCAGATTAGGTTAACTCTATTCACGTTGTTTCAGGAGTTTGACATTGCAAGGTGCACAGATAGGTCTAATGTTTAGATTTTCTGGAGTAAATTAGAGATTAGAAATATTACTTATTACACTCATAATATTCCTTATTATGAGCAGTTTTGTTTGCTTTTTATTTTGTTAAAGAACTAAAATTAACCTGGCTTTTAATAGATATATAGCTTAATAATTCAAGTTTTTTCAAAATCAGAAGGAAAAATTAGATAAATAGTAAAAGCCTACAGTAAATAAGAAAAACCTAATAAGGGGCACCTGGGTGGCTCAGTGGGTTAAGCGTCTGCCTTCAGCTCAGGTCATGGTCCCAGGGTCCTGGGATCAACCATGGCATTGGGCTCCCTGCTCAGTGGGGAGTGTGCTTCTCCCTCTCCCTCTGTCCCTTCCCCCAGCTTGTACTCTCTCTCTCTCTCTCTCTGTCTCTCTCTCAAGTAAATAAAATCTTAAAGGGGGGCGGGGGGACACCTGGGTGGCTCAGTCCTTAAGCATCTGTCTTTGGCTCAGGTCATAATCTCAGGGTCCTGGGATCGAGCCCCGCATCGGGTTCCCTGCTCGGCGGGAGTCTGCTTCTCCCTCTCCCACTCCCCCTGCTTGTGTTCCCTCTCTCGCTGTGTCTCTCTGTGTCAAATAAATAAATAAAAATCTTAAAAAAAAAAAAGAAGAAAAAGAAAAACTTAATATACCATTACGTTCATATGGAGCAGCTTTGTCGTCTTAATAGTTTGCCATAGTTGCTCCAGATCTTTTATATTTGAATAAAAGTGTTCCTCAGGTACTTCTCCCTAACCCAGTTCTCTTCTTTTTCCATAGCTAATCCCTACCGAAATTTGTTGTTTCTAATTCTTGTGTGTGCTTCATTCATAATAATGTGTGGTATTGTTTTTGCATATCTTAAACTTGACATACTGTATATGCCATTCTGTAATTTGCTTTTTTCATTTAACTTTATTTTTGTAATTTAGTAGTTTTAGTTTATTTTAACTTACATACAGTATTCAGTTATATAATTCTTCAAATTTATTTATCTATACTCATGAATAACATTTAGGTTGTTTCTTATTTTTCTGTTAGAGACAGTGTTGTGGTGAACATTTTTGGTCTTTCTCCATGGTGTACAGTGAGACCTTTATAAGGGTATATTTCTGTAAGTGTTATTGTTGAGTTTCGGGCATACTTATTTTATTAGACATTGCCTAATTGCTCTACAGAGGCATTGTCTTTGTATATTTTCCCATCAGCTCTTTTTGAGAGTTCCTATTTTTTTACATCTTCATCAACATTTAATATGTCAGTCTCTATAATTGTTGCTGATCTATAAAATACCATCTTAATGTTGTTTTCATTTGTGCTTCATGGATAACTAGGAAAGTTTAACGTCTTTTCATACATTTGTTGACCCTTTAGGCTCCTTTTTACAGTCACTTCTCCAGTATTTTTTTTCCATTGTTCAATAGGAACATGTTTCTTTTAAAAGATTGATTAGTAGGCTCTCTGTATATTCTAGATCCTAATCTTTTATTGGTTTTATATTACCTGTGTCATCTCGCAGTAGCTCATTTTTTCACATGTTTATAAATTTTAGTGAATAAAATCTTTAGATTTTAGAATAGTCAATTTTGTGTATTTTATGAGGCAAGGATCAAATTTTTTCCATATAGCGTATTAGTTTTCTAAGTAACATTTTCTTTCTAAGCAACATTTATTAAATCATCCCTTTCTGCAGATTTTCAATGCATTCTCTCTCTCTTTTTTTTAGGATTTTGTTTATTGGAGAGAGTGAGAGAGAGACCACAAGCGGGGGAGAGGGAGAAGCAGGCTCCCCACAGAGCAGGGAGCCTGATGCAGGTCTCAGTCCCCGGATACAGGGATCATGACCTGAGCTGAAGGCAGACGCTTAACTGACTGAGCCACCATGGTGCCCCCAGGGCAGTCTCTTTTATTTATTTTAAAGATTTTATTTATTGATTTGAGAGGGAAAATGAGAGAGCACAAGAGTGGGGTGAGGGGCAGAGGGAGAAGCAGACTCCCCTCTGGCCCTGATGGTGGGACTCAATCCCGGGACTCTGGGATCATGACCTGAGCCAAATGCAGATGCTTAACTCACTGAGCCACCCAGGCGCCCTTCAGTCTCTTTTATTTATTTATTTATTTATTTTTAAAGATTTTATTTATTTGTTAGAGAGAGAGAGTACAAGCAGGGGAAGCAGCTGGCAGAACAGGCAGAGGGAGAAGGAGGCTCCCCGCTGAGCAAGGATCCCGATGTGGGACTTGATCCCAGGACCCTGGGATCATGACCTGAGCCGAAGGCAGATGCTTAACTGACTGAGCCACCCAGGCGTCCCTGCAGTGTCTTTTAAATAACAAATTTTCTTAATAAGTGTCTTTCTGATCCCTCTAATCTGTGCCAATTATATTTCTTGCACCTATAGAACACTATCTTCAGTGTTGTAGCTTTACTTTAAGTTTTCTTACCTGATGAATCATGTGGTCATATTTTGTTGTCTTTAAGTTCTATCGTGGCTATTCTTGGCAGTTTGCAAGTTTAGCCTGATATGTAAAAAAAAGAATTCCTTGGGGCGCCTGGGTGGCTCAGTCGGTTAAGCATCTGCTCTTGGCTTGGGTCATGATCCCAGGATCCTGGGATTGAGCCCCATGCTTCTCCGTCTTCCTCTGCTGCTCTCCCTGCTTGTGCACTCTCTCACTCTCTATCTCTGTTAAATAAATAAATAAAATCTTAAAAAAAAAATAGGGATGCCTGGGTGGCTCAGTTGGTTAAGCATCTGCATTTGGCTCAGGTCATGATCCCGGAGTCCTGGGATTGAGTCCCACATCAGGCTCAATGGGGAGTCTGCTTCTCCCTCTGCCCCTCACCCTGCTCTTGTGTGCTCTCTCTCTCATTTTCCCTCTCAAATCACTAAATAAAATCTTAAAAAAAGAAAGAAAATTCCTTTGAGATTTTTGCATTAGAATTGTATTAAATGTTATATATATTAATGGAGGGGAAATGTCTGTTTTACAATATTGAGTCATTTTCTCAATGAATGGCATATGTGTCCATTTATTTACAGTCTTGTATTATGATTTTAGATAGAGTTTATAGTTTTTTCCATAAAGGTCTTCCTAATCTTTTGATAACTAATTCCTGTGATCTTCTAGAAGTTAATTGCTATTATGAGTAAAATCTTCTTATCCTATACTTTATAATAGATCCTGATATACAGAATGTCTGGAAGACTTTCTGAACTCTTTCAAGTGTCCTAATAGTTTGACTAAGAAATTATGATGGACTTTTTGCCTAATGACCATTTTATTCTTCTTTTCTAATGCTTATACTTTTTTCAGAATTCCTTTTTCTTGTCTACTGTGTTGACTAAAACCTACAGGTCTGTGTTGGATACAAACAATCATAGCAGGCATCTTTATGCCATTTGTAGTAGGCATCATTGTATCATTCTTGATGGTAATGGGAATACTAACCTCTATGAGGAAAAGGTTTGCAGTACCTTAAAAGTAAAATATAAATATTGAGTCAGTAGTGGTTTTTCAACCTGTTCATGTCATGGCATATATAGAAAATGTCACATTTGTACAGCACATTGAAATAAACTAAGGCAGCTTCTTGTAATTGGGGTTCACATTGCCTTAGGCCTCAATCAGCTATCTCAAAGGCTAAATAGAGCGAAATCAGGGATACTACCCTGTTAGGTATTGAAGGCATTGTAGTTGGAAATCTCTGCTCTAATGTTTTACCATTAAAAGTGGTATTAGCTCTAAATTTTACATAGATACTAATTTATTAGTTTAAGGAATTCCTTGTTTCTTATGTTGCTTAAATTGTTTTTTGTTGTTGTTCATAAATGATTATTGAACTTCATCAAATGCTTCTTTTGAATACAATGAGATAATTATATAGTTTTCTCCTTTAATATCTTAATATGGTGAATTACATTCATAGAATAGTCTTTGCATTCTAAGGAGAAGCCTGCCTTGAGCATTGCTAGATCAATTTAACAGAAAATTTTTTTATTTATCTGAATCATCATGTTGCAAGCTCAGGAAATGTAAGTATTTTTAAAAATTGTGAAATGTAGGGGCGCCTGGGTGGCTCATTCATTAAGCGTAATGCCTTTGGCTCAGGTCATGATCCCAGGGTTCTGGGATCGAGCCCTGCATTGGGCTCCCTGCTCGGCGGGAAGCCTGCTTCTCCCTCTTCCACTCCCCTTGCTTGTGTTCCCTCTCTCGCTGTGTCTTTCTCTGTCAAATAAATAAAATCTTTTAAATAAAATGATGAAATGTATTATAAAAATAAAAACATGTATAAACATGTTTATGTAATATTTTATTTACATAAATTTAGAGCATTGAATGACCTACTCTTTAGTTGTCATGCAGTTTAAAAAAGCAGAACAGGGCACCTGGGTGGCTCAGTTGGTTAAGCGACTGCCTTCGGCTCAGGTCATGATCCTGGAGTCCTGGATCGAGTCCCACATCGGGCTCCCTGCTCAGCAGGGAGTCTGCTTCTCCCTCTGACCCTCTTCCCTCTTATGCTCTCTATCTCTCATTCTCTCTCTCTCAAATAAATAAATAAAATCTTTAAAAAAAAAAAACAGAACATTACCATTGTTCCTCAGTTGCATTTCTTCCTCCTTCCTCACTTCAAAATGGGTAACTAGTGTCATGACTTTTGTGTTACTGTTCCCTTGCTTTTATTTATAGCTTTATAACCCAAGTATGTATCCATAAACGGTTATTGTTTAGCTTTCAAAAACTGAGTTACAAACAGATTTAACTCTATGGAGCATAATATTGCCACCACTGAATTAAGGCTACCAGAAGAAGCTACAAGCAGAAGAGTTTGTAGGTCCTTGTGTGACTTCACAGTGTCTTTTGAAGGAGATCATAATGACTCACTCATAAAGTGAATAGTGGTGAGTGGTGGAGTCCTCTTTACACCACTGAGGCATCTGGAGGGCCTTACTAGTAGAGGGAATGGGAATGGGAATCTACTTCATAATTCTAAACTCACTCCACTCACTCACTCTCTCTCTGAAAGAATTTATTTTTAAGTAATCTCTACACCCAATGTGGGGCTCGAACCCCAAGATCAAGAGTTGCATGCTCTACCGACTGAGCCATCTAGATACCCCTTGTCTTTTTATTTTTATTTTTTAAAGATTTTATTTATTTATTTCAGAGAGAGAGAGAATGAGAGATAGAAAGCACGAGAGGGAAGAGGGTCAGAGGGAGAAGCAGACTCCCCGCCGAGCAGGAAGCCTGATGCGGGACTCAATCCCAAGACTCCAGGATCATGACCTGAGCCGAAGGCAGTCGCTTAACCAACTGAGCCACCCAGGCACCCTTGTCTTTTTTTTTTTTAAGATTTTATTTATTTATTTGACAGAGACTAGAGATAGCGAGAGCCGGAACCCAAGCAGCGGGAGTGGGAGAGGGAGAGCAGGTTTCCCACCTAGGAGGGAGCCCAATGTAGGGCTCGATCCCAGGACCCTGGGATCATGACCTGAGCCGAAGGCAGACACTTAATGACTGAGCCACCCAGGCGCCCACCCCTTGTCTTTCTTAATAATAGTTAGTCTAGGTATTTAATTCTAGCTTAAAAATAAATTTTCTTCACTAATTTGAAGATGCAGCATTACATTTAAAATCTACGCCAGCTGTTGAGATGCTTGAGGACATTCTATTTCCTGATCCTTAGTATGTCACTTTTTTTCTTTATGGAAGCTCACAGAATCTTGTTTTTCCCAAAGGTTCTAAAATTTTTCTGTGAGGTTTTTTATTATCAGTTTATTTTCATCCATTGTCATTATGCCCTTTTAATCTGGTAGCTTACTTTCTCAACCCTGGGGGTTGTTTTGTTTTGTTTGTTTTGTTTTCTCCCCTTTGATTTATAGCTTTCCCTCCTTTTTTTTTTCTGTTCTCTCCTAAAATGGATGTTGGCCCTTCATTTTTCTCCTGGCTCTCTAATATTCTCTCTTCTATTTTTATTTATTTTTGTTGTACTTTCAATTTCTAACTTCCTAGAAAGTAAATTTCCTCAGGGTGCCTGGGTGGCTCAGTTGGTTAAGCATCCAATTCTTGATTTCAGCTGAGGTCATGATCTCAGGGTCCTGGGATCGAGCCCCACATTGGGCTCCATGCTCAGTGGGGAGTCTGCTTGGGATTCTGTCCTTTTCCCCTGCCGCTCCCCCTGCTCACGTGCTCTCCCTCTCTCTCTAATAAATAAATCTTTAAAAAAAAAAAAGTAAATTTCCTCAACTTTCATTTAAGATTCCAACTCATTTTCTTTTATAGCATCTTGTTTTTGTTTCATGGATGGATATCTTATTCTGAGAATATAAATTTTGGTTTTGTTCATGTTTTGGTCTCTGTTCCTAGTCTCTCTTTCCTACATGTTAGCTTTTGCTTTCATCTTTCTTTATTTATAGACTGTCTTTTAAGTAAGAGGCTTTCAAGGATACCAGATATCACTGGCTGGCTGCTCATGATTGAGAAGGAAACCAAATTGCTGATCGGAAGTTTCAAGCGTATGGATACGGTTTATCTATTTTGAGCATATTTATTGGATGGTAATCTGGGAAGACTATTTGTCGGTCAAACTCCAGTGGTAGGATTTTCAGTTATTTCTCAGATTGGTTATTTTCCCCAGGGAAGAGTCACTCTCCTGCGTATATGGTAAGGATCCTAACTGGAGAAGAAGGCTGGATTCTCTGCCTTTAGATATTAATATGTAGGTAGTCAGTTTTCCTATTTTGGTTTGGACAAGAGGGTGAAACCCAAAACTGAGTTTGTGTTATCTTTGTCCAGAGAGATTTGTTTTAAACTTTTCAGAGAATGAACTTTCAAGACAACGTATCTCTCTAGTACATGGAGTCATGGAGGGGATTGAGAGATCTGATTGTTCTGTCACTGACATCCTTCTTACTTTATTAGCCCTTTACTCCCTTTACCCTCAGTTCCAATGTTACCTGATACCGCCAGTTCTTAAGCTTTTTGAAAGTTCTGTGGTGTAAAATAAGTTGGTTCTTACCTTTTTTCTCTCTCAGCCTGAAATATAGCTTTCTCTGATCTAAGTCCATTTCCTTTCTAACTTTAAAAAGATCATTGATTTTTCTACCTCTTACCCTTTTTTTCCTATCCTTCTAAAGTATTTTTCCTTCTCCTTAAAAGGAAAATAATTTAGTGTTTAGTAGAATTTCAGGAGGGATTGAAATTAAATTAATGTATATAATTCTCCATCTTAATCCAGAAGCCTAAACCTACTTTTTAATTGTCCTACTTATTCTTATTATGTACAGTATTTATGATGAAATGTTGAAATATCCTGAAAAGGGTAATACCTAGGTGTTCCATATATTTTAAAAAAATAAAACATTAGGAGTATTAATTGGGGCACATGAATGGCTCAGTCGGTTGGGCATCTGCCTTCAGCTCGGGTCATGATCCCAGGGTCCTGGAATTGAGCGCCGCATCAGGCTCCCTGCTCAGCAGGGTGTCTGCTTCTCCCTCTACCCCTCCACCCTTCTTGTGTTTGCTCACTTGTGCACACGCTCTCTCTCTCAAATAAAATCTTATATTTAAAATAAATTAAAAAAATAAGAGTATTAATTATTTTTGTGATTGTCAACATTTATACTTCCCCTTTTGGAATAAAAACTAGATAACAAGAAAGGACATATTAGGAAAATTCAAATGAATCTGCCAAATTATTCACGTGAGTACCAGTCACTATAAAATATTGAAATAAAGAAATTCTGTATTCTTTTCAGATAATAGTAACTAAGAAGTAATGTTAGAAAAAATTTTTTTATAAAGATTTTATTTATTTGTTTGACAGAGAGACAGGGAGAGAGGGGAACTCAAGCAGGGGGAGTGGGAGAGGGAGAAGCAGGCTTCCCGCGGAGCAGGGAGCCCAATGCGGGGCTCGATCCCAGGACCCTGGGATCATGACCCGAGCCAAAGGCAGATGCCCAACTGACTGAGCCACCCAGGTGCCCCAGAAAACTTTATTTTCATTAAATTACTTATGGTGCTGTACAGTTTGATTATAAGCATAACAGTATGTCTTTGAGAAAGACCTTCTAATAAATTAAATTCAGTTAATTCAGGGATGCCTAAGCCATGAAAAATGAAGAGGAAAATGACTGACCAGACTGAATGATGATTCTTATAACATATTGGAAAGTACTTTTGTTTTATATGGTAGTAAAACCACCCACAAAATTTATCTATTTATGGTGGTGCTTAAATGAATATTTGGAAAACAGAAAAATACCTTTGTTAGCTTAGTAATGCATCTGATATTTATTAATATTAATAGTTATTGATATTTATTTAAATTTCTTATACTACCTCTACAGGCTTAATGGTGGGGACACTTAAAAGTCATTGCACTTGAGGGGCACCTAGCTGGCTCAAACAGTAGAGCATGCAACTATTAATCTTGGGGTTGTGAGTTCAAGCCCTATGTTGGGTGTAGAGATTACTTAAAAATCTTTTTAAAAAGTGGGGGGGCACCTGGGTGGCTCAGTCCTTAAGCGTCTGCCTTCGACTCAGGTCATGATCCCAGGGTCCTGGGATCGAGCCCTGCGTTGGGCACCCTGCTTGGCGGGAAGCCTGCTTCTCCCTCTCCCACTCCCCCTGCTTGTGTTCCCTCTTCCGCTGTGTCTCTCTCTGTCAAATAAATAAAAAATAAAATCTTAAAAAAAAAATCTTAAAAAAAGTCATTACACTTGAATATATATATTTTCAAAGTATATTGGGTGCTTTTAAGATTATAAAAATGTGGAATAAGTAAGTCAAGGTATATATTTTATAAAAGAGTAGTCTTATCTCACATACAAATAGTCCCTACAAAGTTTGGGGATGTAAACTGCAGAAAAAAATCCAAAAAATTATGTCAAAGTCAAGACAGAACTTAGTCATTAGTGCATCATTGAAAATTATTTATTTTACTCTTTACTATTAAGAGAGACACCTAACAGTTTTTGTGTACCATGATATTCATGTTGTTATCCCTTGAAGTAAACATAGAACTTATGCAGTATCCATTACCTAAAAACATGTTGCTCCCCCTTATATCAAAGCTCAAGTACTAAGATAGCCTTAGCCTACTTGAAGAATAAATAAAAGGGAAGAAGAAACAAACTGTTGTGTGACCAAGTCCTTTTTTTCTTTCGGTCATATAATATCCTACCCAAAACCTTTACTTCAGTGGAGTCTAGAATTGTTTAGTGTGAATTTTACTCAGGATATAGTGACTCATTCTGAGATTTTGCTCAGAGGACAAAATTCTGTGGTGATGGCATGTACATTGCTCACTTTTTTTTCCTATATGGGCTCCCTGCATTTTCACTAGAATTTTATTTTGTGAGGTATGTTAAATGATAAAACACCTGCTATATTAGTTTGGTAGGGCTGCCATAACAAAATACCAGAGACTGGGTGGCTGAAACAACAGAAATGTATTTTCTCACAGTTCTTGTGCTAGAAGTCCCAAGGTAGGATTCAGTAGAGTTGGTTCCTTCTGAGGGCTGTGAGGAAGGGTCTGTTCCAGGCATCTCTCTTTGACAAAAAATGACTCTCCCTGCATCTTCATATCATCTACCCTTGGTACCTGTGTCCAAATTTTCTCTTCTTATAAGGGTACTACTATTAACTGGATTATCTACAACCCTAATGACCTCATTTTTAACTTAATTACCTCTATAAAAACCCTGTCTTCCAAATATGGTCACATTTGGAGGCCCTGGGAAGTAAGACATATGAATTTTTTAGAGGGGATACAAAACACATGCTATTACAAAAATGTATCTTCAAAATAGAGGTTATATCTGTCTGAGAAATGAAATAATTTATTAAAATATACTTGAATATTATTATAATCAGTGTGAACTTAGTTTCCCTATTATCAGAAGCATGGTTTTGAAAGGGAAGCAGCAGTGAAATCTCAGCAGTAGTTCTGGGTAAAGCCAACTCCCTGTTAAGTAGATCCTTTCAGAGGCAGCTTGATAATCATTTTTTTGTTGTAGGAACTGTAGCCAAGAAATAGATTAGTTCGATACTGTCCCAATACTAGACACTCTACAAATGCTTAAACAGAGGATATTTTGCACTTATCTTTACCCAGATACCTTTGTCTATAAGATACCCACATCTTTTTTATTTTTTTAAGATTTTATTTTTAAATACTCTCTACACCCAACACGGGGCTCAAACCCACAACCCCGAGATCAAGAGTCATATGCTCCACCAACAGAGTCAGCCAGGCATCCCCAAGTCTTTCTTTAGTTAGGTATGCTAAACAGCTAAGGCTAATTGTTAAGGAGTATAGAAAAAGCTATTATATGAGAATTTGGATAGAGATTTCTTACGAGGTTTTAATCCTAACTGACTGTGGTTTAAGTTTTTGCATAAAAATACCTCTTCCCCCCCATTTAAATGAATAGCTTGATCAATATTAAAGATGTTTTTAGGGGTGCCTGGCTGGTTCAGTTGGTAGAGCATGTGAGTCTTGATCTTGGGGTCATGAGTCTGAACCCCATGTTGGGGATAGGGTTTACTTTAAAAAAAGATGTTTTGGGGTGCCTGGGTGGCTCAGTCAGTTAAGCAACTGCCTTTGGCTCCGGTTGTAATCCTGGGGTCCTGGGATTGAGCCCCGCATTGGACCCTCTGCTGAGCGGGGAGTCTGCTTCTCCCTGTCCCTCTGCCACTCCCCCTGCTTGTGCTCTCTCACTTTCGCTCTCAAATAAATAAATAAAATCTTTTTAAAAATAGATGTTTTTAAAAGATATCTTTGAGAATAAAGTAGAAGTGATTTCTCACTTTATACCAAATATATATACGGAGTATCCTTTACATTATATATATAAATGGAGTATACTTTCAAATTCTGTTAAATATCCTTTGCCAATAGACTTTTCATACAAGTAACTACTCTCTGTTGTTTGGAAGTTTTTCCACCTTAACTCAGGACTCAGTGTTTTCACTAGACAGACTGCTATCATAGTTTGTATTCTTGTTGTGATCGATGCTACCAATAATAAAAGTTGATTTTGCATTGTAGACAAAAGAAACTCACATTTAGAGTTATTCCTGTCAACCTAAAAAATAGTTTGTTTATATGTATCCTCAAAGTGTGTACTTGAGTACTTTTCCATTTTGAAGTTTAACAGGCAGCTGTGGGTTTTTTGTTTTTTGTTTTTAATTCCTGGCTCTGAATCCTAAATTCTCATTCCCTCAGATGTAGCCAACAATCTGGATATGCCTGTGTCTAAAAAGTACAGACAACCTTCTGCCTAAACTTCCCTTACCAACTTCTGATACCTAATATGAGTTATTTTTTTAATATGTTACTTTGATTGCATTCCTGATAATGGCAAAGGCAGTAGCTAACTATTATTCATATTTAAGATGGTTTCCCGAAGTTTGAAATTTTCATCAGTTTGGCCTTTCAGGGTCATAACAATTAAGAGATTTTATTTAGAGATTTATTTAGTACCACCTATATGAAGGATATTCTAATAGAAAGATGCAGCCAGGAATTACAAAGATGAGGAAGGCAAGATCCTTGCTCAGACAAGTACATTAAGTACTATAATTCAAAGCAGTGTAAGATTAGCGCCAATAGAGTGTATCATTTCTAGCATCAGTATATTAGAGACTGTGACTTCTCAGGGATTTCCTGGCTGTTCTTTCTGAAACTGTTCTGTTGTTACCAGAAAAACTCCTAGTAAGAAATTAGAGTACTTTGTAATATAATCTAATGATAAAAAAATATATATGTAATCTAATGATAAACAGAATTTTTGGCTTAGTGAAGTCAAATAACAAGCTCTTACTGACTCCTTTTCTGGGCAGAGCACTGTTTTCTACTGTCACAAGTTTTGAAGAAAATATGTTGTTGTTTTTCTTAAAGATTTATTTATTTGAGAGAGAGAGGGCCAAGTGCAAAGGGGAGGGGCAGAGGGAGAGAGAGAGAATCCCAAGTAGACTCCCTGCGGAGCTTGGAACCCAACTTGGGGCTTGATCTCATCACCTTGTGATCATGACCTGAGCCAAAATCAAGAGTCTGATGCTCAACTGTCTGAGCCACTGAGGCACCCTGAAGAAAATATGCTTTTAAAAGGACCTGCTTTCTTTTTTTTTTTTTTAAGAATTTTTTATTTATTCATTTGAGACAGAGAGATACAGAGAGAAAAAGTACGAGCAGTGGGGAGAGGCAGAGGAAGAGTGAGAAGCAGACTCCTTGCTGAGCAGGGAGCCCGATGTGGGGCTCGATCCCAGGACCTGGAGATCATGACCTGAGCTGAAGGCAGACGCTTAACCATCTGAGTCACCCAGGCACCCCAAGGACCTGTTTTAAAAGAGTTTATAGGGTATTAATCTTAGGTGCATGAAATATCTTATGAACTCAAAAAGCAACGTAACTGTATGGACAAATAACATGAATTAAAATGTACAAGCTCTAGCTAATAATTTATCATTTGGAGTGATTAAAAGCATGAACGAAGTACAGTAGTTCCCTCTTATCTGCAGGAGATATGTTCCAAGACCCCCACTGGGTGTCTGAAACTGTGGATAGTACTGAACCCTATGCTATTTACATATTTGTGATAAAGTTTAATTTATAAATTGTGCACAGTAAGAGATTAACAACAACTAAAAAAAATAGGACAATTTTAACAGTATACTGTAATAAAAGTTATGTGAATATGGTCTCTCTCACAATATCTCATTGGGCTGTACTCACCCTTCTTGTGATGATGTGTCTCACATAAAATAGCCACAGATGAGATGAAGTGTAGTGGATGATGTATATAGTGTTAGGCTACTATTGACCTTCTGAGAGGATCACTGGGGCACCTGGGGCACCTGAGTGTCTTCCTTCAGCTCAGGTCATAATCTAGGGTCCTGGGATTGAGCCCCACATCGGGCTCTCTGCTCAGCGGCGAGCCTGCTTCTCCCTTTCCCTCTGCCTGCCGCTTGCCCTGCTTGTGCTCCCTCTCTCTCTCTGTTAAGTAAATAAAATCTTTAAAAAAAAAAAAAAAGGATCATTTGCTTCCTAACTGTGGTTGACCTCAAGTAACTGAAACTGCAGAAAAAGAAACCATGGATAAGGGGGGATTGCTGTGTAATCATAGAACCTTTCATGGAAGAAATTTTTAATTACACCTTGGTACAGGTATTAAGCATGAGTTTTACTCTAAAATATTTTGGAGAGTGTATCTCAAACTGTACCCTATAAAAAAACCCTAGTGTTCTAAAAAAAAAAAAGTCTCTTGTTCAGTAAGATGGGGGATTACCTCTCTCCCCTAGGTGATTGATTCAAATAAAGTGAGGTTAATAGATAAGGAATCCTAGGCCCAAAGATTTTTAAATCATTAGGCCAAGAGTTGGTCAGTTAGGCATTGCAATAATTGTATTAAACCATGCATAGTAAATGTTACAACATAAATTTTTTTCCTTCTGGCTTTGAGTTTTAATGAAGGTTTGTAAACTTTAGGAAGAATATGGATATTTAACACTTTTAGTTTCTAAGGGGTAATTATTATTTAAAAAAATTTTTTTAAAGATGGGCAGGTTTTTTTTAAGATTTATTTATTTTAAGGAGAGTGAGAGAGCGTGTGCGCTCACACTAGCAAGGGCAGGGGCAGAGAGAGAGAATCCTCAAGCAGACTCCCCACTGAGCTCAGAGCCTATCTCTGGTCTCTAGTCTTAGACCCATGAGATCATGACCCAAGCCCAAACCAAGAGTCTGATGCTTAACCAACTGAGCCTCCCAGGCATCCCTCGAAGGGGTAATTATTATTTGAATGTGACTTAAATCTACTTATTAAGAAGCCATAATTGTGGCTAATTCCAAGTAAGTCCTGACCTGACAAATCGCCTCATTACTAAGTCTACCTAGTACTAGAAATTTCACTCTTGTCTAGATGTGGGACTGGTAGTCAGACTGCGACAGTCACAACTTGATAAACATTTAAAATGATGAATTAAAGATTTGATTCTCATATGTGATTCATAATAGAAGTAAAAATACAGTTATATGTTGTAAAGATTGCTTTTCACTTTTTGTCCAGTCATAGCAATCTAAGAAGATAAACATACTTGGGGGCTCTTAAAAGAGGTTCTCATGCAAGAGAAAGCTATAATGGGATACCATTTTTCAAATACCATGTTAGGAAAGATCAGAAATTTTGATAACATCTTTTTGGAAAGGGTGTGGGGAAACTGCCACTCATTCATTGTTGGTATAAGTATGTATAGATATAACCTTTAAGGAGAGCAATTCTAGTTATAACTCAACTCAGACATTTTTTTCCCTAGGAATTTGTTCTACAGTCTTCATGCATTTGTGGGAAATGTTTTAAGTACGGGCTTCTTCTTGTGTGTAATAGCAGAAGATTGGGGACAGCCTAAATATCTATTAAATAAGTTATGATATATCCATCCAGAATGGAATGCAGCCAGCCATTAAAAAGAATAAAGTAGCTTTGTATATACTGATAAAGAATGGAATGGTTTCCAGAATATAGTAATTTCTTAATTTAATTTAATTTTTTATTTTATTTTTTTAATTTTAATTCCAATATAGTTAACATACAGTAGTATATTAGTTTCAGGTGTAAAATATAGTGACTCAACAGTTCTGTACTCAATCATGATTAAGTGTGGGGCGCCTGGGTGGCTCAGTCGTTGAGCGTCTGCCTTCGGCTCAGGTCATGGTCCCAGGGTCCTGGGATCAAGCCCCGCATCGGGCTCCCTGCTCCGCAGGAGGCCTGCTTCTCGCTTTCCCACTCCCCCACTTGTGTTCCTGCTCTCGCTATCTCTCTGTCAAATGAATAAATAAAATCTTTAAAAAAAAAATTCATGATTAAGTGTATTGATAATAGGTTTTTTAAAAATACACTACAGAGGGCGCCTGGGTGGCTCAGTAATTAAGCCTCTGCCCTCAGCTCAGGTCATGATCCCAGGGTCCTGAGATCCATACCCACTTTGGGCTCCCTGCTCGGCGGGAGGCCTGCTTCTCCCTCTCCTACCCCCCCTGCTTGTGTTCCCTCTCTCACTGTCTCTCTCTCTGTCAAAGAAATAAATAAAATCTTTAAAAAATTAAAAATAAATTAAAAATAAAAATGCACTACAGGGCACCTGGGTGGCTCAGTGGGTTAAGCAGATCATGATTCCAGGGTCCTGGGATTGAGCCCCGCATTGGGCTCCCTGCTCAGTGGGGAGTCTGCTTCTCCCTCTCCCTCTCCCCCCAGCCGACTCATGCTTGTGCATGTGTGCTTTCTCAAATAGTAAATAAATAAAATCTTTTCAAAAATACAGTACAAAGTATATAGAATTTTTTAAATCATTTGTTTTACATATGGTCTGTATATTACGTATATGTATGCATGCCTAAATATGTATACAGTATCTCTAGAAGGAAACATAAGAATTTGTTATAAAACTTGTTGCATATGGGCTAAAGAAATTGGATGTGCTTACCTGGATTGAAAGGGTAACTGGCATTTCCCTGCATATATTTTAATTTTGTGTATCCTGTGTTTCTAGAGATGGTGATTCATTCTCAAGCATTTTCCTTTATCGCCCTTTGTGTATTTATATGCTTTACTTTGCTGAGGTCTTTAAATTGAGTACACAACCTTTGTAGATGGTTCTTTCTTAATGTTTTCTTAGGTCTCAGTTTTTACCCTGAAAGCAATGTTGTGCTGTTTAGGTGATCTGCCTTTAAGATTTAGAAAAGAAAATAGTAAAGATTTTGTTCATGTAAGAGGGATGGTTCTATAAAAGTACTCTTCCTGTGATGGAACATTTTCCTTTTTTCAATTTCTCCAAACTATATTATCTTTCCTAAAGTAGTAAATTTGAAAAATGTACAAAATTGTTTTTTGTCTAGACAAAAGAAGGATAGCCTCCCATTCTCTGTGGTACAAATATTTCATCAGTAATTTTGTTGTGCCTTTGATCACAGTACTGACTTATTATTTTAGGGGGTAGCTTGTGGTTCTGAAACCAAACATCTATATGTGATAGAGTCCTTAACCTTGGCCTTGTTAGTACTATAATTAACATAGCTTTCCAACTATATTGAATTAGCATATTACCTTAGATTTTTGGTTGGATGTTGCATTCACTGAAGCCTGATAATGGCCTAATGGAGTAGACATTTAAGAAATTTATTTAATATATACTTCTTTGTTTCTTTAGAAAATGCAGATCACTGGCAGTTCTAATAGTACATACCCATTAACTCAGACATTCCACTTCTAGGAATTTATTGTACAGTCTACATATATTTGTTAGAAATAAACTAATATTTTATTTAAAAATTATGGACATCAGTAACAGGGTGGGAATGTATTTGTAGGGTCTTTGAAACAGAGGTGAGCTCTGTTCTGCTGTGAAGTATCTGTTTTAAAGTGGACTTGCCAATATAGTATAATAAATCCAGTTTTAGTGTTTGAGGATATAATAATTCAAAGATCTTTATCTTTTTTTAAAAAGATTTATTAATTTATTTATTTGTCAGAGAGGGAGAGGAAGTACGAACAAAGGGAGCTGCAGAGGAAGAGGGAGAAGCAGGCTCCCTGCAGAGCAGGGAGCCCACTGTGGGACTGGATCCCAGGATCCCGGGATCATGACCTGAGTCGAAGGCAGACACTCAACCCAGCTGAGCCACCCAGGTGTCCCAATAATTCAGATATCTTAATCTCTAAACTTTTTCCATATTGCACATTTTCTGGAATGGTTCTTGACATTATAGACTGTCTAGAATATGTATTAGGTATATAAATCATTGATCAATGATTTTAAAAGATTAGAACAAATAAAGCTCTCTGTCTTTAAGTAGTGTAGAGAGAACACATAGAAATATTTGGAGGGTGCCTGGGTAGTTTAGTCAGTTAGGCATCTGCGTTTGGCTCGGGTAATGATCCCAGGGTTCTGGGATCGAATCCCACATTGGGCTCCCTGCTCAGTGGGGAACCTGCTTTTCCCTCTCCCCCTACCCCTCCCTGCTGCTGGTGCTCTCTCTTGTGTGCTCCCTCTCTCTCAAATAAATAAAAATCTTTAAAAAGGAAAAGAAACATTTGGAAATATCAAAAGATATTTTGAAGCCTTCACCCCTGGTTCTTGTGAATGGGCCCTAGTTGAAAACTGTGTCTTCGTAGATGTAATCAAGTTAAGATGAAGTTATTAGGGTGGGCCTAAATCCAATACAGCTAACATTTGTATAAGAAGAGAGATAATGACACAGATACACAGAGATGACAGAAACCGGAATGATGCAGCTGTAAAGCAAACAACACAAAAACTGCCAACAACATAGGAGGAGACAAGGAAGAAACTCCCTTACAGGTTTCAGGAGGGAGCAGTGACCTGCAGACATCTTGATTTCAGACATTTTTACTTCTAGAACTATGAGCCAATACATTTCTGTTGTTTTAAGCTACCCATAGTACTTCATTACAGTAGCCATAGGAAATTTAAAAAACTTTATAAAATATTTTGTTTTTATAATTTATAATTATAAAATGTTTTATAATTTATGTCATATTCTAATATAATGTCTCATTTTTCATCTTTTTTTTCTTGTTTTCTTACCTTCTCTTATTTCCTTATTTCCTTTTCCTTTTTCTTTCTGTACAGTTGACCCTTTAACAACATGAAAGTTGGGACACTGACACCCTCCCATTCAGGCAGTCAAAAATGTGCTTGGGACTCCCCCAGAACTTAATTACTCATTGCCTACTATTGACTGGGAGCCTTAATAACATAACAGTTAACACATATTTTGTATGTTGTATGTATTATAACTGTATTTTTATGGTAAAGTAAACTAGAGAAAAGAAAATGTTCTAAAAATTAGAAGGAAGAGAAAATACATTTACAGTACTGTCCTATATTTATTGAAAAAAAGTCCATGTATAAGTGGACCCATGCAGTTCAAACCCATGTTGTTCAGGGGTCAACTATAATCTCATTCTCTTCTCTACCTGAGGCTGTGTCGAAATCCTTTCATCCAGGTTTATCTATCAGGGCTATAAACTGAACCATTTTTTTCTTCAGACTGTGAAGTCTGTAGTACATGGGCATGATGAAACACTGAATCAGTCACCAAAGATATAGCACCGCTTGCCTTCATGGTTCCCTAATAGTCTTTGTGAGAAACTTGGGCTCTATAGTTTTAGAGCAGTATAATGGACTTGAAAAAGTCATCTTGTCCAACCTTTTCATTTTGCAGATAATGTCTGTGAAAACTTTTAACTTAAAAGTTAACATTATTTGTTATAAAAGTGTACTTTCCACATATGCACAATTTGTTCAAAATTACTAATACAGCTTTAACTCTTCTGTGAAGATAACTTTTCTGTAATTATAGCTGAAATTGTACCTCTAACCAACCAAACTTTTTTTCCCACTAAATTCAGGAATGACTTAAACCTAGTGACAGTTGAATTTTTATATCAGAAGTATATTATTTCAGGGGTGCTTGGGTGGCTCAGTCAAGCGTCTGTCTTTGGCTCAGGTCATGATCCCTGGGTCCTGGGATTGAGTCCCGCACCGGGCTTCCTTCTCAACAGGGACCCTGCTTCTCCCCCTCCCACTGTTGCTCCCCCTGTTTGTGCTCTCTTGCTCTCTGTGAAATAAATAAAATCTTTTTAAAAAAGTATATTATTTCATAGGTGAGAAAGTTAGATAAGCTTCATTTAGACATGAGTTATAGTGCTGTTGGCCTTGATTTCAATGTTAGTGATTCAACAATGTATTAAATAAGATGTCTTGAAGCAGAAACACACATAAAAGAAGGTTATGTATTGATAGGTTGATTAAAATGTGACCCATGGGCTTGCAGGAACATACTCTTGTGTTTCCACTAGGAGCAGTGTGGGTCAGTATTTGGCAATACAGTGTTTGTAGTAACTTCATAGACCAGAACTACTGCAAATAATAACAATCAGCTGTACTTACCAGTTGTACTTATTAACTAAAACGTTACAAAATATGTCCTCGGACACTTTGGAACTAATTTTTTCTTGATCAACAGGCTAACTGGTGAACCTGTATGGATTCAGTGCAAGAAAAGAATCTATGAGGGGCACCTGGGTGGCACAGTTGGTTAAAGAATCTGACTCTTGGTTTTGGCTCAGGTCCTGATTGGCTCAGGTCGTAATCTCTCAGTGTCATATGAGATCGAGCCCTGCATCAGGCTCCTCACTGAGCAGAGTCTGCTAAAGTTTCTCTTTTCCTTTCCCTCTGCCCCTCCCTGCCTCACAGTCTCTCTTTCTCTTTCTCTCTCTCAAATAAATAAATAAATCTTTAAAAAAAAACTGAATTAATACAGTGAGAAAGGTCAGAAAAAAGGTACCTAGATGTGGCAATTTTCTGCGTGTAGGTAATACTGAAAACTGTGAGATGCTGAACTGGACTTCAAAATGATAGACTTAATCTTCAGCCATATCCACATTTAAGTGTTGAAAAGAAGTGGAGCCAACTGGGAAGATAGCAGAGAGTCAGGAAGAAGCATCAGAACATGCTATTTTCAGAGTCAGGGGAGGAATAAGTTCTAAGAACATTAATGTAACATGCTTCTGAATACTGAAAAGAGACTGGGATTTACCAATAAATGGGCCATTACTTTGAGAGAACATTTTGAAGAGAATGTAGAAATAGAAAGGTAGATTATATTGGTTTATAAAACTAGCATAACTTGAAGATTTTATCTTGAGGCCCTATTTTAATGTCAAGGAGTGTGTTATGTGAAGTGTTTACCATAAAGGAAGGTAAATAAATGTTAAGTATTACCAGCTATGTTGTAGCACTGAGAGAGAGGTAGTAGTAACCATAGCGTAACTAAAAGAAACAGGAGAGGTTTTCACTTCAGAATATGGCTGGGAAAGTATTGATTGTTGTTAATCCACCCCTACTGGAGTGAAAGCTCTGTGAAAGCAGGAGATGTTCGTCTGGTTCTATACAGTGCTTCTCCCCGGATTTTGGTTGGTTGATTTGATAGCTAGATGGATAAGTGTAATAGGGTGACTAGGTTTTACTTCAGTTGAGGTTTTATGGCAAGGACAGGATTTCAGTAAAAGGTCGAGGGAATCATTTATTCTATGGGATTAGTTTTAAAATAACAGTAGTGGAGATGGTTATTCCTGGTTGGGGGGTTAGAGTGTATGACCCTGCTGGAAAAGATAAGTTGGCTAGGCTGGAGGTAGACTTTGGTTCTACAGAAGAGATTAAGAATGGTGAGTGATCTTATGTTAATGAGGGACTATAAAGTGGATTTGGCATTAGAATGTTTGTAGACTATTAGTATGACATAATGATGTTTTTCCCATCTTAATTACTCCCACAGACTTAAGTAGATCCTAAGGTCATTCAGTCTGTGGGAAGGACTACTAGGATGACTTTTTTTTTTTTTAAGATTTTATTTTTAAGTTACCTGTATACCCAGTGTGGGGCTCGAACTCATAACCCCAAGATCAAGAGTCTGCACACTCCACTGATTGAGCCAGCCAGGCGCCCTGACCACTAGGATGACTTTAAAACAATTCTTTATAACAAGTTATTAGGAGTGCAGTTAAAATACAGAATGGAAATATAAATATTTTATGTCTATACATATAGACAATCCCTTCTATTCAGCTTTCCCCCTCTCCCACACAAAAAAAGAAAAATTTTAAAAGATTAGTTTCTAAAAGGTTTTAGGAGCATCTGGGTGGGTCACTCGGTTAAGTGTGTCTGACTCTTGATTTCAGCTCAGGTCTTGATCTCAGGGTTGTGAGTTCAAGCCCTGCATAGTGCTCCACACTGGGTGTGGAGCCAACTTAAAAAAAAAAAAAGAGGCTTTATTCTAGAGAAAAGGGTAACAAAAGTAATGCAAAAGTTGTCATTCTGATTTTGTTTTTTCTTAATAAATAACTACTAGCATTTGGAAATGATCCCACAGATCATATAACTGATATATTTAATATTCTTTCTCAAAACTATCCCCCCAAAAAACATACTTCATACTTGTCATTCTCCTTGTCAATTCACCTTGTCAGTACTCTCATGAGCTTATAACATAAATTTCTACAGGAATTCCTTATTTATTCATTTTTGTCCTTTTATTGCAAAATGAATTCCAACCCTGAATATAAATGATTTTATATTAACATCAAAATTGCAAGAATTTTATAACTGTGCATGTTAATCTTTTTCATAAATAAGTATCTCAGGGGAATCATTTATATTAGCGATGGACAAATACTATTAGGTCATTTTGTTTGTATCTTACAGTGGGATAGTCTTTCCCTATAGTATAACCTCAGTAGCTTTTGCTCAACCAGTTTTAAACATTTTCCGAAATTTCATAAATTTTCAGTTTCCTTGCATTCTAATTTATGCCTGTAGACCATCCTTTAAGGATATTTTGTTAGTGTTAGCCTAAATTTGCTTTTACTACTTCCTAGAACATTTATGTAATTTATGTAATTTCAGTATTATCCTGTTTGTCATCTCTTTATTTGAAAAAGGCTATATTATACATATTTGATTTTGTGCATCTACTGTTAATCTTTCCTTTTAGATATTTTTCTGTGATTTTCATACTCATGTTTCTTAGAATTTTTGCTCTGTAATCAGGCTTTTGAATAATGAATGATATTTTGAAAATGCCATGGTTTTTAAATATTTGTGACATCTATGATTTTTAAAAATTTTTTTAAAGATTTGTTTGAGAGAAAGCACAAGTGCACACAAGCAGTGGGGGAGGGGCCGAGGGAGAGGGAACCTGACACAGGGCTGACCAGAGCCTAAGGCAGACCCTTAACTGACTGAGCCACCCAGGTGCCCTGACATCTGTGATTTTATGTTTGGGTAATATTATAGTAAATACTGCTCTGTTAAAAGTTATGTTTAAAAAATAGTTTTTAAGTTTTTATTTTTAAGTAATTGGTACACCCAGTGTGGGGCTTGAACTCACAATCCTGAGATCAGGAGTTGCATGCTCTTCTGACTGAGCCCCTAAAAAATTTTTTTCTTAAAGATTCAACCAGTAGCCTACAAACTTTAATATCAGCTGCAATAATATTTACTTTAGAATTAAGGAATTTGTACAGTCTCTTGGAACTTTATTATAACGGATTTAACTTACATTTATTTAAACTCTGAATAAATAGCAAATACCATCCATCAAGGAGCTTTAGTCACTATTCATGAAAAGCAAGGCACTGCTCATTGTCTTAATTTATAAGACAGAACATTGCTGCGATTGCTAAAAAGAGAGAAGAAATATTTCTAAAGGTTCTTACTGTCCATCAGTTTTTTTGCTGTTTTAGTTAACATTTCTAGCCATGAATTTACATAGTGGGTTTTGTTTCTTTACTTCAAATCATAAACCATTTTTATCATGTGCCTAGAAAATGAGTAATTAGGTAGTAAATTACTTGTCTTCCAGGAGAGAAAATGTTTAGTTTTCTCATATGGCATTCCTCTATGAATAAACCAAATGAAAGCCTTTTTATATGACTATCAAAAGAATGAACTGAGAAGAAGTACAATGATTTAAACTTCATTAATTCTGAATTTTTGATAGGTGAGCTAAAGTTTACTAGTGTTATATAGGAAATTACTCTGATATACTTTTTATGTGTACTAACTGACAAAGTCTCCCAGAAGCTTTGCAACAAAAAGACCCACAGATCATGTTAAAATACTGGAATTAAGAGTTGTTAAATCAGTTTTAAAATATATAGCAACAAGTAAGGGGATTAAGAGAATGAGAAGACAGGCCACTGACTGGAAGAAAGTGTTTGCAAAAGTACATATCTGATTAAAGACTGTTATCGAAAATATACAAAGAACTCTTAAAACTCAACAATAAGAAAACAAACAACTGATTTAAAAATGGTCCTGAGGGCACCTGGGTGGCTCAGTTGGTTAAGCGACTGCCTTCGGCTCAGGTCACGATCCTGGAGTCCCGGGATCGAGTCCCACATCAGGCTCCCTGCTCAGCGAGGAACCTGCTTCTCCCTCTGGCCCTCCTCTCTCTCTCTCTCTCTGTCAAAATAAATAAATCTTAAAAAAAAAAATGATCTTGAAGAGACATCTCATCAGAGAAGATTTATAGGGGAGCCTGGGTGGCTCAGTCGTTAAGCGTCTGCCTTCGGCTCAGGTCATGATTCCAGGGTCCTGGGATCGAGCCCCACATCGGGCTCTCTGCTCGGCGGGAAACCTGCTCCCTCTCCCGCTCCCCCTGCTTGTGTTCCCTCTCTCGCTGTGTCTCTCTCTGTCAAATAAATAAATACAATCTTTAAAAAAAAAGAAAGATTTATAGATGGCAAACATGCATGTGAAAAGATGTTCAACATCAGATGTCATTAGAGAATTACAAATTTATTTATTTTTTAAGATTTTATTTATTTGAGAGAAAGAGAGTGCCCAAGAGGGGGTAGGGTCAGAGGGAGAAGCAGACTCCCCACTGAGCTGGGAGCCTGATGCGGGAGTCCATCCTGGGACTCCAGGATCATGACCTGAGCCAAAGGCAGTTGATTAACCAAATGAGCCACCCAGGCGCCCCAAGAGAATTGCAAATTTAAATAAGGAAATACCACTACATACCTACTAGAGTGGGGGCAAGAATCCCAAAATGCTAATAACACCAAATGCAGACAAGGATACTGAGCAAAAGGAACTCTGATTCATTGCTGGTAGGAAAGTGAAGTGGGTGTAGACAGACACTTTGGAAGACGGTTTGGCAGTTTCTTACAAAACTTGAACACTCTTACCATATAATGCAGCAGTTGTCCTCCTTGGTATTTACTCACATGAGTTGAAAACATGTTCATACAAAAACCTGTCCCTGGATGTTTACAGCAGCTTTATTTATAGTTACCAAAACTTGAAAGCAACCAGGGTGTCCTTCAGTAGGTGAATGGATAAAATATGGTACATCCAGACAATGGAATATTATACGAAACCATGAAGAGATGTAGAGGAACCTTAAATGCATGTTACTAAATGAAAGAAGCTGGGGTGCCTTGGTGGCTTAGTCGGTTAAACATCTGCCTTTGGCTCAGGATTGAGCCCTGAGTCGGGCTCCCTGCTGAGCAGGGAGTCTGCTTCTCCCTCTCCCTCTGCCCCTGCCCCCAACTCCTGGCCCCCCCATCCTCTTTCTTTCTTTCTCTCAAACAAATAAAATCTTTAAAAAATAAAGTAAGAAAGAAAATCTATTATAAACTTTGTAAAGAGAGGCCCCTGGCTGGCTCAGTTGGTAGAGCATGTGACTCTTGATCTTGGGGACATGAGTTCAAGCTCCAAGCTGGATGTTGAGCTTACTTTTTAAAAAAAGATAGATAGATAGATAGGTAGATAGATAGATAGATAGATATAAAATTTTGAAAAGAAAGAAGGGGAAGGGTATGAAGTTGATGAACACATTCAGGATATGGTACGGTTGCGATGAAAGGATCATAATTCTGAGACTTACCAAGTTCTTTTGTCCTGTCTATGCCACTCAGCTTTCCCTGCTGATAATATAACTGTAAGGACCAGAGTTGGATATGAGCCTGGGAACTCAGCCAAGGGAAGGGGGCTGGAATCAATACATGCTTATTTTTGCAGGAGTAAGTAATCCTGGCCACAAGTATTATTTGCCAAAGACTTGCTGAGCAGCCATGCCTTTCATCTTTTACATTTTTGGCAGAGGTTGTATAAGGCCATAATGGGAATCACCAATGAATGACCATTTAGGGGTGACATCTGAGCTTAATGATTAGATTTACTTGGTGTTTCCGTATATTCTCTTTCTCTCTGTTCTTTTTTGTGTGTCTACTGTGTCACCCTGGGTGCTTGCTGTCTATACTAACCACATCTTACGAGTTTTGTGTTTCCCATTTGTTGTTGTTAGCTAGAACAGAATTAGATATTATCCAAAAAATACAACATAACATTTATAGCTATTTATTATGTCATATACCTCCTACCCATAAGTAAAATTCTTACATAACAATGATTTTAGCCTCTAATACACTTTTGACAAATGTTGAAAACTCTTAGTTCTTAAATGATTTAGAATTTCAAAACAAATATTTTTTCAAATTAAAGCCCTGACAGATTTGAAAGTGTACCTACAATGTGTTATACCCTGGAATCCTATATAAATAAATACCCGTTGCATAAATGCTTTCTTTCTGAGATATTACTGCATTATAAAGTAGCTCATTCCATTACTGGACAGCTAAAATTGTTACAAAGCTTTTCCTAACATTGGACCAAAATATGGTTCTATGTAACTTCCATTAGTGGACCTAGTTTATTTTTTAGGCACCAGTTCTTAGATCCGTTGGATCAGGGACTCCTTTGAAAATCTAAAAGAAACTATCAATAACCCTTTTTCCAGGGGGGAAAAAATGCTTATATTCACAAATTTTTATAAATAATTTCAAGGACTTTCTGGACTCCATGAAGGCTTTCGCTTTTCTTTCTTGCTTGCTTTTCTTTTCTTTTCTTTTTTTTTAACCCAGGTTACGATCCTCTGCTCTAGAACACAGTATGTTAATTTTTTCCTATATATTAAAGTATAGTAAAGACCCTAGGCTAAACATTTCCAATTCCTTTAACCAGTATTAATATGACTTGATTATAGACAGAACTTCCACTATCCAGATCACCTGTTTTTGTTTATATTCTATTTTTTTTAAAGATTTTATTTATTTATTTGAGAGAGAGAATGAGAGACAGAGAGCACGAGAGGGAAGAGGGTCAGAGGGAGAAGCAGACTCCCCGCTGAGCGGGGAGCCCGATATGGGACTCGATCCCGGGACTCCAGGATCATGACCTGAGCCGAAGGCAGTTGCTTAACCAACTGAGCCACGCAGGCGCCCCTGTTTTTGTTTATATTCTAATGTGAATGTCTTTCTGAATGGGATGCCTTTAATTTTCATGTGAAGTGATCTCAATATATTGAGACTGTTACTTAACATATTTGGAACACTCTATAATAGCATTTTTAGCATTCACACCGCAGTACATTCTTGCCTCATAATGAATTTCTGTTTAGCCTCATCTTTACATCATCCAAAATCTCTGGGACAATGCTTAACACTTTGTAGATGTTCCAGTGAATATTTGTAGACTGAATAAAACTTCCTAATCCTTTTTTGCATCCAAAGCTGCCGAGCAAGTTTTACCACATATTATACTAATGTGTGCTTGTGAGGGATGGGGTGGGAGTGTGTGTTGCACCATACTTAAGTAGTAGCTTTTTGGAAGCTAAAACTAGAGATTTAACATTTACTCTTGTTAAATTTCATTGTGTAAGAGCAGTTCCTTTGTTATCTAGATAAGTACCAGGGAAAATAAAATATTGGTAATTCTTACTTTCCTATATATAATACCATGCAGAGTGAGTAGGTAGCACCTTATAGGTGCTTCACAAATGTTCGTTAAGTAATGAATAAAAAATGTCCATGAACTTGTAGTTATCAAAGCGGGTACTTGGAGAGTTTGATTCACAAGCAGTAAATGTTTTATGCTTTATATATCAAAATGAGTAACATTTTGAAGGTATTTTTTGAAAGATGAGCACCTTAATTATAATGTCATGTGTACTTTCTAATTCTAGATGTCAGGATAGGACACTTAACCTTAGTCTCCACCCCTACCCCACACCCCAAAATAGCTACAATTGATATATGTGATAGAAATGTTCATGGTGTAATTTTGGGCCTTCAGCTCCTTGGGCCACAGTCTTGAGCCAAGTCATTCTGAATTAATAGTTCATGTGACCTGGGAAATTTTTTTTTGCTTCACAGGCAATTTTAATCAGCTTTGAAATCTTTTGTTGAATGATTAACTGTACTTCTGGCTCTTCATATCTTCTCTTGAGGCACTTCCTCTTTGTTCCTCCTACTATGAGTAGAAAGTTAGGGAACAGCAATGATTGGAAACCTCATCTTTTTTAAGCATCAAGAGGAAACTACCTTTGTGGTTATTTGTTTACTGTTTGGGCTGTGTTTTCTCTTTCTGTGTAATCTAGGGAAGCAGCATTGCCACTTTCTAAGCCTGCTGCTTTAACTGCTTGATATTTTTAGGAAGGGAAGGCTTCTTTAAATAGTTATCTCTCTGCATAATTTGAAAGAGTTTAGCCTCTGCTAGCCTTAGGTTACTTGAATCTGAAAACCTGATGAGTGAAATTGATCTCTGCATGGCTCAAATATCCCCACATTGAGAAGGAACAGCTTTCCAATGTAAGCTATTTAAAGATCCTGTGCTTCCTGAGAAAGTAGGAGGTTAAGTTAGCAAACTGACAAGGAGACTGATCTGATCTATCAAGAGAATGTCTGAGACCTGGCCTGGGGCATTCTATCCTGAGATATAGTCACTGTTGGCCAGGTGTTCTCAACCACGATTCGTGGTTCCCAAAGCTGACAGAACCTCAGATTTAACTCAGCATTTTAGAACTAAGGATTCCTGGGCTTGTCCTGTGTTCTCTTATGTGATGTTCAGTCAGGTGCAGGCATAAGAGGAAACCATAGGAGAGGCACAGGAAAACAAAGTTTATTATACTCATAGGTGCTAGAGAGATAAAGTCACTTTCTGCCAGAAGGGAGTAGGTTCAACCAAGTAGGTGTGTAGCCAAGGGGAGAATACAAGGACCTGTGGGTTAGTGCCTTTGTTGGTGTGTCAGGTTGGAGTACACAAGAAAAGGAGCCAAGGGGATTTCATTGGTGTGTTTGAATGTTGTTACTAGGTCACAGTCAGGGGAGGGCAGGAAGGAGAACTTGTGGGCCAGGGGCCAACCTTATCATCCTGGTGCACCTGGTCACCTGGGTAGGATAATTAGAGCTTGTTTGTGGGGATGTTGAGGCAGCAGGGGAAAGATTTAAAAAATGAAGTTTTAAAAATATTTACAAGTACAGTACCCCATCTTCAGAGTTTCTGTTTCAGTAGCTCATTAGTGTTAAAGCTTAGAAATGTATATTCTAAGATTCTCTGGATGATCTTGGAAACCCCTGAAATTGTGATGCAAAATTATGTTTTTCATGTTTCTGAGGGAGCTGTAGCTTTCATCAGACTCTGAGAGTTCCTTGACTCCAAAAAGGTTAAGAACACTTGCTTTGGGGCACTTGGGTGGCTCAGTCGGTTAAGTGTCCGACTCTTGATTTCAGCTCAGGTCATGATCCTCAGGGTGGTGAGATTGAGCCTCGCCTCCATGCTGAGCTTGGATCCTGCTTAAGATTCTCTCTCCTTTTCCCTCTGCCTTTCTCTCTCTGTCTCTCTCATTTAAAAAACAAAAAGCAATTGCGTTAAATCACTGGGTCTCAAATTTTACAGTGCTTCAGAATTACTCAAAAACTTGTTACAACACAGATTGCTGGACCCCACCCCTGGAATTTCTAATTCGGGTAGTGTAGGGTGGAGCCTGATAATGTGTGTTTTTAACTAGTTGCTTGTTACTGCTGATGCTGTTGGACAAGGGGCTACCCATTGAGAACCACTATTCTAGGACTTTGCTAACACCACTCTGTGCCTTCAACATCAAGCTCTGGAAGCAAAGGGAACCTTTCAGAATTTCTAACCAATTAATACAGTAATAAACAATGTGCCATAACAAAGCTCCATCTAGTGTACCACTGTAAGAGAATGGTAAAGAAAACTCCTTTCTGGCAAAGGAAGTGGCAATGGAAAGTATACAGGCATTTTTAGTTGACCCACTCATTGATGAACCGGTTTCATAAACAATTGCTTTTCTATGTAGCATTTTTTCCTATGAGAGTAGAAAACTTCATAGTTCCATGACCACTTAAGCTGTTTTTTTCTTTAAATAATGTAACTTTTGGGGCACCTGGGTGGCTCAGTCGTTAAACATCTGCCTTTGGCTCAGGTCATGATCCCAGAGTCCTTGGATTAAGCCCCGCATCGGGCTCCCTGCTCGGCGGGTAGCCTGCTTCTCCCTCTCCCACTCCCCCCTGTTTGTGTTCCCTCTCTTGCTGTGTCCCTCTGTCAAATAAATAAAAATCTTTAAAAAAAAATAAATAAATCATGTAACTTTTAAAGTATGCTCAAGGTGCCGGGTGGCTCCTTGGGTTAAGCATCTGACTTTGGCCCAGGTCTTGATTTCACAGTCTTGGGATCAAGCCCTGAGTTGGGCTTCCCACTCAGTAGGGAGTTTGCTTGTCCCCCTTCCCCTCTCCCCCACTCATGTGCAGGCACATGTTCTCTCTCTCAAATAAATAAATAAAATCTTTCAAAAAAGTAAAAATAAAGTGTGCTCCTGTTCTCCATGGCCAAGTAGAATATAGTTCAAAGTTAAAACTTTGAAATATAAATTGACCTAAATGTGACAGGAAGCCAGGAAGTATAATCCTAAGGAATCCTGAAATTAGGATAACTTGTTGTACTTTAAGAATCTCCTGTAGCAGGTGGTTAGGTTATCAGTACAGTGAAGCTTTCAAATCCCCAAGGAAAAAGCAACTGTTTGAAAAGCTATAAAGCACTACTAAATCCACAGGAGTTCCAAAGTTTATTTGAGCAGACTGCTTCCAGGCTGTCTGAAACCTTGAAGGAAACTAAGATCCTGGAAGGAATCTTGATTATCCATGAAGAGTCTAATTTTGAAACTTTCTTCTCTCTACAGACATAAACTTACACAAGGCTTCTGGGCATCATTAGGTGGCCTCAACATTTTCTTCCCAGTTAGTCTTGGGATTTTTTGTAGCCTCATCCTTTAGAGGGAGAGTCCTCAGTGAAACAGGAACTGACCTGAAATAAGAAGACTTAGAGCTTTAGAGGGGAGGGACTTTGTTTAAAGGAAGTATATCAAAATCATATTAGTGGTTATTGACATGAAATTACATCTTCTCTGTACTCATTTGCAATATAACTTTTGTTGCAATTTTAGAATATGTGCTACCAAAGTGAGCACATAATAATAACTTTCAATTATACTACAACATGTCATAAAAGAAGAAAAGTTCTTTTTAAATGAATCATTAATTTGTTGATAATTGAAAGAAAACACTTCAGTATGAAAGTCTTTATATAAAGTTTTCTCTTTCATTTTAGTTTTTTTAATTTGCATCACAGTATTTTGATATATCATGACTGTCAAAATGGTGGCATAAATTAACAATAATTAAAGAAATATGGTTGAAACTTGGGTAATTTTGGGGCACCCGGGTGGCTCAGTCGGTTAAGTGGCTGCCTTCTGCTCCGGTCATGATCCCAGGGAGTTGGCATCAAGCCCTGCATCAGGCTCTCTGCTTAGTGGGGAGTCTGCTTGTCCCTCTCCCTCGCCCCTTACCCCCAGCTTGTGCTCTCGCTTGCGTTCTCTCTCTCTCAAATAAATAAATAAAATCTTTAAAAAAATAAAAGACACTTGGATAATTTTGATATTAACCATATTTTAAATCTAAGTGGTACTTAGCATACATGATCATCACCACCTAAAAAGCAATAATTTTTTAAATAAGTAAAATAATTACCGTATCATACTTAATGGAAATTGTGAATCCCCCTATTAGTTGAAAAATTCAGCTTCCAGATTGTTGCTGACATCATCAGAGTTTTTGACAAACAAGGAGGTAATGGGGAAATAATTGTAGAGCCTTGTTAACTTGTGCTGCATAAGAAACAGATGTTTGCCAGACGGAAATGAACAAAACCAGTAAAGAAATAGATATTCTCTTCAGGTTTCCAAAAGTACAAACAGTGAAAATGATTAAGAAAAATTGGAAAATACACATTCTTAAATTAGTTTTAGAACAAAAAGTCCAGGAAATCAGTTATTTGCAAACATATTAGTATATATACCTTACTTTCTGAGGATGGTATACTTGTCAGGATTCAAGACTGTAAGACATATTTTCTTTTAGCTTAACTTTGAATTTCTTCTGTGATTTTTGATTCTTGTAACACATGTTTTGCATTTATGGTTGGGTTGATTTAATTCTGTAATATTTCTAATTCCCACAAAACTACATTTGCTTTTTTATCCTAAGAGATAAAGGATCTGTGGATGACAGAAATACCATACGACAGAAGTCTCCTATGTAGTTTTATTTCTGCCCAATGGTACAAACCTTGGTTAATTTATTCTGATATGGGAGAAGTTACTTTTTACTTTTAATTCTGCCACCTTATCTGAATAATACATGAACATTCAGCAGGATTCCTTTTATGCTTTCGTAAATGCAAAGGTAGAAGCAGTGTTTATGAAAAGTTTGATTTAATCTTCCTTAACTTTGTTTATAAACATGAAGCAAATGGCTTGAAGAAGACAGTATTAGAATCTTAGAATTTGAAAGAATCTCTAATATTTTAAAAATCACTCCTTGCCAAAGCCAGAAAGGGGATCCTTCAATGACAGACTTGTCAGATGTTCATCCAGATTTTTAATTGCTTCTAGTTATTGGACGCTCAGTACTTCATGAGTAAATCGGATTTGATATGGTAATGTTTAATTATGAGAAGTTTTTTAATTCTTTGTGCTGAGCTAGAATTGGCCTTTGAAATTTTACTTATAAGGTCCTTTCCAAATTATCTAACACTTTAAATAATTGTAAATAATTATTTGTCCTTCTCTTCTCCAGGCCGTTCTCCATTCCTTTAAATGCTCCTAATAATCCATGATTTTTAAATGTCTTTGACACATCTCAGTTTGTAATTGTTTCTCATATTATGATTCTCCAAATTGAACAAGATATTTAGAGTTAGTATGACCAATGCAAGATCTCAAGGGACTATTGCCTCTCATTTTGAATCGTTCATTTATTAATTCGCAAATAAAGATGGCCTTCATGTGATAGTGTATAAGACAAAAGATGAAACTTAGAAGCAGTACAGGTACAGGTTAAATGTATAGGTTAAAAACAGTACTGTTATTTAGCATTTCTTTAACTAGCTTCAGATGCATCAAAAACTGTCATCCAGCGCATATTTCATTGACTTTCCTATTGCAGGTTGTCTTGATGAAAGTAACCTTTGTGTTTATTAAAATAAAATTATTTTAATTAAAATTACTCTCAGTGAGGATATTTGGCTCTTAGTAATCACTGTGTATTATTTTTTTTCATGATTCTAATTATCCATCTTGGAGTTTTGCTGGAGTTCAAGTTTACTAGCATGCAGTTTTTTTCTGAATTGCCCCTTTCCTCCTTTATAAATATCAATAAATGCCTGTCTGTAATATCTTGATAATGCCTTGATTTGTTTTTTCAAAGACTATCAGTAATGGCTCTGAATTTATATCTATCAAGTTAATATGCTAACATGTAATTTATTTGAACCCATCTAAACTTGGGTTTTTAGTTAATAAAAGCAGACGATGTTCCTGTTTTTTGTAATAAGAAAAGTGAAAAAAGGTCAATATATCCAGCACTAAGAAAATGCATAATAAAATTCAGTGCTTATTTACTTGGTTTTTATTAGGTAGCTGTTTAAAATAATGGCAATGTAATAAAATGAGTTTTAAGATACAATTTATAATCTGCTCATTTTAAATTTTTTCTTGAAATTTGGTAACAAATATACTTGTGGAAAAAAAGGGGCTGAAAGTCAAATTACTTTTTTTTTTTTTAAGATTTTATTTATTTATTTGAGACAGAGAGCACAGGCAAGGGGGTGAGGAGGGTGGAGAGAGAGGGAGAAGCAGATTCCCTGTCAAGCAGGAAACCTGATGGGAGGCTGGATCCCAGGACCTTGAGTTCATGACCTGAGCCAAAGGGAGAAGGCAGACACTTAAACTGACTGAGCCAGTTACTTCTCAACTGGCTGAGTAAATTGTTAAAACTAGGGGATCCTTTTTACCCATTTCTTTTGTTTTCCAAATTATCTCTAGTTATGTTATTTATAAGGAAAACTAATTTGGCTTTTTTTTTTTTTTTAAGATTTATCTATTTATTTATTTATTTGACAGAGAGACACAGTAAGAGACGGAACACAAGCAGGGGGTGTGGGAGAGGGAGAAGCAGACTCCCCACTGAGCAGGGAGCCCTATGCAGGGCTCGATCCCAGGACCCTGGGATCATGACCTGAGCAGAAGGCAGACGCTTAAGGACTGACTGAGCCACCCCAGTGTCCCTAATTTGGTTTCTTAAAAAAGATCCTCTACTATCCTTTACCGTTTAGTTTATTTTTAATCTCTAGTTTACACTTGCCATATTAAAAGTAATTTCCTTGACAGAAATAGCAATAACAAAATAGTTGACTTTCCTTTTCTTTTTAACCATTAATGGTTTGTCATCTTCCCAAGTGTTCTTTTTAATGAACACAGCCTAAAAAACCCTTTCATGTTGAGTTGCTTTTTTTCCTAATCCTGCTTCTTTCTTCTTTCTGAAAGGTGACATAAGTGTTATTAAAGCATATTAAAAATGTATAAATTATTATATTTTACCTTTTTTTCCTCAGGTATATGATTTTGTAGTTTGTTCTAGACTGGTTTCATTTTCCTCCATTTTATGTTCAAAGTTTAAAGTTTTATTCAGCAGATGGCAAAACACTTTGCTCTTTGCCACCTCATGCCAGCAAGCATGAAAACAATACAGTTCTTTCACGCCATCCTAAAATGTAAAAATCATTCAGCTATGAGTTAGGAAATCCAGGTTCTAGTCCCAGGGCTTCTATAAACAAGGTTTTGGACAAGAAAATTCAGTCACTTATTCTCTTTGAGTGTCAGTTTCTTCATCTGTAAAAATTAAATTATTACTCTCTAAAGTTCCATTTCCCTTTTTAAAAGAATTATTCAGTTTTTTCTCATTCTCTTTTTTTTCCCCCTATGATATGAAGATCCACCTTTATTTTACACTGAATGCTCATACTTATCTGATGTTATTGAGGGACTTTCTAAACTATCCATTGATGACTGTTGATTCATGCTCCAGTTTCACACTGTTGTATTATTTGGATCATTGAAATGTAATGTAGTATCTGTTAGGCTAGTTCCCTATTATTGATTTTTTTTTCTCTTTTTCTTTCTTTTTAGAACTTTCCTTATTATATTTGCTTTTCCATAAAATTGATTTTTCTTTTTTTTAAAATTTATTTATTTGAGAGAGCACATAGAGGGAGAGAGAAAGGGAGAGGGAGAAGGAGGCTCCTGCTGAGCAAGGAGCCTGATGTGGGGCTTGATCCCAGGACCCTGGGAACAAGACCTGAGCCGAAGGCAGACACTTAACTGACGAGCCACCCAAGCGCCCCCCAAAAATTGATTTTTCTAGTTCCAAAATCTTATTGGTACTTTTATTGAGGTCAGATTAAAGTTATGGAATAATTTATTAAAAAATTACATTTTCATTATTGACAGAGTTTTAAAGGAAAATATCAGGTATTCAGAAATATGAGCAAGGGAAACAAAGTAAATTATCAAATATGATCAATTTATTAATGAATTTTGAGGTATTTATATATAAAGTAAGTAGTGATAGTACTTATAGTGGTTTTGGAAAGATGTGTCAATAACTTAGGAAAGGTTAAGCATTTAATTCTCTAGTCCTGTTTGGCTTTATGTGGTAGCAGGATATAAGAATGATAATGTCCTAATAATGATATAAAATACAGGTTTAAATATACAGTTTGGAGTTATTTATTTATAGAAAAAATTGGTGGGCGCCTGGGTGGCTCAGTTGGTTGAGCGACTGCCTTCGGCTCGGGTCAGGATCCTGGAGTCCCGGGATCGAGTACCACATCGGGCTCCCTGCTCGGCGGGGAGTCTGCTTCTCCCTCTGACCCTCCCCCCTCTTATGCTCACTCTCTCTCTCTCTCTCTCTCTCTCTAATAAATAAATCTTAAAACAAAAAAAAGAAAAATTGGTTATCTTAATGGCACGCACCTGCAAACTTTTAGTGACAGAAGAGTAAATGGAACCTCATAATACTGGGAGGAAAGAAGTCTGTCTAATCGGGAGATTCTGAAAGAGAAGACATAGAGCTGAGAAACTGAGAACTACTCTAGAGTAGAGTATATGTCTTATTAGTATTAAGAAAGCCTAGAAGGAAAAAATAAAACAAAGGAAACTGAATTCAGCCATATGCTTATTGAAAAATAGAGTCTATTTGCATAAAGTGTTTTTATGTTGTTTTAGTATCCTCAGTAGTGATTTTTTCTTAGCTCAACTATATATCATTAAAATCTGCAAGGTTTAAAGAATGGACACATTCTGTTGCATTCCCCTCCTCTGATGACTGAGTGTGATATCAAAGATATAGTGAAGAAAGGAGGGAAAGGAACACTAATTCTCCAATTATTAATTGAGTTCTTAAGGTGTAATTTTTTATTTCTATGATAATTGGAGTATCTGTTTCCTACTAAAAGTGTAGAATGTATGCTAGGGTAGGAATTTGGTTGTTTTTCCTCACCATTGTATCCCCAGGCCAAGCATAGCGCCTGGTACATAAAAGACATCTCATACCTGTTGGTTGAATGAATGTGCTGCAAACTTGAAGGAGGTAAGAAAGTTTTAAAGATTCCTGTCATCTGGAAATCCTTGTAGAACTCATAGTGTATTCAAAGTAGGAAACAGTGCTACACAATGTTTGCAGTCCCTGGAGGTTCTGCACAGATTCATTTTTGTGAAGAAGTTAATCCTTTGGACATTACCACAATACAGTAGTTAATATGTTTGATTGTGTATTTTCATAGATTACAAGAGCATATTGAAAAAATATTTTCCTGAATCTAGTTAGCCTTCACATAGGGCCATATCACGTTGAAATCCTCTGAACTACTATTGTTCATCCTCTTTTCTTAACTTTATGTCTACAAAAATATTTACAGTCCTAGGCCATTGAACTTAGAGGTTTTTGGGTTTTTTTGTAAAATCTATATACTTGGAGAAATCACTTGTTTCTTTAGGTTTCTATATCTTTAAAGATGAATTTCTTTCTTTTATGGCCCAAGATAAATGGAACCAAAATGCTCATTTATTTTAACTCTTAATTGCACATGTAAGGTTCTTATATTATTGGAAGAAACAGATTTTCTTTAGCTAGCCATACCGTGTTGCTTTCCTTTTAGCCTCTGTTTACTTTCTCACCTCTGTTGATTTATTCAGCTTGTAACCTAGAAACCAGCTAAAAAGGAAGGAAGTCAGAGATGTGTATTTCTGGGCAGTAACTGGAGTAGTTTCCTCTTCCTCTAGCCTGGTTTAGCTGCCAGAAAAGACTTTTTACCCCCTACCCTCACCCAACCCAACCCCCCCCCGCCAATAAAAAGAAAGAGAAAGGGAAAGAAAAGAAAAATTAACAGTAACTATTCAACTTGCTTCCTTAATCCATTAAATTATAAGCCATAAAAACAACCAATCTAAAGGACTAAAATTCTGCTCTCAAAATGGTGCTTTTTGCTGTCTGAAAGGTGGTATCTACCATCCCTAAGGAGTTGTAAGAACAAGAGAGAACAAGCTTGATGTAAAAGCTGAGCAACTTATTATGCTTACTACCAAGTGGGTTCTCTATATTGTTATTTCACTGTTTTTATTTGTATTAGGAATTTACCAGAGTACCAGACCAGACTCACATTCATATATTTTTAAAATTTTTTAGAAATATTTTAAAAGTATTTGTGAAGCTCAATTTATGAAATAAATATTAAAAAGGTATTTATGGCTTTCAACTAGTTCCATCTTTGTGCTCTCCTCATTTTCATTAAGAATTGACCATATAAGTATTTCTTTTTTATTTTAATAATTTAATTTAATTTAATTGAGAGAGAGAGAGAACACAAGGGAGTAGCAGAGGGAGAAGGAGAATCAGGCTCCCCCCTTGTGCTGGGAGCCAGCCATGGGGCTTGATCCCAGGAGCCTGGGATCATGACCTGACCTGAAAGCAGACACTTAACCTACTGAGCCACCCAGGTGCCCCTATATAGTATTTCTTTATAATAATGGAGAAGAATTTTAATTCAACCATGATATAGTATGAAATAAAAATGAGTGTTTTTTCTTTATTGATATTACTTATTTTGATTTTTAAAAAATTACTGCATTCTGTGTCACTAGGAATACATAAATATTGTGGCATTTGGATTGTTAGCTAAGTGTAGTTCTATTTGCTGTTTGATTCTGTAGGGGACTGATAGTACTTAGGAACAAAGACAGCTGTTTTTAAGTGTATATCATAGTCATACTTGAATTTATGTGAGCTTGTAAGATGAATCTGGTGAAATATTAAACTCATTCTCTAATGTACAATAAATTATAGAAATGTAGTGTGGAATGTACTGAAAATGTGCTGTTTCCTAATATAATAGCCTGCATCAAGCATTTGATGTTTCTTTGTTTTCTTTGTTGTTTGGGGGTTAAAATAAAGCTGCCATATTGATCCAGTTGTTTTTTCTTTTGTATATTATATGACATTGTGAATACTTTTGTTTCCTTATATGTTTTACATTCATGTCGGAAGTGATTATGAATGAATTACTGAAATGTGTATGATGTAATATTCACTTGAGTTACTATTTTTAAAAATATTTGTTCTAAAGTTACATTTTAGTACCATCAGTGTTCTAAAGCTATATCTTACTAACATTCTTAGAATAATCATTATCCATCTCTTTCATCCTTAAAACAAACAAAAAGATTGAGATTTTTGTAGATACAGTCCATCATACACTAAAGTTGAAAATATCTTTTCAGTGGTTACCCTGATGTTTCTGTGAAATGAAACTGATACATCTGGAATAGGTACAGAGAGACAGGGCATTGGCTGGTGGCTAGAAGTTTTTCTCTGAAATGATTTGATGAATTGGTTGTGTATGTGATATTAAACAAATTTTTAGGTTTATTAAAATTGAGATTCTGCATTCAGTCATATTTGTAAAAGACCACATCATTTAAAAATAGGTAAATGTTTTCTTACACTTACAGATATCTAGCATTGTTTTTTCATATTCAGTGCATATATTATACATACAACACACATTTAAATCTAGACTAATCTCATTTCAGGTGCTCAGTACCCATGTGTAGCTAGTGGCCACCATATTAGACAGCACAGCTCTTGAGATTAGAAAGAAGTTACAAGCCTATGTTAGGTAACACATCCCAGAAAAATACATTTTATGCTCTCAAATTATGATTTTTTTATAACTGAATTGTGTAGATTAAATTTTTTTAAAGAATAAAATTGTTTCAGGAGTATTTTTTTAAATCTGCCAAAATAAATATCACCAGTTTTTCTTTTGAGTAAAGTGTTGTGGTTATGTCATTTCATTTCATTTGGACTGTTACTCCAAAAATGCTTTTAAGTGTTTTTTTCTGAGTTTTTTTTAATGTCAGTATATTTTTAAGGACAAATGATTAAACTAAAATAAGGACTTTAAAGCACACAAAGTATTTTCAATAGTTGGAAGTTATGCTTCATTTTTGCCAACTTGAGAGATATTTACGTAATATTTTTTTTCTGCACTTTCTCACCTTGGTAAATCTGGAAAGCAAAAACTTTGTATTTGCATTTGCTTTATTGAAAGAGACAGTAAACTTGAGGTCTCAGTCTCACCACTAGTCTGTCTTTGTCTGTTGTTAAAATTATGAGCCAGTCTCTATGGCCGCAGCCAAATGAGTAATCACCAGTAATGTGACTCGTGCTGGAAGTGACTCCATCAGCACCTGTGACGGGGGATTAGTTACAGTTTACAGAGCACCGCCTCTTCCCTTCTCTCAGTGTGCCCTAAGCCAAGTAGTCTTTCTCATTTGGGTGTCTGCTCTGTTGGAAGCTACTGCAGTGTGTTTCCACGCAGACAGAGTACAGTGGGGAAGGCTTTCTCTAGCTGATGGATGGCTGTTCTCTCTATTTGGAGTATCTCACTGGTTATGTAAGCGACCTCGGGAGAAATTATCCTGACCCAGATCGGAGGATGCAGTAGTGCTTCAGCTGCAGGATTTCTTAGTCGTTAACACCACAGTGCTGATGACAAAGAGCGAGTTGTAATCCTCATCACTGCCAGGCTGAGCCAGAGCAGACAGAAAATCGTCATTTGCTCGTCGGAGACTTGTTAGGTTACAGCTCTGCTTCGTTTTGTGGTCTTGGCTTTTCTTCCTATACAATGACGACGCTGCAAGTGAGCTCAGAAATGCTTGGTTTGAGAGCCATTTGCCTGTGATTTTTGAAGACTAAAGAAGTATTTAGGCTAGATAAAAAATACTGCTCAAGAGTGAAATGGAAATGTCAGCTACTTCTTGACCTTTAAAGCTGTGTCGTGGATTTCTGAGATTTTAAGATACTTTAAAATTCTAAAGAACAAAGTACGGTTTGTATTTTTCTGCTTCCTTTTTCTTTTGTCTTAATTTACATTTGGTTTTACTTCTCAGCCTTAGGAATTAAGGTCACTGCCTTTTATTGATCTAGCCTTAGTGTTCTTAGTTTTAAGAAATTTTAACTCTTTTCATTTGTTCAGAAAGGATTGTGTGTGTAGTAATTTCCTAACACTGTAAAAAGATTAAAAACTAGAGTTTAATTGTTTAAAGTATTACAGCAGAAATGTTTCAGATTAGGGTTTTTAGAATATAGTGTTTTAAGGGAAGTGGGGGTATTTGTTTTGTGAGGGTTTTTTTGTGTGGTGTATTCCAGTCCCCACCCCCAACTTGTTTTCTAACAGTATCGTGTTTTTCAATAGACCTGCTTGGGTGGGAATTTGGACTTTGTTCTTTCAAGTCACTCCAGTCTTTTTTTTTTTTTTTCCCCGTAGACTAAACCTTGACTTCTAAAATGTTGCTTAGTTTTCTGCTTCAGTATTTTCCTTTAGTGAATTTTATATCAGATTTTTGTAGTTAATGAGCATGATTTTTTTTTTTTAAGTTGGAAAAGGAATTGTTAAATGTTAACTGGAGATTGTTAGAAACTCAGACTGCAGACATAAACTCCATGAATTCTCAGTTAAATGTTAAATGTGAGCTTTAACATGGTTTGTTTGAGCAGCTGAGTTATGTTTGAGAGCTGTAGCTGATTTATTTTAAAAAATGTTTTTTTGTGGAGGGCTCATCTGTTCTCCTCTTCCTCATGTGAATGGAATGTGGTGCAGCATGGAGCCCCAAACAGGATACAGTTGTTCTAAGCATTCTTCCTATAGCGTGGTGTAGGCCCTACTAGAAATTCAGGCTCTCAACTATTTATTTTGGCTTTAGACTATTTTTAAAGTACGGTCAGACAAAGGACCTTGAAGGAACTCTTAATCCATTAATAAAATTGAAAAAGTTTTTTTTCAATTATGAATATCAATTTTAAATTAGTAATTTTTATTTGAATTTTCACAAAGGCTATTTTCAGCATTGGAATAATAGTCTTTTTGTGACTGGGGCCATATTCTGTGACTTTCATCAGATGGTAGCTCATTGCTTCCCCTTAGGCTGTGGAAGTTCCTCATAGAATGATGTATCTTTAGTGTCTTGAATTACTTAGTTATGCATGAGTTCTACTTTCTTTACATTCCAGTACACCTAGACCCATGAAATATTTACTACAGATTCATCATAAAAGCTGTAGGATCTGTTCACTCTTATTTAAATATTTATGTTTTTATTTTTAAGTTAATAATAGCTCTTTGAAATGTGTTCAACTTGGATACAAATATGAATAATGGTTATATCGTTGATTTGCCACTTTAGAAAATCAATATGTGTTTTAAGTACTTAGTTTCATATGTTCTTTGTCTTTAATTTTCCATAAAGTAGTAATAATCACACATTTTCAGGGTTGTTTATTTAATACATATTGAAACATTTCTTTAACAAGTACTGTAGAAGTATTTATAAGCTCTTGCTGGGAACATATTTGTAGCTTAAATATAATTGCACATTAAAATTTGCACATTGGGCCCTATTTGCTATTTTAAGAAGCATGATATACTCTTGACCTCCATTTGTACATGGTTATAAGTATTATTCTATCAGAAATAGCCTTTTATAAACTAACCTTTAACATTTCTGATAGCTAAATTCTCCTGGTGGCTTTCAATGAGTTATCTTAAAATGAGAAATTCTTATTTTAGCCTAGAAACTAAACTAACTCAGTAATTTAAATTATGATTAGTTCGCTTGTTAAAATTTACCCTTAGAACTCTGATCTACCTTAAAAAGCAGAGTTCTGAGAGGATTTCTTCACAAGAACGTTTTTCATATTATAAAATGACTAGGTCTCATAGGAAATGCAAACCACCTGTATTATTTGCGTAAGAAAGAGGCACTCAGACAGGAGTTTACTTCTTTTTCAAATCCTACTTAATTGAATTGTACCTTTAGCCACTTAGATAATAGCTTTTGTGGACCTTTTTGTTAACCTTCACGAGTTGACCTGACATGGTACTATTTGAAAAGAAATAGATCATTTGAATAAAGTTCAAGGATTAAATCAAATCTTGAAAAGGTGCCAGTGTTTTCTAGTTTACTAAAAACTAAACAAATATATAATATGAAGAATATTACATATATCATGTCAATCACATACTGGTAGACATTTTAAAGTCTAAATTAGATAAATGATCTTGAAAACTTGAGTCACTTGTTAGGTAAAATAATAATATTTTATGAAATAATTTTAGGAATTTAGTCTTGGCAAAGTGGAAAATTCTAGTTTGCAGTAATTGCAAGAGATAGCTAAGTAATGGGGGAATGTCTGTTTTGAAAATGTAATTTCTCACCCAAATAAGAGTACTCCTGATACATATGTAGTACTTAAAAGGTTAGCCTTAGGACTAGGGAGGGAGGAACTTCCTGTGGTTAGATTTTTCTAATCATAAATATTGAAAATAAGTGGGGATGTAAGAGAATTTTTTCATGTTATATTTAGGAAAGAAGATACTATTTTTAAGTTCATGGTAGAGTATAGAAATAAGGCATGTTTAAAATGCTTCTCTATTCTCATGTGTTTAGCTTTTTTAAAAACAGTTACAGATTCCTCAATAAATCGAAAGCTTTAAAAGGAATTTCTTAAATACAGAAATTAACTCCTTAAGAGCCACTCTGCACTAAAGAGCTTGAAAAGTTTTTACCCAGAGTACATTATTAGTTGTGATTAGCAAGATGTTAGATTTCTTTAAGACATAGTAAATGAAGGGGGAAACACAATGGCTTTGAATCTCCTGGGGATTTGTACTGTCCCTGCCAAAACAAAAGCTTTGGTTTGTATCCAAATGGTCACACAAGTTGGCTTGTAGCAAGAAAGATTTCTCCGTGTTATATAGGTAATTTATAAAATAAGTTGGTTTTTAATTCCATTTTCCAAACTTTGATTCTTAAGTTCTTAGAAAAATACCAGGGACGTGACACTTGCTTTTTATTCAAGCTGCTTCTGCTTCGAAAGTGTGACAGTAATTAAAAACTGCATACATTGTACCTTTGTTTCCTTCCTTCCTCTTCCTCTTCTGCCTCTCTCACTCCCACCCCACCCCAAGATATGGGTATATACTCCTTTATGTAAAAGATGAGGGAGTCTTCTTTAAAATAATCAAATGGCCATGGATCCCCACCTCCCAGCGCCCATTTTTGGTTTGTCTCTTCATTTGATTTTTAAAGTAGCAGAGATCTGTACTGAGAGGTGGGTTTTGTGTAATACTTCATACCTCCCTCTTTTCCTGTTCCCTTCCCCCATGCTGTTCTTACTGAAGCAGCTGGATTTTTATTTGTGCTTGGGGCAGGGACGGGGGTGGGTAGTGCACGGGGTGGAGTTAAAAGACCAGATGCATCCTGATCATTTAAAATCCTTGATGTGAATGAGCTAGCAAAAAAGTAGTTCTGTGAACTATATCTGATCTGTTTTTATAAAGATTAATACTTAATAATTTTTTAAAAAAGAGTTGGGGTAAATATGCTCCCCTACCCAGTTGACTTTTTCAGAAGCAATTTCTTTTATTATCTTAGAAATTTTTATACACATGTATATTTGATTCTCTTTTTTAAAATAAACAACTTATAGATCTACTTCATTCCTTTTTAAAATAAAATATTTTATTGTATGGATAAAAGCATTTAGATTATAATATGAAAATATTAATTGGTACTCCAAAATCGCTATGATAATGACATTTATACATTGTATTCAAATAATACCTTTCGTATTTGAGTATAAAACCCGGAAAATAACCATTATGAATTTTTTTTTTCTCTTACCAGACTTTCAAACCCCTGGTTGAAAAAAGCATACCCAGTTCAATCACTGCGGTAGAATTCCTTGTAGATAAACAACTGGATTTTTTAACTGAAGATAGTGCCTTTCAGCCCTACCAGGTAAGAAATTTTAGGTTGCTTTTAAGTTAGCTAATCTTTAAACTTCAGTGACATTCAGATATTCTTTTAAATATTCAGTTCAAGCTAACATCTAGGTGTTCAAGGAACCCAGTGCATTCAATAGTTTTTGATTATAGGATAAATGGTTAATTTATCCAATCAACAGATTTATGTACTGAGAACTTTCTATGAACTAGGCAGCATTTTGTACTGGGAATACACAAGTGAGCAAAATTAAGTAACTGCCATTATAAATACTGTTCATCATTAGGAAATAACTGGTTAGATATTAGTATAAATTACCTTTGTCTCCAGCTCTAAAGGTTAAGAATTGGGTCATTTAATGTAATTAAATGAGATTAGTGTTTACTGTATGCATACAATAATAGTATTTCATTTTTCTTTTTAAGTGGGAAGTTTCTTTTAGATTGTCGTTAATTGTTCATTTTCTAAATTTTAGTTCCCAGATGCAGTTTAAGTACAAATACATTTAATTGGAAAAATATTTTCTAGTAGGCTTTTAGATTTAAATCCTGTGAAGAAACTCATCAAAAATAGTAAGCTAAATGAATTTTTAAATTTCTAGTGAAGTTCTATCGGTTAATTTTTTAAGGTAGAAGTAAAAATGCACAGAAGTTTGTTTTCTTTGTATATTTGGATTTCAGATTGAGTTAAATGTCATACATTTTTTACCTGTGTTTAAAATAATATGGTAATTGCATTGAAAGAAAGAATGAGTGAAATAGTTTGACTTTAATGGAGCTGAAAGTCAGTACTCCAATTTAATTTCAGAATAGTTACTGTTTTCCGAAAATAAAATATAGAGGCATCGTTTCCATGGAAAGAACAAGAGCTTGAGTTAATGAGCAATGATTTGTTGTGTGTGGACTTATAATACTTAGGGAATTAGAGCAGTTATGTGCCTCTTCTGCTAGATCTACCAAAATGATATGATAGTTCTCTGAGTTAAATGTTATTTTGAAGTCTACATAGATGTGCTTTTGTCCTTTCACATTATTTTTCTTATTTCATTAAATGGCCTAGTTTTTGTACTGTTAGCTTTTGTTCTTTCTTTACAGTATTTATAGCTAAAAATTCATAGCAAGTCCCAGTTTAATATTGAAGGTGTTAGAGCTTTTCCCTGGGGTTTTATTTTGTTTTGTTTTTAATTGTGAATGCCATTTAGCTTACTATAGGCCTTATTATAATTTGTTTCATTTCTAACAGTGTTTTAGTGGGAATTAGACTGGGTGAGTCTAGGTAAAATCAAAGGAACCTTCCAACCCTTAATGTTTTAATTTTGTGGTTGCTGATTAGCAGCACTCTGGAAGTTTCAGCTTGGATTTGATTTAGAGAAGTGAAATCATTATGTAGAAATTACTTTTTAAAAATAAACTCTTTTGCCAGGTGGCCTAAAACTTCACAACATGTTTATTAAAATTATAATGATTGAAAGAATGTGCTAACATTTTACTGGGTGTTTTGTTTTGTTTTACATTTTAAGCTTTTAGATTCTGATAGTTTTGTCATTTTATTTAAAAAATAAAGGCACAAGAGCTAAAGTCTTATTTGATTTTTAAATTGTATGATTGTCTTTGTTAGTAAGCCATTTGTATTGCTCAGTTAGTAAAGGCAGGTTGATGTCTGGCCTGAAAACTATTCTATCTTCTAAAGGTGAAGTGATTGTCTTGACATTTTAACCATTTGTCTTTCACAAATGTGAGCTCTCAATTCTAGAAAATCAGAAGGAATTACACTAACAGCACTTGATTTAGGGAGCCAGCATACCTTAATTTTAGAATTTCTTAGGAGTTTCAAAAGTAATTAGATGGTTTGCAACAGAGCTTTTTAATATGTATTTTAATATATTTAGTTTCATATTAAGTTAGAAAAATATAAGGATATTTTCTCTAGTATGTAAATGATAGACACCTATTGTAACATTTTGAATGAAAATGTACTCCAGAGACCTAAGATGCCTCAGTCTAGTTTTTCAAATTTATTTATTTAAATGAGTTTATGAAATACAGCTACATTCTTGATAAAGGAAACAATTTTAGAGTTCATGTAATTAGAGTGGCTTTATCCCAGAATGCTTTTCTGTAACCACTTGTCCAAACAGTACATTAAATTCCTTGGCATCTTAAACATGGCAGCTGTTACTGGCATAGATTTTGTAAATAGTGTCTTGACATATCTCAACTTTAGGGTAACCCTATGTAAGTCAAAGGGAGTTCAGGGAAAATTGAACACATTTTTTAAATGCTCTCCCTGTTTTTTCTCACTTCTTTAAATTTCATGAGGCAATTTCTTCTGAATCTAGATGTTAATTATCCTTTGTAGACTTCTTAAGTGTGATGGGGGAAAGCAGCTTTCTTCTTTAGAAATGGCCTTTGTGTATAGAGTGATGGGTACACATAACTTTTGTTTTAAAAATTCAGACAAATGCTTTACTATGAATCTAAGAAAATGTTTTTCTAGTGGGAATTCCCACCTACCATCTTTCTCCTTGGTTCTCAGCAGTTCTGTAGTAGTACACTCCCTTTAATTTCCTTAATAAAGTTGTACAGCCCTATTTTTTAATATATCCAAATAGTATATTGTTAAGGTAATGGTTAGGAAACCATTGACTCAGGAATTAATACAGATCATTTCACTTTTAGGTCACTGCTTTGAATCCTACACTTAACCTCTGATTTCAATGCATTGAATAACAAATGCCATGTATTAAACTTGATCTGATCACTTTTTTAGGTGGCATGTAGTTGGGAAATTGGGGTGCGATCATCATTGTTACAGTTTTCAGTATTTTGGAAGGAAAGTTGAATGAGGAGAAAAGCCAAACCAACATTTTATAGATAAAATAATCAATGTATATTAATTAGGTCACTGAAGCCGCTTGGTTATTGTTAATTCTGTTTTTTCCTTCCTTATGCACACAAATGAGTTTCTGCTTCCTCCTTTTAGATTTCCTGATCATGCCTGGCTGTAGTTAACTTTCTTTGAAGTAGAGGGGGAAGGGAAAAGAGAGGAAGTAGGTGGGAACTTTGCAGATTCTACTGTGTCTTTCAACTGACTGGGAAGAAAGAGGGAAAATAAAACAACAAATTATTGATTCTGAAAGATGGCTTTTATAGTTTGCAGTTTTCCTAATTACTATGATTTTTGTGGTATTGTTTCTTTTCTTTGGAGCACGATTGCAGAAATTTTTTAAAAAACTTTTCATTAAAACTTGAAGTTTTGATCAAGTTAATACAAAAAACAGTTTGGTAATGAAATATGAACATTGAACTTTTAGCATGATTTTGAAATCATCTTGTTCTGAATTTTGGCTTCTGGCCATGCACACACCTGCAGTTTTCAGGTTGGTTGCTTCATAGAGGATATAGAAGAGATTATTATTTCTTACCTGAAAATTGTACATGACTCATATCAACAAATCTGGGTTGGTCTGGCTTGTTAGTCCAGTATTTTCTAGGGATCACAATTCTCTTTGTTTTTAAATGTAGTAGAGGGATAATACAAAGGGCACTAGTTTAAAAAACCATTAGAGACTTGAAGCAGAATGTGCTTGTTCAAACTTATGCCTTATGTTTATCTTACTGTATATTAAAATTCATTGTAGTATTGAGATATGTTCCCTGCTATAAGGTAGAATCATCCTAGACCTGAAGGAATCATCCTTTTTAAAGTTTTGGGTCATAATAAAGTGATACAAGTTTAGAGATAAGACCATTAATTCTACAGTTTGTACCATCATAGAATATAGACATTGAACTGCTTTACTAAATATTAGATATAGTACTCCTGTGCTGTGAATTGCTGGTTGAAGGAAAAGGGAACAGGTGGAACAAACCTGATTATTTTCTTAGTACCTGGACTAAAAATTGCTTAAAGACTTGAACAGAGAAGAGTCCTAAAACATTTAGTGAATGAGGGCTCCTGAGTGGCTCAGTCCTTAAGCGTCTGCCTTTGGCTCGGGTCATGATCCCAGGGTCCTGGGATTGAGCCCCACATCGGGCTCCCTGCTCCACGGGAAGCCTGCTTCTCCCTCTCCCCCTGCTTGTTTTCCCTCTCACATGCTGTCTCTGTCAAATAAATAAATAAAATCTTCAAAAAAAAATATTTAGTGAATGAATGTGTCTGGGCTTAATCAGATCTGTGTATCTCATTTCTGTATTCCTCTGTGAGAAAGTTGTTTTCCCTGTTTCAGTCCATTTTGACCCATAAGTTTCACATCATCGATGATACAAATTTATTGGCTATGGTTTCAGAATATCCGTAAGGTAGTTGTTGCCCAACACATCTGGTGTACTAAAAATAACTCTAATGAATGCCTAGGATAAATTACCAGTAGTTTGGGAGTGAGTGTAGCAGAGACCTGTATTTTTTCCTTCTAAATTTTTGTTATTGTCCTGTGGACTTTGGAATTGCTTCACAACCAGGATGAGATAATGCAGTGTGAAGTGAAATTTAGTCCACAATCATCCAAGGTGAACAATTAACTACTGGTTTGGTTGTTACTAGCCAGATGTTATATTTTGTTGAATTAAATATTTGACATAAATGAGCCTCTGACAAAAGTTTAAAAATCTTGTTGGTAGTCATTCATTTTCTGAGCAAATTTGTTCCCCTGGGTATTATGGTGGCACCACTAATAGTTTACAGAAGGAAGTAAACAGAACTTCATGTTAGTTAGTATTGCTTTGATGGGTAGAGAAAAAACTTATTTTTTAAACTTTTCTTTATTTTCACTTGACTTTGGTGTAGATCTATCATTTTAAGACTAATATTCCTGTAGAAGAAATGGGATTTTGACTTGGTACAGGATTTATTAGTATAGTTATGTAAATGTTTCCCTGAATTCCTCTCAGATTTGTTCTCTTCCTGGTATCAAATTACTATTTCCCATTAATTTAATTAACCCAAAGAAAAAAAAATAAATTGACTTCCAGATATTGCTCAACAAACTGTTGTTGTTTTAAAGAAATAAATTAGATTTTTAAAAAATGATAACTTTATATAAAGAGATATGTTTTGGGGCGCCTGGGTGGCTTAGTCATTGAGCGTCTGCCTTCAGCTCAGGTCATGATCCCAGGGTCCTGGGATTGAGCCCCGCATTGGGCTCCTTGCTCAGCGGGAAGCCTGCTTCTCCCTCTCCCACTCCCCCTGCTTGTGTTCCTCTCTCGCTGTGTCTCTCTCTGTCAAATAAATAAAATCTTTGGGCGCCTGGGTGGCTCAGTTGGTTAAGCAACTGCCTTCGGCTTAGGTCATGATCCTGGAGTCCCAGGTTCGAGTCCCACATTGGGCTCCCTGCTCAGCAGGGAGTCAGCTTCTCCCTCTGACCCTCCTCCCTCTCATGCTCTCTGTCTCTCATTCTCTCTCTTGCAAATAAAAAAAAAATCTTAAAATAATAAATAAAATCTTTAAAAAGAGATATTTTATAGGAATTTATAGGAAACCCTAGAAGCATGCCTTTTAGGATATGAGAGTGGAACACACCTATACCCCCAACCCCCAAGAATGAGAGCTTTTGCAGTGTGGTTGAGACAGGGAGGAACGGGCCCAGAGCAGAAAAAGAGGCTAGAGCTCTTAGTTTGTGTTCCACTAATTGTTGACTCACTTGATTCTTCCCCAGAAGGGAGTCTTTAAATGGAAATTTTATGCTTAGACTCTACTTCCCTTTGACTTATGCTTAAAATTTTTTAATATCTGACCTTGGAAACATCCCAACTGACTTCATTCATTTAACGTTATTTAAATTCTGTGGTTTCCCTATGCACAGCATCCGGCTAGGTGCTTATTGGTTTAAAAAATTAATATACTAAGTCATAGTACTTTTTTCCCAAGGACTTTATAATTCAGAACAAGAACTTATATTTAAAAATAGACTTGATTTAAGGAACCAAAAATACATAGTAAAGACTAAGAATACAAAGAAAGGAGAAATCAGTAGAGATTGAAATGTTTAAAGTCTCATGAAGGAGGTAGAACTTGAATGGGATTCAATTAAATGGAGATGAAAGTGAAAGAGTAATGTGGGACATTTGGCAGGAGGGTCAGCATGATCACTCAGGAACAGAGGTATATTAAGAAATAGTAGAATAATGTAATGTATGGTGATTAACATAACATTAAAAAAGAAAGAAAGAAATAGTAGAATATCAGCTAGAGAAGAGAGTTCAACTTTGAATAGTAGACTCCATACTACATAAATAAGTATTATGGGGTCAGATAAAAGAGGAAAAGGATTGCTAAATACAGTTATTAAGTGAATTTTTTATCTTGTAGGCCAAATGAATCATTGGAAGATTTGAAGCAAGAAAATAACAAAATTTCTACATAACAGTGGCATCTGATTATTATAATACATGAGAAGCAGCTAATTGATTGGGTCTTCATTCACTAGAGTCTTTTCTTCTAAGAGAGAATCAGTATAGCATAATGGTTAAAAATATGAGTTTTGAAGTCAATTCATGCAGACATGGTTTCAAATCCATGCTATTTGCTAGCTATGTGACATTGGGAAAGTCTCAAGCATTCTAAATAAATAGTTTCCTCATGTGTAAGATAAAGCTGTTGTCTACCTCAGAGTTAGGAAGATTAAATGAAATGCTGTATTGAAGAGTTATTAACTACATGCACAGCTCAGTAGAAGATACCTATTTAGACAGGTTCTGAATTTCTCTTTTTGTAAATGGTATCTTAAACCTTTTTGGTGGATATTTGAAACTCCTTTCTCTTCCTATCATACATACATAACCGTTGGATATTTGTCTTCCACCATCTGCACTTCTTACTTTTAACAATCTGTCTTATTTGTTGTCTCTGGAACTCTTGCCATTTCTTTCTACAGCTGATTCTGGATAATTTTTTGCTGTCTATACAAGCCATGGTCAACGCTCCCTCCTCCCCCACTGAGCCCTTCAGGGAAGTTTATTTAGATAAGATTCAATTGGTGACTTCTTAAATTATTATTTTAAGAAAATGGTTTTGGAAAAGATGCAGAACCCTTTTGTGTGATACTACCCTTCAGAAGATTCTCTTACTTTTTTTCCACAGGGAAAGTCAAAGGTTCCATTTGCTGCTGATAGTTATTTTTATCTTAAAAAGCATAGTGTTATTCAGCAAGTTACAGAATTGCTTTTCTTTATTTGGCTCTGGTGAGAGGCCATGTAGGTATAGTACTATGTTTTGGAAGTCCTGTAAGCATGGAATAAGAGTTGGACTATATGACCTTTGAACTTGCTTCTCAACACTAATAATTCTGTGAACTTGCTCATGGTGGAAAAACAACCATTTCTGACCAATATTAACCTAACAAGTTAATCCCTGACTAATTATTTTAGTCTCAGAGATAAGAGACATTTGACCTAATTCTAGGTTTATCTGAAAAGAGAAACCTAATGAGTCAGGCAGTGCCAGATGCAAATCAAAATTGTACAGGTTTAGAATAACAGAATTGTTTGTATTAATAGTACTTACTGAGAGAGCTCTATTTTTCATATCTGTTTCTGAATTATATCTTAACAGAAGTTGAGCACATTCTCAATTAGTCCCTCAGTTTTTGTATGCATCTTTTTCCATTTCATTTTGCATTCATATTAGTATTTGATTGAAATTTAGAGGTGCCTTGTTGCCATAAAGTCAGTGAAAATGAGAACTGTGAGATTGTGGAATATACACTCTGCCAAGAGTGTAAAAAAATACAGGATCATAGCCATAGCTGTGAACTGACTGTTGGTGGATTATTGGCGTGGTAGGATCAGCATCTGTGGGCAGGCATTGGCCTGGGGGTGGTCTAGAAGATGAGGCCAGAACAGGAAACTGCTGTTGTGTAGTACTTGGCTTTACTCCATTTCTAGTCAAAAGTGACAGCTTGCAATAGTGGAGCCAAGCTGAAGCCTAGAAAGTAGGATGCACTACAAGAAAAGGGGAACCAGTAGTTAAAACAGTCATTGTACTTCCTTATTTAAGTAAGCTTTTTTAAAATTTAAAATTGGTACATAATGTTTTAATATTTAGTAGTTTTGTGCTACATTCTTTTTTATGTCCCGCCTACCTGATTTTTGTATCACTGTAATTTCAAAAATAGTTATAAAATATGCTTATTGACGTTCTGCAAATCAGGTATGTTGATTTACCCAAACGCATATCTCCTGGTATTAAAAAGGGAGTTCTTCATTTGTAAAAATTGGTTGCAAAACTTGGTGTGTTGAAAATGTATCCATGGAGTCCAGGAACATGTTATTTTGACTGAAATTTGGCCCAAGTATGAGCTGTTCTGCAATATTCAGATTAAAAACATTTATAAGTCACAGTCTGCAATAGTTCTCTCTTGGTCCCAAATCTGCTATGATCATATGCTGAAAAATCTGCCAGTCTCTTTGTAATTTTTTGTGACTGCTGTTATGAATTTAAAGTATGTGAAATTATGCTTGTAGACATCAGATTTAAAAGATTTAAAGCCATCTCAAGTTACCATTGAGAAAGATTTTCTAATTTTTCTGCCAATCAAAATAGGTTGATATTATTTATTCCTCTTACCCAATTGCAAGTTCTTACTAAAGCATAGCCATATTATTTTAAAATCTCAAAATTAAAATTTTTATTTCTTAGTGTGTTAATGTTTTACATTTGTAAAGCTTGACAATTTCAAAAATATTTCCATGTGCATTATTTTAGTAAATCCTTTTGTTATCCTTATGAGTAAAACAGATTGTATTATCTTAATTTTCTGTAATGTTTTCAGGGTATATGTATTAATTTATTTAATTCACACAAGTCTCTGAGAAGTCTAACTTACAAATGCATAGGTAGCAAAATAGAAACCCACTTAAACTAGCTTAAATAAAAAGGTGGGGAGGGTATTATAAAGATACAACAGGCAGTGTCAGGGATAGCTGTAGCAGAAAGTACAGCTGAACCTTATTTGGAATAGAATTAGGAACTAGAAAGTCAGGAACTCAAGTCACATATTCCTTCTTCCCCTCTTTTTCAGTGTCCTTTCTGCAGACAGGTTTCTTCTGCTTACTCATAGGTTTTGCTTCTCATAATACTAGTTCCCATGTGACTTTTGTGTGTCATTGTCGATTCACCCACCTGCCCCCCCCTTAAAAACTTTCAGATCTTATATTTGTGTTTATTTGTAAATGTAAAGATAGAGAGTACAGGAGAATGAAAGTCTAAAAGGGGAAGATAGAGGAAATATGAAGAAGGGAGAGAATATATGATAGCAGTTTTTATGGTCAAAGAAAGTGAAGTTTAAGGAAGTTGTGACTTGGCATCTAGGTTCATACAGCTAGTGGAAGCAAGCTAGCATCATTCTTTGTTTGGTACTTTGTTATTTTTCTTAGAGTTGACATCTTTCCTAAATATAAAATTAAATTTTTTCTTAATTTTATTGCCTGTACAATTTCCCTAGACTTTTCAAACACTGGCATCTAGCTGTACTCCAAATCTGTGCATCATTTTCAGATTCAATTTGTTCCATAGGCAGAGAATCCAAACAGATTATTAAGACATTTTGCACTCTCCTTATTTTCTCAGCTACCTAGTTTTTTTTGTTGTGCATACAGGTTTCCTGAATCCTAGATTCATTCAAGGTTAAAAGTGAAAAGTAATGGAGTCCTTGGGGCACCTGGCTGGCTCAGTGAGTAGAGCATGTGACTCTTTGGGGTCATGAATTCAAAGGTGTAGAGATTACTTAAAAAAAAAAAAAAAAAGTTTTAACATGGAGTCCTTTTCAGACTCCTGCCAAAAGGATTGTCTCTAAAATCCAACTCTTCTAAGCTTCAGACTAAACACAAAACAGCACTAGCCTTTAGTCAATAAATAATAAGGATTGGGGGCTGTTCATATATTTGAGGGCCTTCTGTGTTGTATTCAGGAATACAAATAACTTGCCTTCATAGAGTTTATAATCTAATGGGGGAAGCACACATAAAAAAATGTAACTGTAAATATAGGCAAAATGTAGTTCGTAGCAGACACCAGAGAGGTATACAGAATCCACCCTGGTTGTGGGAGAGGTAGAAGGGATGCCCCCATTCTTAGAATAGGTGACGCCTGAATTGTCTCAGGATGAATGTAAATTAGCTAAGTCAGTAGGACAGCAGGGCTGGATAAGTGCTTGAAATCAAGTGGATAAGCAGAACTTGTGTTGGGTGGTCTACTTGCATACCTAACCATACCTTTCCTGTGAAAGTGAACTGATGATGAGAAGGAGCTTTTTTAACCATTTTCATTTGGGTAATCCACCTGACTGATCTCAAACTCATTGTCCTCATGGAGTAGAAGAAAAATGGATATTTGTTTAAAAAGAATCAAACATTACCATTTTAACCACTTAAATAAATACTTCAGTGGCATTAAGTGATTTCACAATGTTGTACAACTATCACCACTAGCCATTTTCAGAACTTTTTCATCACTCCAAACAAACCATTTCTTAAACAGTAACTCCGCATTTCCCAGTAACCCCCTCTCCCCAGCCTCTGGTAACCTCTGTTCTACTTTCTTGGTCTATACTTTCTTTGCCTAAACTAGTTACCTCAGGTAAATGGTATCATAAAATATTTGTCCTTTTGTAATGGACTTATTCTACTTAATGTTCTTAATGTTTCACTTAATGTTCTTAATGTTGCAACATGTATCAGAATTTTATCTTTTCTGTGGCCATATAATTCATTGTATGTATATACCACATTCTGTTTTTTCATTAATCTGTTGATGACATTTAGGTCATTTACACCTCTTGGTTATTGTGATTAATGCTGCTTTGAACATTGGTATACAAATATCTGTTTGAGTCCCGTCTTTCAGTTCTTATGGGTATATGCCTAAGAATGGAATGGATGAAGCATTTGGAAATTTATGTTTTACTTTTTGAAGAATGGCTAAACTGTTTTCCACAGCATCTGCACCATTTTATATTCCCACCAACAGTGGTTCCATATCTGTAAGAACACTTGTTATTTTCCATTTTCTTAATAGCTATCCTAATTTAGGGTGTGAAGTTCTTTGCCCATTTTCGAATTTAGTTGTTTTGTTTGTTCTGTCAATCCTTTATCAGATATAGATGCTTTCCAAATATTTTATCCCATTCTTTGGGTTGTCTTTTCTCTCTCTCAATAGTGTTTTTTGATGTACTAAGTTTTTAATTTTGATGAAGTCTGATTTACCTATTTTTTGTTCTCTTGCTTCTGCTTTACTGTTCTATCCAAGAAATGTGTACCAACTCCCACATCAGAAAGAATTTCCGCTGAGAGTTTTGTAGTTTTAGTTCTTACCTTTAGGTCTTTGACTCACTTTCAACTAAATTTTTTATAGGACATAAGGTTAAGGTCCAACTTAATTCTTTTGCATGTGGATATCCAAGTTTCCCAGCACCATCTGCTGAAAAGAATTGTCCTTTTCCCACTGAATAGTCTGGGCATCCTTGTTGAAAATCAGTTGACCATTTATTCTAAAATCTCGTTTCTGGGCTGTCTTTTCTGTTTCCTTAGTCTATATGTTTGTCCTTATGCTAGTACCACACTATTGATTACTTGGCATACCACTTTTTTTTTTCACTTTTCTTCAACTGTATAATTTGTCTAAATGATTGTTAACCCTAAAGATAAATCATATTTAAAGTATACTTTTCTGCCTAACTGTTGAAATTTTCTGATGCACCTGGTCAGTCTTTTTGGACTGTAACTATTGTCATGTAAATTAGACATGGACTTGCCTTGTAGAAAAAGTATGTTTTTAAGATTCAAGGAAAAAAGATCAGTGATGGATGAACTATGTAAGATATAGTTATTTATTCATTGCTGTGTGCCAGTCACTTTGCTAAGTACTAGGAATTTAAAGAAAGAAAAAATACTTGGTTCTTTTTTCAGGTCAAGGGGAGAGACATAATTATAGTAACATGCTGAAATTCCTAAAATTGAGTTATGTTCATAGTGTTCTGTGCTGTGGACTCAACTGATGCAATAAATACAAGATACTTGCCTGTTTCTTTTTCTTAGTTTTTTTTTCTCAGAAGGCAAGGGTTTAGAAGATGGGAAAGAGATAAGGAAAGCTAATAGTATTTCTCAACAGAGTACTGTAGTAGGATTCTCTAGCAGAACAAAACCAGTAAGAGTGTGTGTGTATGTGCATGTGTGCACACATGCATGCTCCAAGAAGGAGGTGGAGGGAGGAGTTTTAAGGAATTGACTCATGTAATTGTGGGGACTGGCAAGTCTGAAATCCACAGGGCAGGCCAGCAATCTGGAAGTTCTGGCAAGAGTTGAGTCTAAAGACAGTCTGGAGGTAGAATTCTTTCCTCTTTGGAGAACATCATTCTTTTTTCTTAAGGCTTCAACTGATTGGATCGGGCCCACAATATATTATGGAGGGTAGTCTGCTTTACTCAACGTCTACTGAATGAAATATTAATCACATCTGAAAAATACCTTCACAGCAACATCTAGACTGATGTTTGACCAAACAGCTGGGCACTAGAGCCTAGCTAAAGTAACACACAAAATTACCAGTCACGGGCGTTATTGATTATTTGATTGTTTGCTTTGTAGTGAATTGTAAAATGGTAGGCATCTCTGGCTTCAGCACAGTTAAGTGTCTTTACTACCTCTTCCCAGTTGTTATGCTAATGGAAGAAAAACATTTCCTTCCCTCTTTATTTAGAGCTATTGGGCTATAGATTAAGACAACTAGAAAATTTAGGAAATGGACTAAATGTGAGAAAGTATCATTCCTTTCTGAATGTTACCATAGTTCTGGTTCTTCTTGAGTCTTGAGAGTATGAAGTTTTCTGGTGGCTATGACTGGTTCCCTACCAATCCGGTTTCATTCCAGATCACATTCTTACATCATTCACATTCTCTGAGACATAGTTTTTTGATAAAGATTATTAATCATAATGTGTAATATTTTTCCATCGGATTTGCAGTTAAATAGGGATACCTGTATATATCTCAAGTATATAGGTGATGTAAAATAGTAAAGGATTAAAAGAATCCAGTGTTTTTCTAGATATTCTTTGCTTGAGAGTCAGGTATTCTACATGGCAATAACATGTTATTGTTCCCAATTAATAACCCTCACCCCTTTGCATTTATGGAATAGCTATTTCTGGAAATAGACAATTCTGTAAAACAGGGATAATAAAAAATCTAGATAGGTAAGGCCTCTTCATGTATGTATAGACTTCAGACTTACAGCCTTTCAGACATTATCCAGTATGTGGACTTCAAAAACACAATACCTCAAAAAGATTTCTTTTTTTTTTTTTTTTAAGATTTTATTCATTTGACAGAGAGAGACACTGCACAAGAGAGAACACAAGCCGGGGGAGTGTGAGAGGGAGAAGCAGGCTCCCTGCTGAGCAAGGAGCCCGAAGCGGGGCTCAATCCCAGGACCCTGGGATCATGACCTGAGCCAAAGGCAGATACTTAAGGACTGAGCCACCCAGGCGCCCCAGAAGGATTTCTTTTTTAAGGTTTTATTTTTGGGGCACCTGGGTGGCTCAGTCAGTTAAGCGTGGACTCTTGATTTCAGTTCAGGTCATGATCTCAGGGTCATGATATGGAGCCCCATGTCAGGCTCCATGCTCAGCAGAGTCTGCTTGGGATTCTCCCTCTCCCCCTCCCCTTGCTTGTGTTCTCCTTCTCTTTCTCTTAAATAAATAAATAAATAAATAAATTCTTTTTTTAAAAAGATTCTTTTTAAAATAATTTCTGCACCCAACATGGGGCTTGAACTCAACAGCCCCAAGATCAAGAGGCATATGCTCTACTGACTGAGCCAGTTAGGTGCTCCCAGAAGGATGGTTTTTAATCTTTTTTCTCCCACATCCACTTCTGTTTTCAAGGAATTAAGCTCCATCACATACTAATGATTCCTTCCAATGCTTAACAAAGCTCATTGTTGAGAATTTTTCTTAATGTTTTATTGCACTTGTGTTATATCAGTCAAGCAAATTCGCATTAGTTGGTAACAACATGCCAGTCAGATGATGTGTTGTGGAGGATTAAGAGACTCTGCTTTGGCCAAAAGTGTAGTTAATTAACGATGTTCACTACCAGCACGGTAAAGAAGTGGGCAGAATGACTGGTTTGTTTTTATTGGTCTGGATCACTTCCGGGGTATCCCTTTCCCATTTTCTCTTATTCACAGATAGACGTAAGTATACATTATTTGTACTAAATTTTTTATGATTGCAGTTTGGATGATGGCACAACTTGGGTAACTGCCTTTTGCCCCAAAACTCCATGAACTTTACAGTATCTGATTTAGTGCCAATATTAACTAAAATCAGAAATAGTTCACAAATGAATCAAATTTAAAAGTAAAGAAGAATCAAAATCAGCATCCAACAGTTAAATGAGTCACCAAAGTTTTTGAAATTCTGTTTTAAGATACATAGTCATTTGCCTACTGTTCACATATATAAAATGTATCTTATTATGGAATTTTGGCTCTTTTTTGAGGGGAGGAAAAAGTTTACATCTATTAAAGTATCAGACTTTGGTAGTAGCACAACAGGCCAATTTGGACTCAGAGCCTAACTCTGCTGCTTATTCTGAAATGTTGGGCAAGGCATATAACCACTTGAGTTTATTTTTCATATGTAAAATTAGGTATGTACTACCTGTCTCATGATAGTGTTGCCATTGTCAATGAGATAATAGAAGAACATTATGCCCTATAAAATTTGGGTGATAAAGAGAATAAATGTGGTACGAGTTCAAAAATAAATAGGTCTGGTTGGGTAAATCTCAGTTCATGATATGTGTACTTTCAAGAAGCCCATTAGAAGTAACTTTTTAAAACCCTAAGCAGACAAAATAGATCTCATTCACAGACTTTCACCACTTTACCAGTGGGTTGCATATTTGGTGAATTTCCTGTATTCTAATTTTCTCTTCATTTTTTCCAGCCAAGATACTTCTCCTGTGGTATATTATTTCAGCCATTCTTACCAGCACCTTAACTCCCTTATGCCTTTGTCTTTCTGCCACATCTGCCTTTTAAATTTCTTAACCTGGAAGGAATAGTCCTATTATTTATCTTCTCCATTTTTTATACCCAAAAAATGCACTGCCCATTACTGGTAGCTGCTAGTCACATGGGGCTATTTTAAGTAAAAGTAAATTTAAATGTTCATCAGTCAGACTAGCCACATTTCAAGTACTCAAATTGCCATATGTGGGACAGTGCAAATATATAACATTTCCATTATTACAGAAATTCTTTTGGAAAGCCTTGCCCCAAATGCTTATAAGCTTTTAAGACTAAAATGCAGGAGAAAATTACACCCAAGTATTTGGGTGTCTTTGTATTGTCTCTGATCTCAGCTGATCCTTTAGTACCAGTTGGCATCCTTTTCTCTGCTCCTTGAGTTTTCATTTCCTGAAACAGTTATTTTAAATTATCACTATTCTACTCAGCTTCCTCCGTTTCTTTTAGTAGAAGACCTTTCTCCTGCAGCACAATGGAAGTGGAGGTTAGAAGCAGGAACCCCCTTAACTTCCTGTCCTTAAACCTGTTTTTGCACCTTTCCTTACCTCCTTTTCTCTTGTCTCAGAGATGTGTTCCTTTTTTCAGTTTCCTGATTCAGTTTTACAAATATTTATTGGGCACCTGCTATGTCCCAGGTACTATTTCTGGTAGTTAAGGTACAACCATGAACAAAACAAAACAAAAAATTCCTTGCCTTCATACAGCTTACCTTGTAGTGAGAAGAGATATCAAGCAAAGTAACTATTCTGGTGTATTAAAAGATTGTAAGTGCTATGGAGAAAAATAAAACCTGATAGGAAGTGTTAGCTGGAACAGAAAAATAGAAAGACCCTAAAATGAAAGCATTCATAGAATAGCAAGAAGACAACTATATAGAGATTAGTAGGAAATGAAATAAGAAAGGTAGATAATGACTTTGTTTTTTGTTCCAGTTAAAACTGAAGTGGAAGCCTTTGGAGGTTTTTGAGCAGAAGTATGATGTGATAAAACTTTTTACCCCAGATAATTTAAAACATACATAGAATAGTAAAATGAATTCCCATGTACCTGTCATCCAGCTTTAACAATTACCAGTTCATGGCCAAAATCATTTCTTCTCACTGCTCCTCGTGTATTATTTAATTTTTTTAAAATTTTTTTAAAGATTTTATTTATTTGTCAGAGAGAGAGGGAACACAAGCAGGGGGAGCAGCAGGCAGAGGGATAAGCAGGGTCCCAACTGAGCAGGGAGCCCGATGCGGGGCTTGATCCCAGGACCCTAGGATCATGACCTGAGCCAAAGGCAGACGCTTAACTAACGGAGCCACCCAGGCATCCCTCCTCATGTATTATTTTAAAGCATATTATTCATCCTTAAATGTGTTTGTACATATGTAAATTAAAAAGTAGTCACATATAGTGAATTCTAATTATTCATAGTAATGTTCTAAAAACTTACAAGTTCTCAGCAACATCAGGAATGATAAAATATCATGTTATATATATAAATAAATATAAATAAATGGTGGTCCCAGTAGATGTCATTGAGGAGATAAAACCCATGTGTTCTACTGCCTGCTGTACTAAGTTTCAGCACTCAGCTCTCGTCATTCTTCCCAGTCCTTCTGTATGCTGGCTAATGGCATGACCATATCTACCCTGCTTTGTCAGTCAAATAGACACCTGGGAATGTTTTAGGTTCCTCATTGGCGATTTTATATTGGCCTCCAAAAATTGCTGATTCTGCCTTCTTAGTCACTATGTCCATCTTGTCCTCCTCATCTTAATTGTAAAGCTTTCATTCTCACCAGCTAGACTATTACACATCTTTCCACAGTGGTTAAGTCTTCCTACTTGCCTAATCTCCTGTCCTCAGTCCATACCAGTGTACTTAACACTTTTCCACATATGTCATGTTGTTTCATCTGTCTGTTTCTGCACCTTCATTTCCCTCTGTTTTGAAAGTCCTTTTCTGGGTGCCTGGGTGATTCAGTCTGTTAAGCTTCTGACCCTTGATTTCAGCTCAGATGGTGATCTCAGGGTTTTGAGATTGGAGCCCGCCCCCCCCCCATCAGGGTCCTTGTTGAACATGGAGCCTGTTTAAGATTCTCTCTCCCTCTCCCTTTGCTCCTTCCCCCTATTGCCTCCCCTCCCCTGCTCTCGCTCTCTCTCTCAGGAAAAAAAATAAATTTATTTTTAGAAGTCCTTTTCTGATCTCCCGTAACATGGCAGGTGTCCTTGAATCTTTGAAGTTCCAACTCAAAAATTTTTGAAGTTCTAGGTATCCATGCTTTTCTCAAGTCCCAGCTCTTGTGTGATACCTTTCCCAATAAACCTTACTAGATTGTCTTTCCCACAGTCTTTGTCTCACCTTTCTGCCCTATGTAAAACTCTGTTTTAACTTGTATTGCAGTGAATTGTGTGTTAATCTCTGTTCCAACAGGCCATTAAGATCCTCGAGGGTGTAAACTCTTATATGTATTGCCAATCTCTTGGCACAGAAATAGACACCTGGTGTTCAAAATCTTATTGAATGAAATATATTCCCTAACATATTTTACTCATAAGAGAGCCTCTTAGTCCCACACTAAGAAACTATTTCAAACATAATTGCATCAAGCTGTCTAAGCTGGTTCCCCTTTCCACAGCATATGAGAAGCCAAATGTGGGATGATGGTAGATTGGGAACTTGATAGCACAAGAGGAGGATACAAAAGAAACTAAAAAGTAGTTACAACTCAAATTTTGTCTTTATGGGCTGGGTTGGTATAGAGGCAACAACACTTTATATCAGTTAATAATTATGATTGAGTCAGAATAATCAATAATGGTGATAACCATGAGTATTGATGAAAAGCTTAAATTGTATTTAGTATGTTATTTAGTGAATGAACTCTAGAAATACTTTCATTCAGAATTAGTATTTTGATAATTTTCTTATTTCTGTAAGTTACTTTTTAAAACTTCCTTTTTTGTAGGAAGTTTTACTGTTGAATGTTTAACACACATTGTTCAGTGTATGTTCTCTTCCCTTTTCTAATTAGTTTTTCTAGATGAGCTAAACAATGATTGGAAATCATTCTGAAGACTATTGTGCCATATTGTCTTCCTTAACAGTACTAGGTAATTAAGATGTTCTTGTGTTAGGGTACTTTGGAGTTGTAGTTTTAACTTCTTCCTTTTTTCTGAATAATTTAACGCATTTCTCATATATTTGTATTTACTCTACTAGATGCTAATGAAGCAAACAGATAGATTTAAATATGGGTCAGATGATAAAAGACTAAATCCTACTTGGCAGATCCAAGTCTGTCAAGTAATAAGTTTTGTTGATTATATCAGTTTGCACTGGATTTCTGAGAAGAGAAGTATAGTAGAGTAGTTCTTCAGGTTTATAGTTTTATCATATCCATAGCTGGAAATAGTAGAAATTGAAAATAGTGAAACTCAGCTCCGAATAGTGTGTGTGTGGTATTAATTTTGAAATTACATCCTTTGTATTTTACACTTCTTCAATATTTTATTAAAGTTAATGTTTGCTCTGTATAATTAGTATAGTCACTGGCACAATTGTGTGTATACTCGAGCTTAGTATTAGTTTGTACCTAGGAATTATTTTTAGTAGAATACTTATTTAAAAATATTATGCAAGCATACAATTTTATTTCCTCCTTAGGTTGAACTCCCTGTCTTCCCAGGAAGGAAGAATCAAAAGGTAGAGTGAGACTACCAAAGGTTGAGTGACAAGGAAGTTGGGGTTTTTTTTGTTTTGTTTTATTTTTTTAAACATGGGCTCTTCTGAAAGAATATTTTCAGTTGCTACTTTGGAAAACATTAAACAGTTCCTAGGCCTTCCTGAGTTTGTTCAGTTGTAAGTTTGAGGAAGCTGCAGTTAGTAAATTGTGGTTGGCAGATGCTGTAAGCAGGTGACTCAGTAGGTTGAACTCATGATGACTCAACTGTGTAAAAACCATGCTGATAAATAGCTTGAAAGAAAAATTGCCTTCCAAACTTTTGAACTGCCATAAAAAGTTCAAAACTATTATTAAAGGTATCACAAAGAATATTAACATGTGGCTTTAGAAGGAAACACATTTTCCTTCAAGTAGTTTTAAGAGTTTTATTGTTCTGATTTTTGCTCTGTAGTAATTCTGAAAGGACCTTACACCAGTGACACTTAGAAAGCTGTAGTTGAAAATGCAGAAATCTTGCAGGTCTGCATAAAGTTTATGCAAGAGAATACTTCTTTGAAAGATTGGTTTCAGCTGGGAGATTAGCAGAGAAATTCAAATGGTAGTTGCTGTTGTTGTTTAATTTTATTTTTAAGTAATCTCTACATCCAGTGTGAGGCTTGAACTCATTACCTTGAGATTTAGAATCGCATGCTCCACCAACTGAACCAAGCAGGCACCCCTTTTAATTAATACAATAAAAATAATTTAGTTAGTTTTTTATTTAACATTGATATAATTGAACAAATAAAGCAAGATATGTAATCATTTTCTTAGGTTTTGATGTAATAGGACATGTATATTAATATAGTATATCCCATTCTAAAATGCTTTTGGATGATTTGATAAATTAATTATATCTGATAAATCATATTCTGTTTGTGATATCCATTCCAAATCTTAGAATACCATATTCCTGTGAACTAATCTCAATTTAGCAAACAATTTTCTGTATTTAAAATAATAATTTGGTTCATTGGGGTTTCTTTCACTTTTTGCAATCATGTTACTACTATAATAAGTAAATTTTTGGAAACCCAGTAGAGAGTATAAAATTTTGATTCTACAAGTGCATGGATTGGAAAAAGGTTAAGTGGGAAGGGTTTTGACAATAGGCAAATTGATGAATTTGCCTTCCGGCCATGTGATTAGGGATAAATTACCTAATCTTTGAATATTTTTTCTCATCTGTAAAATGGGGAGAATGTCAGACTAGCAAAAGGGTTGTTACAATTAAATGAAATTAATGTTTCTGGCAGTTCTTTTCAGTTAAAAAATATTTTTATTGTTTATACTACAAGTAAATATGCTTACTCTTAAATTGATATTTTTTAAAGTCTGAAAATAAGTGTCCCATAAATCATACATAATTAATTTAATATACAGTTATATTGAACGTAAGGATACTACTCATCTAGGATGATTGAAGAGTGATAATGCCAACAGTTCAGAGTCTTTAAGTTTTAGTTGTGTAGTGTTTTGAGAGATAACAGATGTGACTGTCATCATACTGTCTTCATTTTGGTTAAATTCGAGTTAAGTTGCAAAGCCTATTACTGAGCTTTTTTCAGGAGTGGCCATATAGAGATGAGTTTGTAAGAGTGAAGGGACAGCTGGCCCAAGATACGTAAAATAAGTAATCTTTATGAATAATTGGGAACTGAGGAAGTTTGGTTTTGTGTTCATTATATTCTTAAATTGCTGTGTTGGCTCAATACTTAAAAAATAGGCATTTAGGGGCACCTGGATGGCTGAGGCATTAAGCATCTGCCTTCAGATCAGGTCATGATCCTGGGGTCCTGGGATTGAGCCCCCCATCAGGCTCCCTGCTCCGCAGGAAGCCTGCTTCTCCCTCTCCTGCTCCCCCTGCTTGTGTTCCCTCTCTCGTTGTGTCTGTCTCTGTCAAATAAATAAATAAAAATCTTTAAAAAAAATAGCCATTTAATTCTCTATCACAATATCTGAAATACCACCTCAAGTTTCTGCAGTGAATATATAAAATATCTATTTTATTTTACATGGGTGCTTTCTAAATTACCTTTATTTATTTATTTATTTATTTTAAAAAAGATTTTATTTATTTATTTGACAGAGAGAGACACAGTGAGAGAGGGAACACAAGCAGGGGGAGTGGGAGAGGGAGAAGCGGGCTTCCTTCTGAGCAGGGAGCCTGATGCAGGACTCGATCCCAGGACCCTGGGATCATGACCTGAGCCGAAGGCAGATGCTTAACAACTGAGCCACCCAGGCGCCCCTAAATTACCTTTTTTAAAAAGTCATTTATTTGTGTTTGTGTTCTTGTTAGTTTTTTTCCCCTGAACGTTCACCATCAAATGCATTGTAAAATGTTTCTTTGTACCACAACCTCTGAATTAGTGGGAAAAAAAAGTATTTCCTCTAGCGCCATGAAATTTGAATTTTATGACAATATTTATCAAAAATATATTGAATTAAAGATTTTTATTTTTAGGAGTGCCTAGGTGGCTCAGTCATTAGGCATCTGCCTTCGGCTCAGGTCATGATACCGGGTTCCTGGGATCGAGCCCCACATCGGCCTCCCTGCTCCACGGAGAGCCTGCTTCTCCCTCTCCCACTCCCCCTGCTTGTGTTTCCTCTCTCACTGTGTCTCTCTTATTTATTTATTTGACTGTCTCTCATTTATTTGACAGAGAGAGACACAGTGAGAGAGGGAACATATGAGCTACATACTATAAAGTTTTTTGAAAAAAAGTTTGCATAGGAGTGCCTGGGTGGCTCAGTCGGTTGAGAGTCCTACTTTTTTTTTTTTTAATAAAGATTTTATTTATTTATTTGATAGAGACACAGCAAGAGAGGGAACACACAAGCAGGGGGAGTGGGAGAGGGAGAAGCAGGCTATCTGCGGAGCAGGGAGCCCGATGCGGGGCTCGATCCCAGGATCCCAGGATCATGACCTGAGCTGAAGGCAGATGTCTAACGACTGAGCCACCCAGGTGCCCACACACCTATTTTTATAAAAGATTTTGATAGTAATGAAACACATCACTCATTCTGTAGTGTTTTTCTCTTCCTATGTCATAGCTTCTTTCCATGTCAGTAAGTGTATGTCTACAGAATCATTTTTACTAGCTGTATTGTGTTCCATTTGTATATGTATCTGACCAACTAAAAAACTGTTTTTCTGTTTTAAAACACATAGACTCTTCTTGTGCATGTATTATTTTGTTATTTATTTTCTTAGATTCCTTTAAAGTTAATTGTGTGGAAGAGTATGTATTTTAAATGTGTACATATGTATAAATGATCTTATGTTTTACAAAATCTCACACTACAGTAACAAAGATTTGGGGGGAAATGGTGTTGGTGTAGATTGTTCAAAGCTTATGCAGATTTTGAATAAGGAACATAAGCAATAATCTAACAGTTTATTTCTAATAATGTTAGGTAAATATAGTACTTTACCTTTAAGGAAAAGAGGAAGGTTGCTTGATATTAAGAATGTGTAAGGAAGAATTAAGATTGCTGAGTTAAGGAATCAAAAGCAAAACAAGTATGGGGCAATCTAATCAATATGAACTTCTAAGTCATCATGTGGTCACATTAAAAACTAAGAAAGTCAAATTGGATGAGCATTGTCTAGTATTATGTTCAGCTTTATTTGTGTACTTAGCATTCAACCACTCATACTAGGCAGTGCAAAAAAAAGGCATGTGAATGAGCATTACTTCTGTGTTATACTAACATCGTTCATCTATTTTTTCCAAGTCCCTGAAAGCTAATTTGAGTTACAGAAACACCTATTGTTTCAGAATAGGATGTGTAGTTAAGCCACCTTTCAGGAAAGTTTGTCTCCCACAATTAGTGTTTATATATGTATGCCTTTAATTTTTGCCTTGCCAACCCGGTGTCATAAATTTTTTAACTTTTCACAATTGATCAGTGAAAATATTAGAATACCTTTAAATTTTGTGGTTCCTGAATAATAGTGAAATGGACTTGTTTTTCAGAGTTTTTCTCACATTTTTTGTGCCATACTTTTTTGTCATTAGCCCTTATGTCTAGTTGGGTGGTACTCCTTGTGATGTGTAAGAACTTTTTACATATAAAAGAACATTTATTTTAATATTATGATAATTATAGTATTATTTGCAGCTTGGAACTATCAAATTTTATTTTTATTTTTTAAGAAAATACTTTCAGGGCGCCTGGTTGGCTCAGTCGTTAAGCGTCTGCCTTCGGTGCAGGTCATGATCCCAGGGTCCTGGAATCGAGCCCTGCATCAGACTCCCTGCTCAGTGGGAAGCCTGCTTCTCCCTCTCCCACTCCCCCTGCTTGTGTTCCCTCTCTCGCTGTCTCTCTCTCTGTCAAATAAATAAACAAAATCTTTAAAAAAAAAAAACATACTTTCAAATGATACCTTTATGAAATAACTGATTTGGCCAATAAAATTTTATTGACTTACTGATTACCTGGTTAATTCTAGGCAATTGAAATAATATGATAAATGAGAAGCATCTGAAGATGCTTAGTAAATTCAAGGAAAAAGACAATATTTTAAAACAGGGTGATTTTAAGATAGGGGCATTTTCAAGACTATGAAAGAGCACTGAGGATATAGCAAATAGTTGTCCAAAGTTAATCTTTCAGGAAAGATTTGTCTTTTTTTTCTTGTCCTTTGAATTTTTTCTAATGTCATTCACATATGCTCTCTATTAATAAAAATTAAAAGGACAGTATTTAATCATAACTCTACCACCAAGACACAGCTACCATTTTTGACACATTTCCTTCCAGGCCCAGGCCTTTATGTGTCTGGGGGATTATTTTATTTAGGGCCTTTTTTGGTTTGTTTTAGAGAGGGAGGTGGGGGAGAGGTAGAGGAAGAGAGAGAATCTTAAGGAGGCTCAGATACCCAGCCTATGGAGAGCCCGAGGCTGGGCTTGATCTCATGACCCTGAGATCACGACTTGAGCCAAAATCAAGAGGCAGATGCCTAACTCACTTAGCTACCTGGGTGCTCTGTTTAGGACCATTTAGATTGGGGGGTCAGCAAACTATAGTCTGTAAGCTAAATCTGACCCATTGCCTTTTTTTACTACTTAAAAACTTAAGAATGGTTCCTTTTTCAGCTGTTGGGGGGAAAAATCAAAGGAATAATATTTCATGCTGTGTTAAAATTAATAGGAAATGCAGAGTCTAATGTCCATAAATGAAGTTTTATGATAATTTTTTCCATAGTCACATGTTCATGTATTATCTATGGCTCCATTTTGTGCTAAAATGGCAATGTTGAGTACTTAGAATATTGCTGCAAAGCCCTAAAATATTTACTCTCCATCCCTTTACGTAAAAAGGCTATTGATCTCTCACGTAGATTCTTTTTTGGTTTTTAAACTTAACTTTAACTTGGCTTTTTTGTTACTAAAAATTATGTTAATGACAATATAATTCCCATGTTGAAAATACCATTTTTTTAAATTCCTTAATGTCTGACATTTAGATGTTTGATTTTTTTCTTTTTCCCTATGTAAGTGCTGTGGTAAATCTTTGCTTTTTGCATTTTCATAGAAGAAAAATATTTTTAAGTAATCTCTGTACCCAGTGTGGGGCAAGAACTCACAACCCCGATATCAAGAGTTGGATGCTCCACCAACTTAGCCAGCCAGGCACCTCAGAATTTTTTAGTAGTAGAATTACTGTATCAAAATGCATAAATACGTAAAATTTTATCAAGTTAGACATCCACTGATGGATGATAAAGTTATTACAGACCAGACAGAATAGGGATATGCAAAGGCAAGAAGATACGAAAGGAGGGTGGTATAATGTAGTCATTGAAAGTGTGAACTTCCAAGTCAAACTTCTGCCATTGTTCAAATCCATATACCACCCCACCATTTATGACCTGTGTAACCCTGGACAAATCCAATCCACCTCTGCCTCGATTTCTTTTTTTCTCCCCAAAGATTTTATTTATTTATTTGAGAGAGAGACAGAGAACAGAAGCAGGGGGAGGGGCAGAGGGACAAGCAGACTTCCTGCTGAGCTCAGAGCCCAACTCAGGGCTCAATCCCAAGACCCCAGGACCATGACTTGAGCATCATAAGGTTATTTTGAGAATTAAGTTTATCACAGTGTTCATTTATAGTAAATACTGATGAATTCTGCAAATAATCTTTAGAATAATTTAGTAAAGTAATTCTTCTTGAAAATATATTGGGCGCCTGAGTGGCTCAGTCTGTTAAGCATCTACCTTCAGTTCATGATCCTTGAGTCCTGGTATCAAGTCCCGCGTCGGGCTCTTTGCAGACCCAGGGAGTCTGCGTCTCCCTCTGATTCTACCCCCTCCCGTGCTCGCTCGCTTGCTCTCGCAAATAAATTAAAAAAAGAAAAAGAAAATGTATTAATCTCTTTCTTTTTAGAAAAATAGTGTTATTGTGATTGTATTTGTGATCTTTTGAGGCAAGATAAGGTATTTTTATTTTTTTAAAGATTTACTTATTTTAGAGAGGGAGAGAGAGAATGTATGTGCACACAGGCGGAGGGAGGGGCAGAGGGAGAGGAAAAGAGAGACTCTCAAGCAGACTCTGTGCTGAGCGTGGAGCTGGATGCTAGGCTCAGTCTCAAGACCCTGGGATCACAACCTGAAACCAAGAGTCAGATGCTCAACTGACTGAGCCACCCAGGCGCCCCAAGATATACAGTATTTTTAAAGCTGTATCCATTTACCTAGGTTTTCTTTGGGGAAATATTTTAATTCCAGTATAGATATTTATATATAGATATTTATATATAGATATTATATATAGATATAGATATCTATAGATATTTATAGATAGATATACATAGATATCTATATCTATATATAAATTCAGACAAATAATGATAGAAAATTATATTATAGTACTTTAGTTTTGTGAAATGAAAGTGAATTCTGTTTCCCTGTTATGGTTATTGTGATTTGAGATTTGTCCTTTGATTATTCATGAAGTCTAAAGCTTGATTCTATTTTATGTAGTCTTTTTTAAGATTTTTATTTGAGAGAGAGTGAGAGTGAGAGAGATCACAGAGGAAGAGGGAGAAGCAGACTCGCCACTGAGCAGGGAGCTTGATGTGGGGCTCAATCCCTAGACCCCGAGATCACGACCTGAGCTGAAAGCAGACGCCCAACCAACTAAGCCACGCAGGCACCCCTTATTTAGTCTGTTTTGATAGTACTGATGTTATAAGCAGTGTTTTTTTCAGTGAAAATGATTATATTCTTACACCCAGAGAGATATATTTGATAAATAACATAAGTTATCATTATGCTGTGAAGAGTTTGAAAAACAGTAATGCTCGGGGTGCCTGGCTGGCTCAGTCAGTAAAGCATTCAGTTCTTGTCATGAGTTTGAGCCCCACATTGGGTGTAGAGTTTACTAAAGAAAAAAAATTAATAAATATTTTTTTAAAAAGGAAAAAACAGTAATGCTGTTCAGTATATTTTAGTTTATACAGATAAACTGGACACATTTAAAAAAATTTTTTTTACTGTTATGTTAATCACCATGTATTACATCATTAGTTTTTGATGCAGTGTTCCATGATTCATCGTTTGTTCATAACACCCAGTGCTCCATGCAGAACGTGCCCTCCTCAATACCCATCACCAGGCTAACCCATCCCCCTACCCTCCTCCCCTCTAGAACCCTCAGTTTGTTTTTCAGAGTCCATCATCTCTCATGGTTCGTCTCCCCCTCTGACGTACTCCCCTTCATTCTTCCTCTCCTGTTGTCTTCTTCTTTTTCTTTTTTCTTAAAATATGTTGCGTTATTTGTTTCAGAAGTACAGATCTGTGATTCAACAGTCTTGCACAATTCACAGCGCTCACCGTAGCACATACCCTCCCCAATGTCCATCACCCAGCCACCCCATCCCTCCCACCCCCAACCACTCCAGTAACGCTCAGTTTGTTTCCTGAGATTAAGAATTCCTCGTATCAGTGAGGTCATATGATACATGTCTTTCTCTGATTGACTTATTTCACTCAGCATAACACCCTCCAGTTCCATCCACGTCATTGCAAATGGCAAGATCTCATTCCTTTTGGTGGCTGCATAATATTCCATTGTGTATATATACCACATCTTCTTTATCCATTCATCTGTCGGACATCTTGGCTCTTTCCACAGTTTGGCTATTGTGGACATTGCTGCTATAAACATTGGGGTGCACGTACCCCTTCGGGTCCCTGCATTTGTATCTTTGTGGTAAATACCCAGTAGTGCAATTGCTGGATCGAATGGTAGCTCTAATTTCAACTGTTTGAGGAACCTCCATACTGTTTTCCAGAGTGGTTGTACCAGCTTGCATTCCCACCAACAGTGTAGGAGGGTTCCCCTTTCTCCACATCCCCGCCAACATCTTTCGTTCCCTGACTTGTTAGTTTTAGCCATTCTGACGGGTGTGAGGTGGTATCTCATTGAGGTTTTGATTTGCATTTCCCTGATGCCGAGCGATGTTGAGCACTTTTTCATGTGCCTGTTGGCCATTTGGATGTCTTCTTTGGAAAAATGTCTGTTCATGTCTTCTGCCCATTTCTTGATTGGATTATTTGTTCTTTGGGTGTTGAGTTTAATAAGTTCTTTATAGATTTTGGATACTAGCCCTTTATCTGATATGTCATTTGCAAATATCTTCTCCCATTCTGTCGGTTGTCTTTTGGTTTTGTGGACTGTTTCTTTTGCTGTGCAAAAGCTTTTTATCTTGATGAAATCCCAATAGTTCATTTTTGCCCTGGCTTCCCGTGCCTTTGGCGATGTTTCTAGGAAGAAGTTGCTGCGGCTGAGGTCGAAGAGGTTGCTACCTGTGTTCTCCTTTAGGATTTTGATGGACTCCTGTCTCACGTTTAGGTCTTTCAACCATTTGGAGTCTATTTTTGTGTGTGGTGTAAGGAAATGGTCCAGTTTCGTTCTTCTGCATGTGGCTGAAACTGGACACATTTTTAACTATAATGAGGTAACTAAAACTATGGCAACCTTTTCAGAATTGGGATTCTATTAAATGTACAGTTTGGGGTTTGTTTTTTCTTTTGTATTGGTAATTTTTGGTGAAAGCCTTCAGGCCAAAGTCACTTTTGCAAATCAGAATATGTCAAAATTAGCTAATGAAGGAAATTACTTAAAATGTTCAGTGGAAGTAGACATCACTGTAGTTAGAACCTTTCTCACTTTAAATGACATTTACAGTAATATTTGAATTCATCAGAATTGTGAATTGCCAGATATTTGAACAGAGGAAATATTTTTTAAGTAAACAAAATGAACTTTGAAATTCATTTAATGATGAAGGTATATATAATGAAAATATTGGAATGTTGTTTCACATTATCATATTTCAGTTGTTACAAATTTGGGCAATCATTAAGACTAGAGAAACATAGAACTTATAACTATACATGAAATTAAAAAACGTTGACTTTAAAAATTTAGAATCTTTTCACTGTTTTCTAATTTCTCACAGTATATATTGCTCTTTAATTTTACCAACTTCCTTTTTAGTTATTAAAGAAGCATATAATGGCAGATAGTACCAAATGGAAGTTTCAAGGGGAGATTCCTAAAGTATTTGGATTGATCTTTAATTATTGGTTGCTTACAGTGGCAAAAAGCTTCAAGGTAGATTTTTGAGGATGATTCTTCTCCCCTTGCACCCACCCTTTTCTTGGTTAAAACTCTGGAATCAAGCTACATTCAGGGTTTTATAGATGAAGGTAAATTATGTTATCATTGCAGAGAGCCACATACAGTTGTTGTATTATTATTTTTTTTAACATTCACTCAATAAAATTGCTTATTTAAAACTAGGAGCCAAGAGATACGGTAAATATAGGCGTACATAGGAGATCCTGCAGGTTCAGTTCCAGACCACTGCAGTAAACTGAATATTGCAATAAAGTGAGTCAAATGATTTTTATGGTTTCCCAGTGCATATAAAAGTTATGTTTACACTATACTGTAGTCTACTAAGTGTATAATAGCATTATGTCTTAAAAAATGGGGCACCTGGGTGGCTCAGTCTTTAAGCGTCTGCCTTTGGCTCAGGTCATGATCCCAGGGTCCTGGGATCGAGTCCCACATCGGGCTCCCTGCTCCGCGGGAAGCCTGCTTCTCCCTCTCCCACTCCCCCTGCTTGTGTTCCTGCTCTCACTATCTCTCTCTCTCTCTGTCAAATAAATAAAATCTTTAAAAAAAAAAAGTCAGTATACGTAACTTAATTAAAAAATACTTTATTGCTGGGCGCCTGGGTGGCTCAGTTGGTTAAGCGACTGCCTTCGGCTCAGGTCATGATCCTGGAGTCCCGGGATCAAGTCCCACATCGGGCTTCCTGCTCAGCGGGGAGTCTGCTTCTCCCTCTGACCCTCTTCCCTCTCGTGCTTTCTATCTGTCATTCTCTCTCTCTCAAATAAATAAATAAAATCTTTAAAAAAAAATACTTTATTGCTAAAAAGTGCTAGCCATTGGGACGCCTGGGTGGCTCAGTTGGTTAAGCGACTGCCTTCGGCTCAGGTCATGATCCTGGAGTCCCAGGATCCAGCCCCACATCAGGCTCCCTGCTCAGCCCGGAGTCTGTTTCTCCCTCTGACCCTCCCTCCTCTCTCTCATTCTCTCTCTCATATAAATATAAAAAATCTTAAAAAAAGGAATATGCTAGCCATCATGTTCGCTTTCACCCAGTTGTAATCTTTTTGTTGGTGGAAGGCCTTCCTCGAATTTGATGGCTGCCAACTGAGCCCAGTGGTAGTTGTTGAAAGTTGGGTGGCTGTGGCAGTTTCTTAAAATAAGACAATAGTGACTTTTGCCATATTGACTGACTCTGTTTCATGACTAATTTCTCTGTAGCATGCAGTGCTGTTGGATACTATTTTACCCACAATGAAACTTTCAAAATTGGAGTCAGTCCTATCTGTTGGAGTACACCCTGCTGCTGCTTTATCAGCTGAGTTTGTGTAATATTATAAATCTTTGTTGTCAGCAGTCTTAAGAGCATCTTCACCAGGAGTAGATTCCATCTCAGGAAACCACTTTCCTTGTTCATCCATAAGAAGCAATATCCTCATCCTTTCAAGTTTTATCATGAATTGCAGCAATTCAGTCACATCTTCAAGCTCCACTTCTAATTCTCTTGCTATTTCCACCACATCTGCAATTATTCCTCCACTGAAATCTTGAACCCCTGAAAGTCATCCATGAGGGTTAGAATCAACTTCTTTTGAATTCCTGTGAATATTGATATTTTGGCCTCTTGTCATAAATCACGAACATTCTTAATGATATCTAGCATGGTGAATCCTTTCCGGAAGGTTTTCTATTTACTTTGTCCGGATTCATCAGAGGAATTACTATCTATGGCAGTTATAGCCTTACAAGATGCATTTCTTCTTTTTTTTTTTTTAAAGATTCTATTTGACAGAGACACAGCGAGAGAGGGAACACAAGCAGGGGGAGTGGGAGAGGGAGAAGCAGGCTTCCCGCTGAGCAGGGAGCCTGATATGGGGCTCGATCCCAGGACCCTGGGATCATGACCTGAGCCAAAGGCAGACGCTTAATGACTGAGCCACCCAGGCACCTCACAAGATGTATTTCTTAAGTAATGAGACTTGAAATTCAAAATGACTCCTTGATCTACGGGTTGCAAAATAGATGTTGTGTTAGCAGGCATGAAAATTAACATTAACGTACATCTCCAGAGCTCTTGGGTATCCAGGTGCTTTATCAGTGAGCAGTAATATTTTGAAAGGAATCTTTTTTCTGAGCTGTAGATTTCAGCAGTGGCCTTAAAATAACAAACCGTGTTGTAAACAGATGTGCTCTCATCCAGGCTTTGTTCCATTTATAGAGCACAGACAGAGTAGATTTAGCATAATTCCTAAGGAACCAATGATTATCAGAATGGTAAATGAGCATTGGCTTTAATTTAAAGTCACCAGCTGCATTAGCCCTTAACAAGAGCATCAACCTGTTCTTGGAACCTTTGAAGTCAGGCATCAACTTCTCTCTAGCTATGAAAGTTCTAGATGGCATCTCCAATAGAAGGCTGTTTCACCTACATTGAAGATCTGTTGTTGATTGTAGCCACCGTCATTAATTATCTAAGTTAGATCTTCTAGATAACTTGCTGCAGCTTCTGTATCAGACTTGTTTCACCTTGCACTTTTATGTTATGGAGATGGCTTTTTCCCTTAAAGCTTATTTACCAACCTCTGCTGGCTTCAGACTTTTCTTCAGCTTTCTCACCTCTCTCAGCCTTCATGGAATTGAAGGGAGTTAAGGCCCTACCCTTGTATTAGGCTTTGCCTTAAGGGAATGCTGTGGCTGGTTTGATCTTTTATCCAGACCACTTAAACTTCTTCCATATCAGTAATAAGACCATTTTGCTTTCTTATCATTCATGTGTGCACTGGAGTAGCACTTTGAATTTCCTTCAAGAACTTTTCCTTTCCATCCAGAACTTGGCTGTTTGACAGAAGAGGCCTTACCTTTCAGCCTGTCTCAGTTTTTGGCATACCTTCCTCACTAAGCTTAATCATTTCTAGCTTTGGATTTGAAGTGAGAGACAAGTGACATCTTTTCGCTTGAACCCTTAGAAACCATGGTAGGGTTGTTAATTGGCCTGATTTCAGTACTGTTGTGTTTTAGGGAATAGGGAAGCCAGAGGAGAAGGAAAAGAGACTGGGAACGGCTGCTTGTTAGAAAAAGTCAGAACACACACCTTTATCAGTTGCATTTGCTGTCTTATATGGGTGTGGTTTGTGGAGCCATAAAACAGTTAAAATAGCAACATCAGAGATCACTGATCACAGATCACCGTAACAAATATAATAATAAAAATTCAGAAATATTGCAAGAATTACCAAAATGTAATACAAAGACATGAAGTAAGCAAATGCTGTTAGAGAAATGGCATCAGTATAGATTGTCGAGGCAGAGCTGCCATAAATCTTCAATTTCTAAAGCACAGTAAAATGAGGCATGCATGTAAAACGATTTAGAAAGATTGGTAGGCTATTTTAATCAGGACAGCGTTAGAAAGGGGGCATTCTAGAAGGGTAATTTATTTTAATATATATTATAATGTATCGGCAAGAAGATTGTTAAGACTATGGCAAAAAAAACTTTAGAAGAAACAGTATGAAAGTAAGCCTTAAAGTAGAAGAAAGATTCTATTTTTTGTTTTATGTGCTTGTAATTCATAAAACAGTCACCACTTCTGGATTCACTGCTGACCTCAGGCTTGCTCACAGATTTCTACAACCAGTCAATACCTTTATTGTGTTTGGCAAGAATTTCTTAAGGCCACCCAAGCTATTTGCAACAGGTCATTGCTTCTAAAGCTTGCATTTTTATTTTTATTTTTTTAAAGATTTTATCCATTCATTTATTCATTTATTTATTTTTTAAAGATTTTATCCATTCATTTATTTATTAAGAGAGAGAGAAAGAGCATGAGCAGCGAGGGTAGGGACAGAAGCAGGCTCCCCAGTGAGCAGGGAGCCCTGCGCAGAGCTCGATCCCAGGACCCTAGGATCATGACCTGAGCCTAAGGCAGCTGCTTAACGACTAAGCCACTCAGGTGCCTCCAAAAGCTTGCTTTTTTAGAAGTGTGGCTTGATTTCCATTGAAGTCAGTTTTGTTCTCTAAAAAAAGTCATACAAATTAAGAAGGAAGATTGAGTGAATTGTATAAATCAGCTTATTTCTGATTAAGGTACGTCAATGTGTTTTGCATAATGTTTTTGTATTTTACTATGGATATATAAAGTCTCCAACACTCTTGACTCTAAAATTTTGATGTTTTATTTACATACAGGGAATCAAGTAGTTAATAAATTATAATAATTTAAAATGCTATCTAAAGCTTAAAATTTTAGTAATGATAATAAATCTTGTAAACTTTAGGTTTTATCATATAATGTGTTGTGATGAGTCAGGTCACCAAAATTGATTCACAATTATGTTTTAGACATAACATAGGATTATCTTTATGTAACAAAAAAAAAACCCAGGTAAATTATTTGAAAACCATTAATAATTTCTCCCAGTAGTATATGGAGGCAATTTTGTGGAAAGATGTGGTAACATTTTCTTCCTCTTTAACCCTAATTGTTTTCTTTTTCAGTTTCATATAGTTAGCCCTTGGAGGACATAAAGAGACAAAGAATTATTGTGTGTGTGTGTGTATCCATCCATCCCTGTTTGGGTCCTCCCCTCCCCTGTTTTGTTGTTGTTGTTGTTTGATGAGTATCTGTGTTCCTTAGGAGACCATATAAATAAGATTAACTTAATCTCCCCATACAGATATAGTTAAATTATCTTCTCATGAAGAAAACACTCCATTTTCTTTTTTTTTTTTTAAGATTTTATTTATTTATTTGACAGAGAGACACAGCGAGAGAGGGAACACAAGCAGGGGGAGTGGGAGAGGGAGAAGCAGGCTCCCCACGGAGCAGGGAGTCCAATGCGGGCCTCAATCCCAGGACCCCAGGATCATGACCTGAGCTGAAGGCAGATACTTAACAGCTGAGCTACCCAGGTGCCCCAAAAAACACTCCGTTTTCAATCTTAACTTCTAACCAGAGATTTTAAAAATGCTTCCCTCGTATGTTTATGATCCTATAAACTACCATTGTGAACATAACTCAGTGTTTCAGTTGTATTTACATTTTTCATTTCATGGAAAGGATAAAACATTTAGTTCTAGGATCCTATACTGTTTGTAGAACCGAACCTTCTGGATATTAGATAATTTGTTATTTTGTTAAGTTCTTAGGATTAAATGATGATGCTATGAGAATGGATGGTACTGAAAACATGAAAGTGTGGAAGAAAACTATGGTGGTGTTTTCATTTTATGCGTAAACTTTTCTTTTTAAGATTTTATTTGTTTGAGAGAGAGAGAGCGCACCAGAGGGAGCACAAGCGGTGGAGAGGGAGAAGCAGGCTGCCCATCAAGCAGAGAGCCTGAAGTAGGGCTCGATCCCGGGACCCTGGGATCATGACCTGAGCCGAAGGCAGATGCTTAGCCGACAGAGCCACCCATGTGCCTCTGCATAGACAAAATAACTTGCCCATTGACCTGCTGGATATTGTCTTAAATGACTTAAAGTCATCAGTTATCTTTAGGCCACAATGTCTGATAAAAATACTTAATCAGAAAAGTTATTTTTAAATTTTTTGAAAAGATTTTGTTTATTTATTTGAGAAAGAGAGCATGAGCAGGTGGAGGGAAAGGGAGAAGCAGGCTCCCCGCTGAGCAGGGAGCCCCACATGGGGCTGTATCCCAGGACTGAGCCACCCAGGTGCCCCAGAAAAGTTATTTTTAGAGAAAAAAACTTAACACACCAAAGCAGTTCTAATTTTCTTTAAGCTGTTGACTGAAATTGGTTTGTTTGGATCAATGTAGGATAAAGAACATTCATCACTTTATTTTTTCTATTTTTGTTTCTAAGTAAATATAAAACTAATGCTGAGAATATTGCTTAAAAAATATATTTAAAAATTTTAAAATATTGAAATGTTGGAGTTCGCTATTTTCCCTTACACAACAGAATCATTTTTTAGCCAATAAAAAATGCACCTAAATGTCATTTAAAATTTCTGAACATCAGTCCCATTTCCAGAACTATTTACCAATTAATAGTATGAATTGAAAACAGAATTTCATTGTATTGACTATATCATTTCTATTAAGAAATTATTAGAAATTAGATTTTTCTTACATGGTTTCAGAACATAAATAATTTAGCCAGAATGAGCGTGTATCACATTATTTCCTTGATTATATGAATGAGGCAAGAATAGTATGGATAATAAGAAATGTTAGCCCATTTTCTCTTTCTGCCATTCGAATCTTTATAATTTTGTTTTTGAAAGATAGAAATTCTTTATTTATTTATTTATTTGGTTTAAATCATAGTATCGATTCTAGGCTTCTGAATTAACCAAAACCAACCAGGAATTATGAAAACATGTACACCCAGGACTTAATTACCTATTGATTTTAATTATGTAAAATTTTTAAATATCTTAATATATATGTAGAGAAATTTAAAAATTCTTAATAAATGAGATATATGAAGCATAGGATTTTTTTTTTAATTAAAACAAAATTTTATTCTCATTCCAGTACTTTTTTTGGGAAATATGCACATAAACAAAATGTAAAGAAAATCCATCTCTGTTTTTTGCCTGGAAGTAAAATCAGAAATCTCCTGAGTATTTTTCTTCTCTACTTTCATATTTTAGTAGAAATTGTATTTTAACATTTGCCACAATTTATTATTTCACAGGAATATACAAACCACACAGATCTTTTACTTGGTGTGGACACAAACAATTCACATTTGCAGCATCAGATTTTTTTTTTCTTCCAAATCTTTTTTTTATTTTTTTAATGCTACCTATAAGACATACACTTGTTTTTTTTAGTTGACATATAATGTATTATTTGTTTCAGGGGTACAGGTCTGTGATTCATCAGTCTTATATAATACCCAATGAATAGGATTAATGTTGGAACACTATCTTTAGGGAAATTCTCATTTTTCCTTGTGGATGGTATCAGTCTTTATATTTGATGAGTATAATCCTCATTGACCTAAGAGAATATACCTTATCTTTCAAAGTGGGTGATTTTTCTGCTTCAAAACCAGATACATTATTATATTTGGAAGGCTAAACATAGTACAGGAATGTATCAGGGAAACTCATTTGTGAAAGTCTTAAAAAATAGTTTATCTCAGTATATTTTTCTTTAATTATTAATGAAAGGATTTGGTCATTGAGTTATTTTCCTGTGCTCATGAATATATATATTCATAACATATGTGTGTATGTGTGTGTGTATAAAATACAGCCATTTATAGAAATAGAGTTTGTAGTCAGTTTGCCATCAAATTGCATTGCCTTGATTAGAAGTGTCTAATCATGCTTTGTACCAGTAATTTATTTTTTTATTTTAAATCATGGTTAGGCAGACTACCACCACAAGCCTGCCTCCTGTTTCTATAAGGCCTTTTACTTTTTTTTTTGCTGGTAAAACATTTAGGTCTTTTGCAGTTTTAAACAGGAAAAAAGTTGCAAGAAGAAGAATATGTCATGACACCTGAATATTCTGTGAAATTCAGGCTTCATAGAATGCCAGTAAATAAAGTTATTAGAACACAGCCATGCTGGTTCATTTATGTATTGTTTATGGTATTCTTGGCAGCTTTTGGTACTACAATTCAGTGTTGAGTACTTGGAGTAGAGACAGTATGACCTTCAAAACCTAACTTACTTACTCTCTGGCCCTTTATAGGAAAAGTTAGCAATTTTTTTTGCCAATCCTTGGTTTAAATAATGAAAATATATGGAAGCTCTCATTGGTAGATTTAATTAAACTGCAGATGGTTTAGACAACTGTTATTTGAATATCTTTGTAGTAGCTCTCAGACTAAGTAGGTTTCCTGTTCCTGTAAATCCTTACTAACAAAGTGGATTCTTTTATAAGTTATACAAGAACTGCTATGATAGCAGTGGATGTCACTCTTGACCTGTACGGACTTAACATTCACATTTTTAACTGTTAGCTAGTAACCCCAGGGATCTAAGGACAAGCAATCATTTGTAGTTTTGCTGAAGTATGAATTTAAATTATGACTGTGGGAAAATGGCGTGGCAATGCATGTTTAATCACCTAACTTGACATTCAAGATACAGGTAGTTACTTTTATGAGTAACTCTTAATAAAATACAGTCAAATGTGATTTTTTTATGGGGAAATTTATGTAATACGGGATTTAAGAGGTCATCCCAAAGGTCAAGGATTTTATTGCAGGGAGAAAAATCAGTCCATTACTAAGCCACATATCAATATCAGTTTAAAAGCAGGTATTAGGTCATTGTGTATCAGAAATTGTCCAAATGGAGAGAAAGCTGGTTTTGAGATACTTCTTGTATTCTAAAATGAAAAGTGCTATCCCTGGGGGCACCTGGGTGGCTCAGTCGTTAAGCATCTGCCTTCTGCTCAGGTCATGATCCCAGAGTCCTGGGATAGAGCCCCATGTCTGGCTCCCTGCTCAGCGAGGAGTCTACTTCTCCCTCTGCTCCTCCCCCCCCCCCATGCTCTCTGTCTCATAAATAAATAAAATCTTTAAAAAAAAGTACTATCCTAAATATCAGTTAGGATTTTAAAGCAAATCTCTGACAGCTATTAAGCCAATCAGTTCCGTCACCTAGATAGAAACTAACAGCTGGTTTATTATTCTCTAATTCAAGCCTCTGTGGGCTGTTCTGTCAGTAGTTACATCCAGAGTTTATGTGACATAAAGAAATTATTTGTTGAACCAGTAAGAAGTGCTTTGTCATGGTAAGACAAATCGTTCCCTTACTCTCTTAGAAAATTTGTTACAGATATTATGAACACTGTCATAATATTCCTATCATTAAACCTAGTGAGACATATCTGAATATCTTAGTGCCGTAATCTTATTTTTTTATACTATTGTAATTGTTATTTTTTTCCTTTGAACTGGAGTGAAGTAGAGAACCACTTAAAAAATAAGGTTAGTATAATAGTCTTACTATCAGAATACAAATTCTAACCTGCTTAATTTTTATATTTTGAGAAATGCTTTTTTTAATAAGATTCCATCATATTCTTCTTTACACATGAAAAAAAATCCGTGTTTTTTTTTATTATCTCAAATAGTAATTTAGGGCAGTGTTTATCTAGAAATACAGCGTTTGAGAATTTGTAGCTCATGACCAAGTCACATTGCCAAAGAGATTATATCCTCTTTGATGCTTTCTGATTGTAAGATTGCATGAGTTTAACATCCTAAGTGACCCCTGTCAGATGAGTGTTAGATGGTTGCTACCTATGGAATCTCACATAACTAATGTGGGGGGGTTACAGCAATATAACTTCCTCCTGATGTTCAGTTCTTCACTTTTGACCCATTCTGACTTACTAAGATAAAGTCTTTTATTTCTTTCACTGCCCTTTACTTACCTATAATGTGAAGAAATGTTTCAAATTTTGAATGGCAGTTATAGTAAACAGTCTAATTCATTCCGTTTCATTTTACCAATTCAGGGGAGAAAGAGTAGGTGAAAGGAGCCTGAGCTCTTTAGAATTATAGAACTAGGTTCAAATGCTAGGTCTTTCCATCACATTCTGACTGTATAGCCATGGACCTCTCTATGTATAACATGTAAAAAGGGCATAGTAACTTAGGCCTCAGAAAAGTGTTAAAGAAATTGATTTGTATGAAAGCATCTAGCATGGTATCTGCCATAGTAAACGTGCGCAATAATGTTAGCTGTTGTTATATACATTTAAGGTGCCCCACTAGCGTTCAATTAGAGTTAACTTCTATCTTTGTAAAAGGTGAACAACATACAAGTGAACAATAAAGGTAGTCCAAAACCTCACTTAAGGCATTGTTTAAAACTTTTGCATGTTTTCTGTATAAGCTTCTAGTAAAGCAGATCTTGCTTACCTGATTTTTTTCCCATTAATCATTTGCTGGAAGTTATAATTCACAGAATAATACATTGGATAGAATTTATGGGGAAGAGGAGATTCACAGAGGGTGCTATTGCTTCACCATCTGGGTGATTTGTTTTTGGGAAATTGAAGAAATACATATTATTTCAGTTAATATAAAAATTATGTGTGTAGGTAACTTTTAGCTACTGAAAAGTGAAGTATTGTGTAGTTGATTTTTTTTTAAATCTCATACGAACTCAAGGCACAGCTGAAGTTCTTTATTAATCAATTGTATTCCAAAACATAGTAAATATTTGTATTAATAATATTAATTATAGATCCTTAGTTTCTCTTCTCTTGAGTTTGCCTTATATAGCCTTGTATCTGATTTTTAGCACTTTCACAAAATTGTTCAAATCAGTAAATAGAAAAACAAACCCCACCTTATTTGTCTACCTGGTAGCAACTCTTAGAAGATTTGATCATTTATCCTTTAAAGCGGGAATGATGACTACAACAGAAATACAGAAGCATCTGGGTGGCTTAGTCAGTTAAGCATCCAACTCTTGATTTCTGTTCAGGTCATGATCTCACAGTTGTGGGATTCAGACCTGCATTGGGCTCCACGCTCAGTGTGGACCCTGCTTGAGATTCTCTCTGTCCATCTCCCTATGCACCTTCCCCCCTGTTTGAGAGCATGCTCTCTCTCTCTCTCTCAAATAAATAAATAAATGAAAAAAAATTTTAAGGAAATACCTAAACTTACAGAGCACTATTCATAAAGAAGTACTTCAGCAACAATATGACTATCATAACCAGACAGTATGTTTGGGTAATTTTTTCGGTTTTAATTGATTTAGTAATACCATAGATAATTCAGAATTTGATGTCTTAAGAAAACTGGTTTCAGTTATTTTTTAAAAGTCTTACTAGGAAAACATATTCATTAAGATGGAAAGAGGCAGATATTAGTAACTGCTTTATGATGAGGAAATTGATATGTGGAAGTTTGAACTTCTATAAGGTCATTTCAGTAAATACATTCAAGTTACCAGTTTTTTTGTTTTTTGTTTTTTAAGATTTTATTTGAGAGAGAGCAGGAGGGGCAGAGAGAGAAAGAGGAACAGACTTCATGCTGAGCAGGGAGCCCGACTCACGGCTGGATCCCAGGACCCTGGGATCATGACCTGAGCTGAAGGCAGTTGGAGGAGCCTGCAACTCCTGATCTCAGGGTTGTGAGTTCAAGCCCCATGTTGGGTGTAGGGAGTGCTTACAAATAAAATTTTAAAAAAGAAAGAAAATGGGTCATTGTTGAGGAGGTATTTGTATGTTTAACGATCTTGGAAATATAGACCATTATCTTAACTTTTTAAATAAATAATATATAAATAAACGTTGAACAAATTTTTTATCCCAATAGGGTTTATTTTTTTACATAAACTACACCAGCATGGGGCTTGAACTCACGACCCCAAGATCAAGCGTCACATGCTCTACCAACTGAGCAGCCAGGCACTCCTAATTCTAATACTTTTAAACTGTAATATTTCAATACAAGAGATTGGTTTTATAGAGCATACCGGTACCTGTCTCCAAAGTATTGTCAGTGCTGATTTAATAGCAGTTTATTAATGCCTTCCACCCCAGAGTATAAAAGCTTGAGAGCAATAGACCATAGTAAACTTAGTATATAAGTTAGCACTGACATCCACATGATTGTGTGGTTTTCTATACAAGTGCCCATCTTTTTGCCAGTTAAATGTCTAGGATAAGAGAAGAGTGGTTGTAATAAAGGTGGGTGTTTAGAGAAGACTCACAACTACAGAAAACCAGAATGCAAATGTTTGAAGGACTATAGGTTAGGAAAGTGATTGTTTGACTTCAGGTAGTTAAGCTTGCATCTGTGTGTGGAAGTTAAAGATTTTAAAAGAACTTGATAGCTGTCAGAGCTATCTGGAAATGGTAATGGTTTTCCTTGGGAAATAGAATGTTTCCTGTGTTTTATCTGTCATAGACACACCTGGTTTGCATCATTTAGAGTCCAAACTTTCCATTGTATTTTCTGTTCCTAAGATGAAGAGGTTAACTAAGTGTGCAGTGCATTCATTGTTAAAGGAGTGTGGAGAAAAGGGATTCTAGAAAGTTTCTTTACCAAAAAGAACGTCATGGACATTTTCCCCCAGATGGCAGATTTTACCTACTTTTGTATGTTACTTTCCCACTGCGGTATTTCCTTCTGCAAAATATACAACATTTCTGTATATTTTCCAAAGAATATAGTTGATAACTTTGAAGTCCTTTATTTCTTCCTTTTGATGTTCACTAGGTATAAATGAAGCATCAGAGTATTTACCACACTATTATTGTAAAAATACATAGTAGTCCCTTACAGTAGTGATGAGATGAGAAGAAAAAGCTTTATTTAGATAAACTTTAGAGTAGAAGAGTGAAGTATGACCTACATGATTAGGGGTCCTTCTTTGTACTCTTCAGCCACTTTTTGACATTTCCAAATTGCCACATTATTTTAATTCACCAGATAGAATTCCCTTCACTTAGCTCCCTTCTGTTCACTGGTTTCCATGATCTGCCAGTCCACTTTTATAAGGGCCGCCAATTGACAGTGCTGCTTTGTTGTTCTTCCCAGCTCTACTCTAGGGCTCCTGCCGCTGATCTCAAATGCAGGAGCAGCAGAGGTGCTTTGAGAGAGAACAGAATGTCAAAGAGTCCAGCGGGGGACCAACAGATTGTGGGAAACCATGTGACTGTGTGATTCACATCTCCAAGGAGAGAGAACCGGTTGTTTCTGTGTCTAGATCCACCCTGTTATGAGGATAATACCATCAATAATGTAATTTTAATTGCCTGGATGCTTTGACACTGGCTTGAAAAAATAAAACTTAGCAGTGAAGTTACTGGTCAGATGAGTTTGAATAGAATTGAATTCTATGACATTTAAATCAAGATAGTGGATAATGACTTCTGTACTTTAAAACTCAAACATTTTAGGCATTAAGGGGAGAGAGAGAATTCATCTATGTGTATATGTATTGTCACTAAAATACTCAACTCAATTCTTTTGCTACCAACCTTAGATGACCTGATGCTATTTGGTTTGTATATTGCTTCTCATCGTGAAACCCTTAAAAATGTGACTTATCTAAGGCCAGACTTAAAGTTAGAAAACACATTAGTAAATTTCAGATTTTGTCTTTAGGACATTGTTGTCAAGGATCAACTCTTACCCTGGGTTAATTTCTTATGCTCTGTTATTATATAATTGCTAATGAACTATAACTTATGAATTTGTGTTTTTGCATACATTTAGATGAAGGAATTTTCTTCAATCCTTAGAAAATATAGGAGGGAAAGTTTGTAATATTAATGTTAGGACAGCATAACATGGACCTTTCTTTTAATCTGTAATTCTAGGACGACATAGACAGCCTAAACCCAGTTCTCAGGGACAACCCGCAACTTCAGGAAGAAGTGAAAGTCTGGGTAAAGGAACAAAAGGTTCAGGAGATTTTTATGCAAGGTAACTATTCTGAAATTATGCATTAAGGTTTTTTTTGGAACTGGGCAGTATTTGATGTTTGGTTTTGGTTGTTCAGTTACATGCAATGTTAATAGAAGACCCAGTTCAGTATTTTGAGTTCCCAGTCCAGGGAAAATAATAGCAAAATCATAATTTCAGTAGAAAGTTGGTAATTTCACCAGTTTATTAACTAATTTGAGCTAAATGACTGGCATGAAATTATAACCACACACAGGTGTTTTGTTAATAGGAAAATTTCCATATTACAGAATACAGTTAGGTGTGTCCTTCCTGGAGAAGGAAACATTGTTTGCAGTAGAGGATTGCCCAAGGGCACAATTGATTTCCTTTGAAGAATGCTGTTAGTATCTGATAAAAGTGACCTATTTCAGTTCAGCAGTGACCATTATACTAGTTTTAGTTTTGTTTCCCTTTTTTAGTAAGTTATAAATTTGTCTATAACATGTGACTTTCAAACCAGTAAGGTTTTATATAATTTCTAGTGATTTCGTTTTCTGCCAGTAGAATCACATACTGTAAGCTTTTTGTGAAATTGAATTGAAACTGGGAACCAGTATGATGTGAAGTATTGATGTTTTGTTGAATGTTTTTTAAAAAGGAATTTTGTTGTAAAATACTATGTTCATCCCAGTCCTCAACTTTCGTGTCATTTAATTTCAGCATTAATAATCTCTAAGCTGTGGCTCTTTTGCTCTTTTGTTATGGGTATTTATAGCAGCAGATCATCTAATTAAATTCTTCTTAGGCTAAACATTCTTTAAAATTTAATATAGAGAATATGAAAAATACACAGAAATAGAATATTTCAGTGACCTTCCATGTGCCTATCTTCTAGCCCCAATAACTATGATCCTGCCCCATCCACACTACTGCTTACTTCCATCATATTTCAGACATCACCAAATTCTGTTTTTAAACAAAGTCACCATTACCATTATTATGACCTCAAAATTAATAGTTCTTTAATATGAAATACTGGATACTCAGATTCAAATTTCCATTTGTTTCATAAATGCCTTATATGATTTCTAACAGGATTGACTGATTTTTATCATTGTTATTCATTTATTTTAAATCAGGGGATCTAAAAAATGTCCACAATTTAATTGGTTGATATGTCCCATCTCTTTTTTTCCTCCTTCCCTTGCAGTTTTTTGAAGATACCAGGCCAATATATATATACATATATATATGTTTTTTTTAGCAAATTTTGTTTCCTTATCATATTCTTAGAGGTGAAAAATTGAGGTAGTATAGTCCCTGGCCATCCTAAACAGAATTATTATGTGAGGCTGACTCCAAGTTGTGTTTTGTGGTAGGAATAAGACAGTTAAGAATTGAAAACTATGCTAGTGGAAATTGAAAATTGGTCATGTTTGGGGTTTTGCTATATTACATTTTTAGAGTCTTATTCTTCCATAGTTAGAAAAGACTAGAGTTTGTATAATTAGTTATCATGGCTCTGAATATATTTAATTTATAGGTCAAATGGAATATTTCCTATACATTTGTTAATTGACTTATTTTAGGCTGATACTGGCAGAGATTTTTTTTTTGAAACTGGCAAATAAATATTAAACCATTAATTGGTATGTTAAATGCCTTATAACTGTCAAAGAAAGCATCAGCCTAGGAATCAGAAAAATAAATTCATTCCTAGCTCTTTCACTTAAAATTTTATTTAACCTATCAACCTCACTTATTTTTATAAAAGGGAAAATAATATGAATTGAAGAAGATTAAATAAGCACTAGCACATGTTGAAAGCACTTTGTAAATTGTTCATATATAATACTATCATCAAGGTGTACCAGTTTCTGCCCCACTCCTCACAGTTCTTGTTAAACTTTTAAATATTTGATATCATTTTTAGTACCTGAATTGAAGAAATTTTTTTCTCCCATTATTCTCTTCTGTGGAGTGACTTTTGATAGGCATATTTAAATATATGCAGGTACATATCTTTTATTATTTAATCCTTCCCTTTAAAAAGTGAGTTTAATCCAAAAGTACAAGACACTATTTTATTTAAAAAGCATTTTAGTGCCGTGTTTTATAATTCACTTAACAGTTTCTATATGTTGTAAGACTGTGGCAGCTTTTTCTAGCTCTCACAGAAGAATTACAATTTATGGTTATTATGGTAGAGTTTCGGCAACTTAGAAAACTCAGGTATTGAGTTCCCAATTACCTTTCCATTTCAGCCAAGTAGTAGTCCTCTGTGTACCCCAAACCCTTTAAGTAGCTTTGTAACCTTATGACTTTCTAGACTACTCTAACTTTACATTTTATACTTAACTCAGGATCCCAGAAACATTCTTTCTGACTTAAAGTACTTTATTTCTATTGAGTTAGGAAATATATGTGTAGTAGAGTGTGTTCAATGATAACTTCACAATGATCTGGCTCTAAAGTATGTGTATATCACTTCTAATACATTTTTTTGAAAACCGATACTTGAATAGGATATTACTTATATATCACAAAGCTCATGTTTCTCCTAAAAGGTAGTCCTTCAATGAAAATGTCTCCATTTAAGATACCCCTATTTCTTGTGTGTGTGTGTTTTTTTAAGGTCCTTATTCATTAAATGGATACAGAGTGAGAGTATATAGACAAGACTCTGCCACCCAGTGGTTTACTGGCATAATTACTCATCATGATCTCTTCACTCGCACCATGATCGTTATGAATGATCAGGTAAATAGTCCAACTAATATTTTTGGAGAGATATTAATAATTCAGATATTCCATGCCTTCCAAAAAATGGTTCAACAGGTTGACACTAAATAATTTTCATCTCTAGGTATTTTTTGTAGTCATACACTCCTAATAAGTTTAAATGTATCTGATGCTAATTAGAGGTCACTTTAGGTCATAGGGAGATTAATGATAACAAATTTCAACAATGATTAAATAAGTCCCTGAAATAGAAGCATCAAACTCTAGTTGATTAGCCTCTTTTTTAATCCTTAGGTCACCTAAAATTTTCTTTCTTAAAATCTCGTTTTTCTGTCTCCAGTAATAAAAATATTTCCCAAATGATTGCTTTTCACTAATGAAAACTAAAGCACACCACCATAGGTCTTATCAAATCAAGTTTCATAGTTGGTATGCTCCTTTAAACTTTATGGTGAGTATTAAGGACACAAATTTCATATGAAGTTTTAAAGAACAGTCTGAATGTCTGTTATTTAAGTCTTTCAAAGCTGCGGTTTATTTACCAAAAAAAAAAAAAAAAAAATTATACCTTCCAAATTGAGTGGATTGTGGAGGGTGTATGAAGGAATGCCCCGTTAGAAACAATCCAAATGCTTTGGGTTAGAATTTTAGCCAAAATGCTGAATAAATTATATTGTTTAGTTGTATTTAGTTTCTTTCCTAAAACAGTGACAAACTTTCACTTCTCAATGAAACTTAGAATTGCCTTTCGTTTTTGAAGGAGTTGCTTCTTTAACCTGTCTTTTTAAAATTCTTATTAGTTGTGTCCATTTACCTAGTTTTTGTCATTTTCTTCGTCTTAAACTGTACTTTCTTAGTTTTATTTTACAGCTGGTTTTTGGAAATTACTTATTTTTAAAATACATTTTATGAGTTGGTATTATACTCCTGATTAATTCTTATCCTTACTTTTATACTTAATGTTATATTGACTAACTGATTGGATTTAATTTTTGTTCTTGTTTTGTGTCATGGATTAGGTACTAGAACCACAGAATGTCGATCCTTCTATGGTTCAAATGACCTTTCTAGATGATGTTGTTCACTCTTTGTTAAAAGGTGAAAATATTGGCATTACATCACGGCGAAGGTCTCGTGCCAGTCAAAATAGCAACGCTGTTCACGTATGTATGTTGTTAGTGATATATTATTATAAAATGTTTTTCCTCAGATTACTTAGGATCAGGTAGTAAATAATCATTGTTAAACTGGTTATTTTTTTAGGGTCATTATACACGTGCCCAAGCAAACAGTCCCAGACCAGCAATGAACTCCCAAGCTGCTGTACCAAAACAGAATACACACCAGCAACAGCAACAAAGAAATATTCGTCCAAGTAAGAGGAAGGGCTCAGATAGCAGTATACCAGATGAAGAGAAGATGAAGGAGGAAAAGTATGATTATATAGCACGAGGAGGTAGGACTCATTTTTCTTTTTAAGGGAATGAGAATAAATAAAACAAAAATACATATAAGATGTACTTATTTGATATTTTAATTATGAAAAGTAAAACTGTTCCTTTTTTAAAATTTTACAGAAAATCCTAAAGGGAAAAACAAACAGTTGATGAATAAAAGAAGGAAACCTGAGGAGGATGAAAAGAAACTAAATATGAAAAGACTACGAACCGACAATGTTTCAGACTTTTCTGAGAGCAGTGACTCAGAAAATTCAAATAAGAGAATGATAAATAATTCCTCAGAGCAGAAGCCAGAGAATGAGTGGAAAAATAAAAACACTTCAAAGATTAATGGAGAAGAAGGAAAATCCCAGAATAACGAGAAGGTAGGAGAAGAGACACTAATAATAGAGAGCCAGCCTCCCTGGGATCAAATACAGGAAGATAAAAAACATGAAGAAGCAGAGCAGAAGTCTGTTGACTCTCAGCTTCAAGAAAAAATGATTATTCATTCATCAGAGCAGGCCACACTTTCTGATCATAATCCTAATAATGATTTACTTCTTAAGGAATGCAGTATGGAAAAAACACATACAGTGGAATTATTACCAAAGGAGAAGTTTGTATCCAGACCACCCACACCAAAATGTGTTATTGATATTACGAATGACACTAATTCAGAAAAGGTGGCTCAGGAAAACTCAAGTACCTTTGGCCTTCAGACACTTCAGAAAATGGATCCTAATGTTAGTGATTCAAAACATTCTATTGCAAATGCAAAATACTTGGAAACAGCAAAACAAGATTCTGATCAGAGCTGGGTCAGTGATGTAGTTAAAGTAGATTTAACCCAATCAAATGTTAGAAGTGCTTCCTCAGGAAAAGATCACCTGAATATGGAAAAAGAGAAAAATCAGTATGTCTCTTACATGTCTTCTCTAAGTGCAGTTTCTGTCACGGAAGATAAGCTGCATAAGCGAAGCCCACCCCCAGAGACAGTAAAATCTAAACTTAATACTTCAGTAGATGCTCACAAGACAAAATCGAATCCCTCACCTGAAGTTATTAAACCCAAAATTACCCATTCTCCTGATTCTGTAAAGTCTAAGGCCACTTATGTGAACAACCAAGCTGCTGGTGAGAGAAGACTAGCAAATAAGATCGAGCATGAGTTATCAAGATGCAGTTTTCATTCAGTTCCTACTCGAGGCAGTACATTGGAAGCTACAAAGAGCCCGCTTATTATTGATAAAAATGAGCATTTCACAGTTTACAGAGATCCTGCACTTGTTGGGTCAGAAACAGGAGCTAATCACATTTCACCTTTCTTAAACCAGCATCCCTTTCCTCTTCATTCTTCATCCCATAGAACCTGTTTAAATCCAGGTACCCATCACCCAGCCTTAACTCCCGCACCCCACTTACTTGCTGGATCATCCAGTCAGACTCCATTACCTACCATTAACACACACCCTCTGACTAGTGGTCCACACCATTCTGTTCATCACCCTCATTTACTTCCTGCCGTGTTACCTGGAGTGCCTACTGCCTCCCTACTTGGTGGCCACCCACGACTAGAGACTGCTCATGCCAGCAGCTTGAGCCACTTAGCGTTAGCACACCAGCAACAGCAACAGTTGTTACAGCACCAGTCACCTCATCTTCTCGGACAAGCCCATCCTTCTGCTTCATATAATCAGCTTGGACTTTATCCAATTATTTGGCAATATCCTAATGGAACACATGCATACTCAGGACTTGGTCTACCTTCTTCAAAGTGGGTTCACCCAGAAAATGCAGTTAATGCTGAATCTTCATTAAGGAGGGTAAGTTACACTGTGGTTTGCCACATATCAATATATTCTTATTAATCACATTTTATTATAATAAAATGTGTTAGAATTTTTCAAACACTTATTTTTCCAATTACGGTGAAACTTTTGATACTTTGTAACTTTGGAACCATAGAAGCTGAAATCTCAGAAAAGCCTATTTGTTTTAAAAAGCCAATTTAAAGTAAAGCTTCTTAGATTGCTTATGACATATCTGTTATGAAGAATCTCTTCATAACTAATTATGGTACCTATCTGTAATTATTTTGCTCAGCTAAATTCCTAGAAATGAAATTTGTAGATTAAAATTTATATAAAATTATAAGGCTTCTGATATATATCATGATCTTATTGTTTTTTTAAAGTGGGTGGGAAGAGGGGGAGAGAAAATCTTAAGTAGGCTCCATGCGCAGCACAGAGCCCAGTGCAGGGCTTGATCTCACAACCCCAAGATCATGACCTGAGCCGAAATAGAGTTGGACACTTTGAGCCACCCAGGCTCCCCATCATCAAATTATTTTTAAGATAGATTGTTATATTCACCAGTTAGATATATTGATGGTATGTTACAAGCTATGACTCTCTGAGGCCCTTGTTCTTGTAAGGGTACCTAGGTTGGAGACTTCTGGTATTTGGGAGTAAAGTTAGGGCTGAGATCCTGCCAACATCAAATATGAGGAATGTTGCAGAAGGTGGTGGTATAGAGAGCTCTTACTCCTTTATGAGCTAATGTGGTTTCTCTAGCCAAATTTATTTTCATACTAAGAAATGATTGTTGAGGAGCGCCTGGGTGGCTCAGTCAGGTAAGCATCTGCCTTTGGCTCAGGTCATGATCCCATGGTCCTGGGATGGGGCCCCACCTTGGGCTCCCTGCCCAGTGGGGAGTCTGTTTCTCCCTCTCCCTCTGCCTCTGTCCCCAACTCATGCTCACTCTTCCTCTCTCTTTCTCAAGTAAATAAATAAAATCTTAAAAAAAAAAAAAAAGATATCTGGGTGGCTCAGTTGGTTAAGCGTCTGCCTTCTGCTCAGGTCATGATCCTAGGATCCTGGGATCGAGTCCCACATCAGGCTCTTTGCTCAGTGCAGAGCCTTCTTCTCCCTCTTCCCCTCTCCCTGCTCATAGTCGTTCTCTCTCTCTCTCTGACAAATAAATAAAATCTTTAAAAAAAAAAGAGAGAAAAGAAATGATTTTTGAGGGCATTACCACCCCCATAATCAAAAATAGTGAGAATCTGTCATAAACTCTAGGACACAACTTACTTGTTGGTGCAGCCCAGATTGCTCTTCAAGTATCCCCCCAGAATCTTTTTTTAAACACTATTTATTTATTTTTATTGTGGTAAAAAGCAATTAACATTAAATTTACCATCCTAATCATTTTTAAGTGTGCAGTTTAGTAGTGTTAAGTATATTCATTCACATTGTTGTGCAACAGATCTCTAGAACATTTTCATCTTGCAAAACTGAAACTTTATACCCATTAAACACTAATTCCCTTTCCTTTTTTCCCCCATTTCTTGGCCAACCACCTTTCTACTTTGTGATAGATAATTCATTTGAAGGAATCATACAGTATTTGTCCTTTTGTGGCTTCTTTCATGTAGCATAATATCTTTGATGTTCATTATATGCATGTATCACATTTTCTTTATACATTTGTCAATGGACTTTGGGTTGCTTTCACCCCTGGACTATTATGGATAGTGCTCCAATGAACTTGTGTATTTTTGACCTTCTCATTTGGGCAAGATGTACGGTAAATATGTTGGGGGTGACGATTTGGAAGGTAATGCTAGTGAGCTTCTCACTTCAGAGATAATACTGCTTATGTAGAGCCTTGGTAATAGATGCAAGGGTGGTGTTCCTCATGCCAAAAGTTTGTCAGAGGAATTGTTATATTCTGGGTAGCAGCGATGACAATAGATTATAGTAATGAGTCCTTCCCTGATTCCCAAGTTGTGATTGTTGCCCTTGGTGGTAAGGGGCATCAAGTGGTTAGTGGTGCAAGATAGACAGTTTTGAATGATATTTTGTATGGTTTAACCCCATAATAAGTATCAGCTCTTTTAGGTTCCACTACTATATGAGCTTTGGCCTTCTTTAACACAGTCACCAATAAACTGCACAATTTATTCTGCACTAGCGTCCCCATATTCAATGCTGGCAGGATTTCAATTCTAGAAGAATTGTGCTTACATTGATCCTGATCGATAAGCTTCCCATGTCCATTCTTGATGGTGCTGTTGAACTTGTGGTAGGTGGAATCTTACTGGAACATTATGTAGTTGATGTCAATGAAGAGTCACTAATTACTACAATATCCTCCTTGCCATTATTGAAAGCAGGTCTGGTGACCCTAGTGCCTAATACGCCCACATTTTTACTCTGACCCTTCACTCTCGTGTCATGAATGTTAGGTGCAACTGATACTGGACAAAGACAGGCTAGAAGAATACATGAGCTGGCAAATAGTTTTGAGTCTTCTTCCATAATTTCCCAACCCTGAAAAACCAATCTAAGTAACTTAGAACTGGCTTGGGTAGGAATTTCTCTCAGTAACTCTCATTCTAGCCTCCGTGTATATAAGGGCATAAAATGTTTTATTAACTGGTCATAAACTTATTAAACTAAAAACAAGCATGTGAAATTTTCATTTGTTATGTAAAATTATAAAGGAGTATATTTAACATTTTGAGCAAAAATGAAGATCTCTTAACCCTAATATTGTGAGAAGTAAAGAAAAAAATAGGAAATACTTTTTAATGATATCTTACAGTCAGAAATTTATCATTACCGTAATTGATTGCAACTTAATACTTCTGGATCATGTAGAACTGAGGCCTTTTAAACATATCTGAGGGGCACCTGGGTGGCTCAGTTGTTAAGCGTCTGCCTTCGGCTCAGGTCATGATTCCAGGGTCCTGGGATTGAGCCCCGCATTGGGCTCCCTGCTCCACGGGAAGCCTGCTTCTCCCTCTCCCACTCCCCCTGCTTGTGTTCCCTCTCTCACTGTGTCTCTGTCAAATAAATAAAAATCTTTAAAAAAAATATTTGAATGATCCTTATGCATGTGCATAAAAATGTGCAAAAAATATATATATATTTTTTTCTCTAATGTGAGATTTGTGCTTTATAATATATATTTTTAATCTAAGCAGCTTTACAGCAGCATGTTTTTGGTGTGATATATTGCTTTTGCATTATCACTTTGAGATGTAAAATTTACCCTTTGTTAAAACCAAAGGGGATTATATTTTCTCAATATTGCCTCAATGTATAACTCCACAAAGTATGTTCTGAAAAAATGTCACTGTGTCATAGTATGGAAACCATCCTTAAGCATGTAATTAGAGAGTTTTAAATATCAACATAGAGATCAATGTCACCAAATATTCAGAATGAGAAAGGCAGCATATGGATATAGAAAAAATTAATTTTGTTGCACTTCCACACCTCCTAAGTTTAAAGGTCCAACAGTGTTTTATAGCTTATAGTTAAATGTGGTGTACAAGTGGGCTTTGAAAATATAATCTTCTGTCTATTCTAAGTAAATTGTTACATTGGAAGAAGTTGTTGATTTTTGACAACAAAAATTGGCAAATGAACTTGATATCTCTGTTTTTGGTTGCATATACTTTAAGAATAACAAATTCTGGTTTTTGTATTAGCAATATACTTTTGGTATTAGAATGACCGGAAATCTGATGAACTAGGCTTTCTGGGGCGTCTGGGTGGCTCAGATGGTTAAGTGTCTGCCTTCGGCTCGGGTCATGATCCCAGGGTCCTGGGATTGAGTCACACATTGGGCTCCTGGCTCAGCGGGGAGCCTTTTTCTCCCTCTCCCTCTCCCCCTGCTCATGCTCTCTTTCTCTATCTCTGTGTTTCAGATGAATAAATAAAATCTTTAAGAAAAACAACCAACTAGGTTTTCTGTACATTTATAAGTTAAAGGCAGTGATTTCAAGATCTACAGTCAGTAAAATAAATAGCAAATTTTTGGAAATTACTATTTTGATGCTGATTGATTTTCTCCATCATATGGAAAAATCCATATAATTATGTTAGTTATTTATTTGTCTGAGTACTTTTCATAAGATGCATTTAGAAAAAGTCACATGCTTTGTAAATATGCATTATAGTCCTGCTATGATATTGTGTTTAGCTTTTTCTAGTAACTGAAGTCTGATATATATATATATATATATATTTTGTTAAATAGAATTCTCCCAGTCCTTGGTTACATCAACCCACCCCTGTGACCTCAGCAGATGGTATTGGATTACTTAGTCACATTCCTGTCAGACCTTCCAGTGCAGAGCCTCATCGGTCTCTTAAAATTACAGCACATTCCAGTCCACCATTGACAAAAAGTTTAATAGATCACCATAAAGAGTAAGTTCACTAATGCTTAAAAATACCGTGTCTTTTATAGTTTTTCTTAATTCACTTTCTAAACAGGTAATTTTAAGTTAATAAACATCTTAAAAGTAGGCTTTGAATAAGTTCTGTTCTTTCCATTTTGATATATCTTCTGATTTACTCAGGAGTATTAAAGTAAATGCAAAGTGGGCGCCTGGGTGGCTCAGTCGGTTAAGCGGCTGCCTTTGGCTCGGGTCATGATCCCAGGGTCCTGGGATCAAGTCCCACATCGGGCTCCCTGCTTGGTGGGGAGTCTGCTTCTCCCTCTGCCTCTGCCATTCCCGCCCCCCCACTTGTGCTCTCTCACTCTGAAATAAATAAAATTAAAAGGTTTTATAAAAAAAGTAAATGCAAAGTTGTGTTTTACTTTCATAATATTGCATAGATGCTATCTTCATATCGTGCAAGAAAAAGTTGTTATAGAAACCTTTATGTGTATTTTCTTTACAGAGAATTGGAGAGGAAAGCTTTTATTGAACCATTACGTTCTGTTGCATCCACATCAGCAAAGAATGACCTGGATCTAAATAGGTCACAGACTGGAAAAGATGGTCTATTGCATAGACATTTTGTGGATCCTGTACTGAATCAATTACAGAGACAACCCCAGGAGACTGGAGAGAGATTACACAAATATAAGGAGGAACACCGTCGAATCCTTCAAGAAAGTATTGATGTTGCTCCCTTCACAACTAAAATCAAGGGACTTGAGGGTGAGAGGGATAATTATTCCAGAGTACCATTGTCATCTTCTAGCCCTAAAAGCCATGTCATCATCAAACAAGACAAAGATGTAGAATGCTCAGTATCAGATCTTTATAAAATGAAGCACTCGGTGTCTCAGAGTTTGCCCCAAAGTAACTATTTCACTACACTGTCTAATAGTGTGGTCAACGAACCACCCAGGTCATATCCATCCAAAGAGGTTTCAAATATTTACACTGAAAAACAGAGTAATTCTGTTGGAGCAGCAGCTAATCCTCAAACTCTGACTTCATTTATATCATCTCTTTCAAAGCCTCCACCTTTAATTAAACACCAACCAGAAAGTGAAGGTTTAGCAGGTAAGATACCAGAACATCTTCCCCATCAAATTGCTTCTCACTCAGTAACAACTTTCAGAAATGATTGTAGGAGTCCTACCCATTTGACAGTTTCTTCTACAAATGCACTCCGGAGCATGCCTGCTTTACATAGGGCACCAGTATTTCATCCACCAATCCACCACAGCCTGGAAAGAAAGGAAAGCAACTATAGTAGTCTTTCCCCTCCAACTTTAACCCCGGTCATGCCTGTAAATGCTGGTGGGAAAATTCAAGAATCACAAAAGCCTCCAACTCTAATTCCAGAGCCAAAAGACTCTCAGGCAAATTTTAAGAATTCTTCTGAACAAAGTTTGTCGGAAATGTGGAAATCTAATAATAACCTCAGCAAAGAGAAAGCTGAATGGCATGTGGAGAAAAGCAGTGGAAAGTCACAGGCTGCTATGGCATCTGTCATTGTACGTCCACCATCTAGTACAAAACTTGAGAGCATGCCAGCAATGCAGTTAGCTTCCAAAGATCGAGTTAGTGAAAGATCTTCAACTGGGGCAAATCAAACAGATTGCTTCAAACCAGCAGAAGCTGGAGAGACTGGAAGAATCATTCTGCCAAGTGTGAATTCAGACAGTGCTCACATAAAATCTGAAAAAAATGTCCAGGCTGTCTCCCAGGGCAGTGTTCCCAGTTCAGTCATGTCTGCTGCAAATACAATATGTAATACCAAAACGGATGTATTCACATCTGCTGCCACTACCACTAGTGTTTCCAGCTGGGGTGGTTCAGAAATAATTTACTCTTTATCAAATACCATTTTGGCCTCTAAATCCTTAGAATGTACCTCTTCAAAAAGCGTCAGTCATTCAGTGGCTCATATACAAGAATGCAGGGTCAGCACCGCAGCTCCAGTTACACCAGCCAGTAGTCAGACAGGAAGTGCTGCTCAGCCCAGCTCTGGGTTCTCAGGCACAACTGATTTTATCCATTTAAAAAAGCACAAGGCAGCATTGGCTGCAGCTCAATATAAAAGTAGTAATGTCAGTGAGACTGAGCCTAATGCTGTGAAAAACCAGACATCTTCAACCTCCCCTCTCTTGGATAGCACTGTAGTCTGTAGTACAATAAACAAAGCAAACTCTGTAGGAAATGGGCAAGCATCCCAGACAACTCAACCTAACTACCATACTAAGCTGAAAAAGGCCTGGCTTACTAGACACTCAGAGGAAGATAAAAATACTAATAAAATGGAAAATTCAGGGAATTCTGTATCAGAAATTATTAAGCCATGTTCTGTCAATTTAATAGCCTCTACATCTAATGATATACAAAATAGTGTCGATAGTAAGATCATAGTTGATAAATATGTAAAAGATGATAAAGTCAGTAGGAGAAAAGCCAAAAGAACTTACGAATCTGGCTCTGAAAGTGGAGACTCAGATGAAAGTGAAAGCAAGTCAGAGCAAAGGACTAAGAGGCAACCTAAGCCAACTTACAAAAAGAAGCAGAATGATTTGCAGAAGAGAAAAGGTGAAATAGAAGATGATTTAAAACCCAATGGGGTTCTCAGCAGGAGTGCCAAAGAAAAAAGTAAATTGAAATTGCAGAGCAACAGTAATAGTGGTAAGTTAATTACTTTTTTTATCTCACGTAAAATGGGCTGTACTTGAAATAATGGTGTCTTTCTCAAAAGATTAATGAGCTAACAGGCATCTTTTGACTTTGTTTGCATGCCCTAGTCTATTGTATGTGCTCGTTGACCTCATTTCTGCATTTCCCATGTACCCGTAAAAGGAAATGAGAGAAGACCTATCTCTCCATTTTTAATAGACTTGTAGATACATGGTTTACTTAGCATTCACATTGACAAAAAGCCAATGTGTTATTTAGTAGTTACTCAAAATTTTGACCATTTCTAAGAACTGTTAAAATGCAGTTAAAGCTATCACACCAAAAGAGGATTTCTAATGATTAGGTATTTGCCTTTACCATGATGTAGTTGTAAAAGAAATCCTATTCACGTGTACTTCCTTTAAGTCACTTTTTTAGAAGAAAATTGCTTCAATTAGTATGAATGTGGCCTATTTCTCATAGTCACATTTTTAGAAGAAAATTGCTTCAATTAGTGTGTTTGTGGCCTATTTCTCACCCTTCTCTCATCTGGTAACAAAATGGAAGGCTTATTGAGATTACCTTCTATTTAACTGATATTACTACTTGGGAAGTTCTTAACAATGGGTAAAAGTTAAATAAAAGCAAGGGATTATGGTTTTGTATGCTCATTTCTGTGTTCAAGAAGAATTTTCATAAGTAAAAGTTTCAAAACTGATTATATTTACATTTCATTTGTGGCCTCAGCAGGGCAAAATAAGTGATACTTGCCAGTAGTATTCACTATATAAAGTGTTTCTATGTTTTTACTCTAGAAGTAGTTTTTCTAAGTCTGCTTATTTCTTTTTAGGTATGTTGCACAATGCAGAAAGCACTTAATAGTTTATACCTGTGTATTCATCCACATACAATATATGAAATATTACAATGTGGACGTTCAAGAAGTACTTTCACAAGCATTTGGATGCTTGAAGGCTCTTATTTAGGCCTTTTCACTGAATGAGGTTTTTCCACATGCCTGTGTGGAAACCAGAGGCAAAGTGAAGGAGAGAAAAACAGGAGGATGAAATCATAGAAAAGGACAGTCAGAAAGTGAAAGACGGAAGGAAAACAAGCTCAACTAGAGACAGAGAGGCTGACAGACTGAAATGCAAATATAGTCAGAAGAAAGAGAGGGAGATTGACATCAGAGAATACTGGATACATGCCATTTATTTGAGTATTGGATTGTGTACAGTGTTGTTTTTTTCTTTCTTGTGGGTTCTACTTCCCCAGTGAATTCTTAAGAGGCTTAGTGTGGTCAGTAATTGTTTTCTTTTCTGTTTCACATAACATTTCCTTTGGTGTTGGGTATACAAATACTTGAGTTAAATTTACAGAGAATGGAGATAGGAATCTTCCAGCTTTTAACACTTAGAAAGCTCATGTGAAGTTAAATTTATAAAATTAACTCTTAATGAAGTACATATTCTATTTCATTTTGAGACCAAATGTACATGTTCCCAAGTAAGAGTTTGAAGACAAAGACTGAAATCAGTACTTTCCCTTCAAGTTGTGACACCTAGTTAAATCTCTCCCCCCCCCCCCCCCGCGGTAGCTAACAGTTAACCTCAGAGAGGGTATTCTAAGCCCCATCTAGTCCCAAGTCCAAATAATAAGTGACTGTTAATTGTCATCTGTTAATTATGGCCAGAGTTGTCTAGGCTTTGTTCTGCTATCTAGAAAAGTTCTCTAAGTTGGGAGTTTATGAATCTAGCTTCCAAACTTTGAGTGGATTATCTATCTCGTGGATTAAATATGACCTTTATTTTTTTAATGGTCGTTGGGGTTGTCCTTGCTCATAAGTCAGTCAAAAAGAGTAAGTTAAGTCTATACTTACAGAATATAATGTGATTACATACACTGTAATACATGTATTAATTATATACAAATAATGCTGTAAAGAAACTTGTATTTCTTAGTACATTCTAAAGCCAGGTACAATAGATTTTATCTGCTGTTTTGGAATGTCTTCATATCTGCTGTCTTTTCATAACGATAATTAAAAGTTGGCTGTTTTTCTGTGACTAAATTCTTACATTATTTTATAAACTGTAATTGCCTATTCTAAGTCCTGTGATAAACAAAAACAGTGCTTTTACTATAATCAGTTAATTTCTATATCTCAAAAAATATTTTTATAGGTGATAGCATATCAGAGATTAAAGGTTAGCATGTATTTGTTTCCTGTTTTCTTCCTCCCTAGTTTTCTGTTGGCTAGAGCAGCTGTTTGGGGATTTGCTAATAAATTGAGAACTAAGGTTGAAAATATTCTGATGGTAAGAGAAATACTAGGTATTTTTTGTTGACTAAATATCTTATTCTCAAAGTTTAGATTTTAGATGTTGCCAGTAAATTAGATATATAGAATTGAAAGATAAATTAATATTTTATTATACAAATACTATTATAGTAATATTAATAAAAGGAGTTAGTTACCGTCATGTGTGGCCTAATTTAGGAGCAAAAATTATAATATCAAAAACTGTCTATATGACCTGGGCCAAGTCTTTGTAATTTATACATTCATTTAAATTTAAAAACAGCTCTAAGTGTCTGTTTTGTGTTACAGAATTGAGATTTGCTTTGAAATGTCTGGTTCTTTATTATAATACTGTTTAAATGGTTCACAGTGGTATGGCTATCCATACTCTTTGAACTGTTCCACTACCTGGAATGTAAAAGCGTACTGGTTAATAGTTGTTTTCTAGTCAAAATAGATAGAATTTATTGAGTTTAGATTGAGTTTATTCTAAGTGTAATAAATAAAAAAGTAAATGATTGGAAGGAAGTATGCCAAGTAAAAATTTATGGTGGTGTGTACCATTTTTGTTGTTCATTCTGACTTCTAAAAGCTCTGAATTTTTTATACTTCTATAGGGGAAATCTGTCTTATATGCAATGGAGGAGATAATAAACCCTTTATACAAGGCTTCTGGAAACATTTTATTCCATAAGTGGTTTGTGTGCACTTAATATGTCTTTCTTTAGTGGATTAAGCCAAATGGCTTGCCCTAAGTTAGAAATAGAAGAGGGGGAAACATGTCATTGTAAAGAACCAGGCAGCAATCCTAAAAGTTCTTAATAACTGGAAGCAGATTTTAAATGGGCCATCCTGGAGCTTAAACACAGTACTTCCTATGTTAAGATACGTTATCTTGCTGTCATTGTACTACTTACACTATCAGCAGGTAAGTGATAGTGGGAGCTCTTAGAGGTTTGCTCCATGTTTCTTCAAAAAGTATATAGTCTCAGGAGAATAGTTGTACTGCCTCTTCTCCACCACATCTGAGTGATTAGAAAACACAGGGTAGGAAATATCTTTTAACATGATAGAAATAGCAAATTATGTAAATCTCATACCTGACATACAGATACATTGTAAGTATACTTTTAAGAGTTTGATATTTGCTTGTCCCAACATAGGTTGTTTTTAAATAAACATGCTTTAATTTTTTAATCTGCTCTGTAGATGAGTGATTACTTGAGCCAGTGTTATTACAATAACTAAGTTCAAGTTAATAAACATGATGGAGCAATGATGTGTAGAGTATAAGTAAATAATTTCTTTTCTTCAAATGTTAGTCATTTGAGGGTTTTTTTTCTTCAGACTTCTCTGATGCTTTTCTTTCTACCATCAAAAAGTCAAGTTAATACTGGCTTTTTTGTTTTCTTCAAACCATTTTATTTTCTAAAAAAGTACTGTTCCATACAGTAAATTGAACCAAATGGAGGGCATCATCCTGAAGGAAAGATACTAAGAGAAATAGCTTACCCCTCTTCTCTCAAATGCTGGTATTATAAAATGACCACTTAACTTGTCTTAGTGAGACACACTTACCTTGGAGAATCAGATTAAATATTTCAAAACAATACCAGTATGTTTGAATTAACCTGTAGTTTCTAAAAGTATTAACTTTTGGTATTCAGTTCTTCGGGTGGATCTTGAAAGAACTTTCTCCTACATAACACCAAATTCCAAATTTTTAGCTATAGATTCACATAGAAAATGAATGATTCCTGTGTTTGCTATTATTACAAATATGAATATTTAATATATAAAGATTTCAATCAGCTGGAAGATTTACTCAGCTCTGTGTTTCCAGTGTACTGACATAGGAGTTCATTTGATTAATAGAAAGTGAGTAAATAGAAATGCTGCTGTGGGCTTTCTGTTATTAATGAGGACCTATAATGTCTTTGGTTTTTTTTTACAGTCTTAATATATTGTGACAGTTGTGTACTTGTCTTGAATTTTATCTCAAGGAGTGTATGTACTTTTTTAAAAGTTGTAATCTTGCTTATAATTTCCTACTGGTTTTACAGCTGGCATCCCTCGTTCAGTATTAAAAGATTGGCGTAAAGTCAAGAAGCTGAAGCAAACGGGGGAATCCTTTTTACAGGATGACTCCTGCTGTGAGATAGGGCCTAATTTGCAAAAGTGCCGGGAATGTAGACTTATTCGGAGTAAAAAAGGAGAAGAACCAACTCATTCACCAGTGTTTTGTAGGTTTTACTACTTTAGACGGTAAGTGAAAATACATAATTGGGGAAAAGTATGTTTATTGGATATTGGAAATTATACTACCATTCTGAGGGTTCCTTACAGAGGTGGAAATAAGTCCTTTGAGCTTCCCTATTTCTGAAACATTATAAAAGAGTATTAAACTTTTTTTGTGGTAAATTTAATAATAGCTAACTATGGGACTAAATTCATAATTCATAGTTACTTGTGTTAATATGGCCTTTCTCTTCTGAGAGATTTACTCATCCTTAATGAGAAATGTTATTATTTTTTCTAGAAAATAATAGTAAACAGCAATTTGTTTAAGAATTTTTTAAAAGTTTATATACTTTGACCAAAACAGTGTGGCATTTATATCTGTATATTAGCTAGAAATCACCAATAGTCTATAAATCTAGGTAAACAATCTAGGCATTAAACTAAAGTCATTGCATTACAATGGACTACCCATACTTTTGTTATACATGTAGCTATAAAAATATGACTTATGAGAAAAAGGATGTCAGTACCATGTCATGTCACATTTCACAAGTTTTGTAGTAAGTATAAAAGCAACTTGTAGTTGTTATTATCCTACATACTACTGTAATATTAACATTACTAAATAATTCTTCAATACTAAAATCATATATAGACTTGTAAGAGTTCAACAAAAAGAATAGCTGGCTGACCCAGCCAGTAGAGACTAATAGTTAATGTCTCAGGTTGTAGAATCATTCATTCCTGAGTTTTAGCTCTTTCTCTTGGTTCCTGTATGACTTTATTACAGCTAAGCCTGTCTCATATGCATACTAATGATAGTGGTACCTACCGTAGAGAGATTTCATGATTAAATGAGATAAAGTACACAAAGTCCTTAGTTTAGTACCAAGCACATATGAATGATTTTATTAATGTTAGCTTCTTATTTTCCTAATCATCACCATCATCTTCCTAAGAGATTTAGGAGACACTTTGCTCTGGTAAATACACCTATGCTGGTGGCCCAGTAGAGACCCCAAGAAATTTATTGGTAGGAACAGAACAGGTTCTGTTTCTTATTTTTACTTCAGGGGCTTTTTAACCAATAATCCCCAAAGGACAGACAACCTTAAAGAATAGTTGTAAAAGCTTGTACACATGGAATTGCAGAAAAGATGAAAAAGAAATCAAAAGGAAAGTTGTTGGTTGGAGTGCCTGGGTGGCTCAGTCATAAGTGTCTGACTCTTGATTTCAGCTCAGATCATGATCTCCAGTTGTGAGATGGAGCTCCATGTCAGCTCTCTGCTGGGTGTGGAGTCTGCTTAAGATTCTCTCTCTCCTTCTCTGCCCCTCCCCCATCCCTTTTTCAAGAAAAAAGGGGGGGGGAAGCAGGTTTGAAGGAAAGAAATGTTCAGATAGAGATAATAGCACAAAGCTGAAGTAAGATGATTGACTATAACAAAGGGAGAAATCTGGTTTGAAAAAAAGAAGGAATGGTTTAGGTAATAAAAGTATAAGAAAAGGGGGTGGTAAAAGGAAATGTTCTTGGTATCCATTGGAAAAATAGAGAATGAATTGTAATGAACTGCCGATATCCCCTGATTGAGAGTAAAAAGGGTAAGTACTAGGATAACTGGAAAATAACCGCCAACAAAGAAAAGAATGGCAATTTTGCCTTCCATTTACCCTAAAATTTTCTGAATTGAGTAGTTACATGAATTGGATGTCAGAAGCTGAGAGGAACTAAGCACATGTAATTGGGTTCCTAATAAACTTTTGAGAATTTCATCCTTGTTCCTCTAAGTCATAAATAGTCATTTTAATTAATGAAAACAATGTACTTGGCATTTTTTTTTAATCCTCCCAGTGAAAGTCTTGAGGTGATTTAGGGCAGTTTCTTTCCATTTATATATGTATGTATTTATTTATTTAGACGGAGGGGGGGTACAGAGGAAGAAGCATAGGGAGAACGAATCTTAAGCAGGCTCCTCGCCCAGCAAGAACCCAACGCGGGGTTTGATCTCAGGACCCTGAGATCATGATGTGAGCCGAAATCAAGAGTCAGACGCTAAACCAACTGAGCCACCCAGGCACCTCAATTTAGGGCATTTTCCACTTAAAGAGGTTCTTGATTTAGGTTATGTGTAAAATAACAGCATTACTCTAGGCAGCATTTGGCCAGCATTTTAACTCTTGTCCTCATCAAACACTTGGATTATAGTTTTCATTTGATTGAAAAAATCTTATTTCTTGAAATAACCTAAAATTGGTGCTGCTTATCATTGCCATTTGTGTAACACTATGGGAGTCATTTAAATTTGTTAAATTTAATTAATAATTAAAGTATGTGTGTTTTTGAAGGACTAACCTATTTTCTTATTTTTTAACATATATGTTCATAATATAAAAATATAAATTAATTATAAATTTACAACTTTATAAAACTGGACTTCTGTCTAGGTATCTAATCCTTTTATGTTTTAATATTTCAGATTGTCATTTAGTAAAAATGGAGTGGTTAGAATAGATGGTTTTTCTTCTCCTGACCAATATGATGATGAAGCTATGAGCTTATGGACACATGAAAATTATGATGATGATGAACTAGATGTAGAAACTTCAAAATACATCTTGGATATCATAGGTGATAAGTTCTGTCAGTTAGTAACATCGGAAAAAACAGCTTTGTCCTGGGTGAAAAAGGATGGTAAGGAAGTTAAATATACAAATGTACACATTTCATTTTAAGAATTTATCTTTCAAGTATACTTAATGGGATTAAGTCCCTAAATTTTATCTGGTCTCCTTGATATTTAATTTTGATGACACTTTTACATACAGATGCACCTATATGTACTTAAGGTAACATATTTTCCAACTGAGGTTGTAATGAATGGATTATCAGTTCATGAAATCACAATAACATTATGCAGTTTCTACCATTATGACATATAGTTAGTGTCATAGGGATATTTCAGAAGTGAAATGGGGAAATTTCAGCCTTTGCCTGAGAAAGACATAGTCCATACCAATTATTTAAGTTTTTAATCTGCTGTGGTTCATCACAGTCTTTAGAGTTAGATGGATTCGTATTTGAATCTCAGCTTTACTCCTTGCTTTTAACTGTATGACTGTAAAATGGAATAACTATTTCATAGCTTTGTTTAGAAAGTAGTTAATTATGTTTACATATGTAAAGCACCTAACATTAAGTACTCTAAATGTTAGCTTATGTTAGCTTCTTTTTCTCCCTTTCTCTTAAATCAGTGGTTTTGTCCCTCAAGGGATGTTTAACAATGACTGGAGACAATTTTGGTTGTATAACTGCAAGGTTGGGGGGAGGTGATAGAGTATTAGCATCTAATGGGTGGAGGTCACAGATGCCCCTAAATAATTCTACATTGCACAGAATAGTCCCTCACAACAGAGAATTATTCAGTCAAAAATCTTAAAAGTGCTAAGGTTGAAAAACTCCATTAGATGTAAATCTTCTGAAGAGAATTACTAATTCAAGAAATCTGTTGATCTTTAGTTAATACATCCTTTGAAGTTCTTGGTTTGCCTTTAAATTTTTGTTTTTGTGTATTTCAGCAAAAATTGTGTGGAAAAGAGCATGTTTGCCTTTAAATTTTTATTTCTCTGTATTTCAGCCAAAATTGCCTGGAAAAGAGCAGTGAGAGGAGTGCGGGAAATGTGTGATGCATGTGAAGCAACATTGTTTAACATTCATTGGGTCTGCCAAAAATGTGGATTTGTGGTCTGCTTAGATTGTTACAAGGCAAAGGAAAGGAAGAGTTCTAGAGGTTGGTTTATAACTCTATATAAATTGAAATTTTTATAATGTTCATTCTCTTTAGGATCACTCATCTGGAAAATGGTATGTGTGTGAGGGTTTTTTATTTTTCCCCGACTTTCCTTTATTTTGAATATATTACATTAAAGAAGTTTTGTGAAGTTTATTAATGGCCAGATTTTCTAGAATAAAAACTGCCTCTACATCCTTTTATCCTCATTAGAAAGATCCACCCTCTCATTTCAAGCAGGTAGTTGTGTTGTTGTTGTTTTTAAGATTTATTTATTTCAGAGAGAAAGAATGAGCGGGATGGGGGTAGGGGCAGAGGGAGAAGCCTCAAGTGGACTCCCTGCTGAGTGTGGAGCCTGACATGGGGCTCCATCCCATGATCCTGAAACGAAATCAAGCGTCAGACATTTAAACTGAATGAGCCACCCAGGCACCCCTCAAGCAGGTAGTTCTTTAATGTAGCCCAATTTAGGATAGGCTTTGCTACTTTCAGATTCCAGTTTTAGGAGCCCGAAGTCCATTCTAGAACCTGTTAATTACTTGGTCATGCACATGAGTCACAACTGAGTACTTTCTCATGTGAACTGATTTTTCTAAATAATTGGTCCATAAAATTCTTTTTTTTTCCTTCAAATTTTTATTTGAATGCTAGTTAACATAGTTAACTGTATAACCAGTATTGGTTTCCTGAGTAGAATTCAGTGGTTCATCACTTACATAAAACACCCAGTGATCATCACAACAAGGGCCCTCCTTAATACCCATTACCCATCTAGCCCATCCCCTACCCTCCTCCCTCCATCAGCCATCAGTTTGTTCTCTGTCCTTAAGACCATAAAGTTCAAATCAAAATGTTCAGGAGTATGCCTCCATCAGTATCATTTATCCCCTAGTTCTTTGAGAATGAAGTCTTTATTACATATGAAAATAGTCTCTGAAGCTGTTATTTCTAATTTCTAGATAAAAAAGGCACAAAAACAGGTGTTCTGCATGTTAGTACAGTTGGAGATAATATAAAATGTAAAAAGGAAGTAACTAAATTCACCTTTTCTCATGCTAAAAGTGTTTTTAGAAAAAGTTTATCCAAGGCAAATTTGGAAGTAGCTTCCTAATACTGGTAACCTGGAATCTTTCAGCAATTTGTTTGGGATAAAGTCATCATGAAATGAGAGGATTCAAATTGTGGAAGTATTAGAAGTAAAATCATGTTTAGTGATAGAAACTGTTTAATGTCTAAAAATGATGCATGTCATTTTCATATTCAGGTAACTCTTTTTCAGAATTGTATATCAGATAGATAAACCATGAGTTAGCCATCAGTATCTTTTCCACTGGTAAGGTTACAAAAGCCTTTCTGTTTTTATTAGACACTGAGCACTTAACCAAAAAGACCCCTATAGTGGGACATATTTCCAAACATCATGGCCGTGTGTTTCTGAGATATGCAAAGGATAGGAAATATGAGTAAAATGTGAAACTGTAGTAAGGAATGCATTCTAGGGGCTCCTGGGTGGTGCAGTCAGTTAAGTGTCCAACTCTTGGTTTCGGCTCAGGTTGTGATCTCATGGGTTGTGAGATCCAGCCCCACTTGGCCTCTGCAGTCTGCAGAATGAGCTTGGAACTTTCTCTCCCTCTGTCGCTCCAGTGTACATGCGTGCATGCACGCTTCCCCTTCCCCCCCGTAAAATAAATACATAAATATTTTTTTAAGGAAAGGAATGCATTTTAGGCATTTACTATCTTCAAAATTATAAAAATATATTTGGATATTTTTTGTTAATAGGATTAGCTGCACTCTTCATCACGTGCATTTTATATTCCTTTTTCCTGGCTCCATATTACTTTTGTTTTCCCTTTGCCTAATTAAAAAATTAATTTATTACATTTTGCTATATTGTATACATATATATAAGTGTGTAGCACTTTTTGAATAAGATAAGGTATGTATAATAAACCTAAATAGTTATGTTGCTATTGATATTCATAGTATTATTAACTTCAAAAGCATAGTCTGTCAGTCACTGTATCTTTTTTTTAGTATAACCTATATGCCTTAAGTTGTATTCTGTTATCTATATATCTATTTCACTGTTAAATATTGTAAAAATCATATTTATAGGTTGTTTTATATAGTGGTAATTAGCATAAGTGTCTAAAATATAAGCAGTTAGAAAACATTTACAGGTTACTGGGTAGGCTCTGGAGGGGAAAGTTGGTTTTTGTTTTTTTTTTTTAAGATTTTATTTATTTGAGAGAATGAGAGAGCACAAGCAGGGGGAGGGGCATTGGGAGAGGGAGAAGCAGACTCCCATGTTGAGCAGGGAGCCAGATGCAGGACTGGATCCCAGGACTCTGGGATCATGACCTGAGCCGAAGGCCAACTCTTAACTGACTGAGCCACCCAGGCACCCCTAGTTGGAAAGCTTTTTAAAAAAAACAGTTTTAGACACTTTAGACTGGATTTGAATTTTATTTAGTCTGCAGCTTTTCATGAAATAATAGTTGTAGATTTTTTATGCTAAATAAAATGAGCTTTCTGATATTTATTGCATCTATTAACAGCTACAACATAAGTAGCTATCTATCTGTGTCATCAAATTTATAGAAAAAGATTTCCTTGAGATCAAGATAATTGAATATTTTTCCTCTATATTATTTGCCTCATGCTATGCCTTAATATGTTTACAACTCCAGGTATGGAGCTTTGTTTGAAGGCACTAATAACAAATATTTTGTATAAAATAGCAGCTTTTTGACATCCCGTGGCAGTTCCTCTACATGTCTTTAAAGCATAAAAGGAAAAGAGCAGTAGCCTCAAATTTGTGTCAGTTTCTGATGTACTAAGATCAGGCGACAGCCCTGTTGGGCACAGAAAATAGTGAAGAGATAAAAGGAGATGAGCGACAGAGAAGCTAAAATCAAATAAGGAAGATAGAGGTAACAGATACATTAATGACAATAAATAATGGTAATTTTAGAAAAGGCTAAATAACATATCAATTTTGTACCTTGTTTTTATAAAGTTCTCAGAATGATGGAACTGTCTTATTTTTAAAAAACCAAACATTTGAAGCCTTTTTATACATTTTATATAATTGTGAAGCTCGGGACACCTGGGTGGCTCAGTTGATTAAGCGTCTGCCTTTGGCTCAGGTTATGGTCTCAGGGTCTTAGGATTGAACCGTGCTTCAGGCTCTCTGCTCAGTGGGGGCCGGGGGGGGGGAGGAATGCTGCTTCTCCCTCTGCCTGCCGCTCCCCCTGCTTGTGCTTTCTCTCTCTGTCAAATAAATACAAAAAATCTTAAAAAAAAGCTTTTTTGTATTTATTTGACAGAGACACAGAGAGAGAGGGAACACAAACAGGGGGAGTGGGAGAGGGAGAAGCAGGCTCCACAGCCCGATGTGGGGCTCGATCCCAGGTCCCTGGGATCATGACCTGAGCCGAAGGCAGTTGCCCAATGACTGAGCCACCCAGGCGCCCCTGTTAAGCTCTTTTTATACAAACCACCAATTCTATAATTATAAAACCATGACATAATAAATATAATTATGTTGTAATCATACAGATAAAGAACTGTATGCTTGGATGAAGTGTGTGAAGGGACAGCCTCATGATCACAAACATTTAATGCCAACTCAAATTATACCCGGTTCTGGTAAGTATAAATGCAAATTATTCACTTAGTAGTGTAATAACTCTTGCTTGCTCTAGATTATTTAGGAGTATGTAGGGGTATAATGGAATGGAGAGGTAAGGTTTTTCTAATCTTGAATTGTTTTTGTTCAGTTCTTAGAATCTTCTATGTAATAAAGCTAGCAAGGTAAACCCAGCCCCAGTGATGAAGAAAGCCAGAGAAACCATTTTAGAGGGGGAAAACTAGAGTGTAATGAAAATGCTTATTAGATTTATGATACTCTCCACTTTTTGAGCATACTGAACTTTTAATAGTAGAGGTAAGAGAGAAAAGAATAGAGAACATGAACTTGGCTGAATGATCAAACCTGATAAAAGAGATGAAAAAAAAATGGGAAGAATTTGTGAAAGGACACAAGAAAACCTGCACAAGAAAAACTGGAAAAATTTTATGATCTTAACAACTAGGGGCAATCCTTTTATTAACCACTATTATTTTTTGTAGTTTTGACAGATCTTCTAGATGCGATGCACACTCTTAGAGAAAAATATGGTATTAAATCCCATTGTCATTGTACTAACAAACAGAATATACAAGTTGGAAATTTTCCTGCAATGAATGGTGTGTCTCAAGTGAGTACAACTTTCTAATTATTCAAATGAAATGCATGGTTAAATTAATCAGCTTTGATATTTGAAATCCAATTTCGGACTTGTGTTTTGTAAACTTATGTTTTCTATGTTACTGTATAAATATAACTACTACTTTTAACTCTGAATAATTGAAAAAGTAGTATTTTAAAAGTTTAATTGTTCTACCCTTACAGGTTTTACAGAATGTTCTTAATCACAGTAATAAAATTTCTCTGTGCATGCCTGAGTCTCAGCAGCAAAATAACCCTCAGAAGTCTGAGAGTAATGGCAACAGCAGCCCAGGGAGTGACGTAAGCACAGACAGCAAGTTAACTCCTCCAGAATCCCAGTCACCACTGCACTGGTTAGCAGATCTTGCAGAACAGAAGTCCAGAGAGGAAAAAAAAGGTGAATATAATTAAGTATATAATAGAGGACCATAATATAACCAACGACGTACATTAATGTGTAATATTCACTTATTACAATTTACATTTGTCTTTTGCTTGCATTATGAATGGTTTAGATTCAGGAAAACGTTTGTTTTCTGTTGTTAGGAACTCACCTCCCTATGATTGTATCAAAATTAGTTAGAGAATCATTTGTGGATGAGCATATCATTAAAGCCACCAGGGCAGTAGATTTGTAATTTAAACTATACTTTCTCCCTGTCTTAGCTGTAGCATTTTTCATTTGTGACAGGTGCAAACTCAGCTACATGTGTAAGATATTGAGGAAGGCCTTTTCATATTCAAACTGTTTGACTCCATTTTGAAGGATCTAACCCATCCTCTGGTGTGTGTTCAGGTGAATAAATCACTAGCGCTACACATTCTACCTCTCACTATCAAATGTAGGGTCCCAGTTTTTTCTGTACTTTAGCAGCATGCTTAATTTTATTTGAATTTTGTAAATGTTGTATTTCAGAAAACAAAGAATTTGCCCTTGAAAAGCAAATTAAAGAAGAGAGAGAACAAGACAACCCTGATTCTCCAAATAGCAGAACATCACCTCCTGTGTCCCAGAATAATGAACAGGGCTCAACTTTACGAGATTTGCTGACCACAACTGCTGGCAAGCTCCGTGTGGGTTCTACAGATGCTGGCATTGCCTTTGCCCCAGTGTATTCAATGGGAACCCCAGTGAGTAAGATGCCAGATTTTTGGTTTTCTTATGGACCTTAAATTTAGATTTGGCTGTGAACCACACAAGAAATAGATGCAAATGAAATAAAATACACTTATTACTAGGCATGCTCCCAACTGCATTATAAATCTCATAGCTTAAAAGCTGGAGATTTGGGTTTTTTCCCCCAGGTGAAAAAGGTTGGGGGAGGGGCATTTAATGCCAGAAGAGCCCTAAGAGACTCTTTCAGAATTTGAAAACAGCATATCTTGTAAGGGAAATAAATCACATCGTTAATGTTTTGTTACTAAAAATATTTAGTAATCAGTTTTTGTTTTAATTATGCACCAGAAGAAAATTAAAAAACAATAATTATATAGGTAGGCACAAATTTTTAGTGATCTTTAAAAGTATATGGGAGATTCCACCCATCTATCTCCTCTGCGCTAGTCCTAAAATAATACAAAGGGCCACACTTACAGTTTCTGGGGACCTGGTAGTTTCCCACATAGAAGACTACCAAACTCTGGTTCATATCTGTTAGGAACAGCATAGGGACTATAGATACCTATCCACTGACATGATTACATATTCTTGAAGGAACATAAAATGTTTGTGTTGGTTGTTTGCTATGTTAGGAGTAAACCAGAGTGAAAGTTTAAAGATTTATACATTTCCTCTTAATATATAACTTTTTCCTTAATAGAGTGGTAAAAGTGGAAGGACTATGCCAAACATTCTTGATGACATAATTGCTTCAGTTGTTGAAAACAAAATTCCACCAACTAAAGCCTCTAAGATAAATGTAAAACCAGAGCTGAAAGAAGAGCCTAAAGAGAGCAGAAAATCACCCATGGAGGAAAACAATAAATTGTACAGTGATATACCACATTCTTGGATCTGTGAGCAGCATATTCTGTGGCTTAAGGATTATAAAAATATTAATAATTGGAAACTTTTCAAAGAGTGTTGGAAACATGGACAAGTGAGTATTTTAAGCTAATTAGTGAAACTGAAACTAGTTGGATAGGAAGAAAGCGGAAAGATAGTACTTAACACATTTGGAAGTAAGAGATCAAAAACGAAAAGGTTAACAGAATTACTGTTTCTGAATTCTTATTTTTTGGTCAGATTTATATGAATTAAAAGGGAAGCACTGATGTTATATTTTTTAGCTATCAGTCAACAGACTTTTAATAAAGTTATTTTTATTTATTTTTAATAAATTTATTTATAAAATTTGGTACTTCCCTTTTTTACATTTGCATCTTAGTCCAGTTGACAGATTCATATCTACAGAAGCATTTGCCTCAGACTAAAAGTTATGTAGATGTTTTTGCCTTTAATGTTCATCTGTAGAACATTTATTTATACATTAGTTCATCAGATCTTAAATGACATTATTTCATTCTGTTCAAATGAAAATGATATTCTCTTTGACCAGAGTTTTCATAGAATGTTTGAGACACATTTCAGAGGGCAGTTTATTACATTAATGCAGAAATTGTGAACAGAATTAAGAATTTGCATGATTTAGTATTATGTTGTTTTTTTCTTTCTGGAATACATCGTTTGCAATTTTATTTTACTTTCTTCATTGAACAGATAGTTATTGAGCTCCTAATAAAATCTAGTCTTTGTGCTGGCCATTAAGGATATAAAAATAAGTAAGATGAGTAAACTTTAGTGCTAGTGGTTCTTATTAATCTTTTTAGGTCACTAATCCTTTTTACAATGTGAAGAAAACTTGGTTCCTTTCTCCCCAGAAAAAATTCATACCCATGTATTGCACATACACAATATTTAGCTTTTTATTTCCTTTTTGTTGTTTTTTCCTTTGTTTTCTGGCTGGCTCCCCTTGAAGCCCTGATGCCATTGGGGGGTCATAATTTAGACCACTTGATTTGGTATGTGCTTGAGCCATCAAGTAAATATTTTAATAAGTACTTTAAATATTCCAAGAACTTTGTTAAAGTGCTATAAAAACCCAAAAAAGGGAATGACTAGGCTAGAGTACTAATTCAGAAATGCTAATCTGAATTGATGCCTCGGGTTAAGTGAAATTTTTCTAGATGTGAACAAGAGGTTGGAAATAAACAAGAGCATCAGGTGCTTGGGGTACTGTTAAGTAGTTTTGTTTGGAACATAGGTAAAAGAGTTCTGTGGGAGAATGGTGAGAAATGGTAGTTAGGGTTATGATTATGAAGGGCCTTTGATTATTACACTAAGGAGTTTGAATTTTATCCTGTAGATGATAGTTTTAATTGATGAGTCAAAGTAATCAGATTGACATATTAAAATAACTGACAGCAAAGCAGATTGGAAGTTGAATTAGAGGAAAATAAGAATATAGGCAAGGAATCAAAATAGGAAGGTTTCCAGTATTTTGAGAAGATGATGATGATGGTAGCCTAAGAATTCTGCTTGAGAACATTCTAATATACTAGCTAACTTGCCCCTCATTTTTTAACAATATGACTACCATTAGAAAACGTGGCATAGGGCTGGATAGGAGTATTATTGGTTAACCACAATAGGGGCTGGGAATTAATATCTGAATTGCCAACAATAATTAATAGCTGAACCTATTTTTAATAGTTGGATATATTATTAGCCTGTTTAAGGGAAGTTTAATGGAGTGGTCCCCCAAGTAAGTAGTTGATCAGATTTAAGGTGATTTTTGTTGTTTTCTTTTGAGATATCTTTTGTGATAAGAACTCTAGCTAGAGGTTATTCTGTTCTCTGGTTCCCGAAATATAATTATCTTAATGAAGTTTAAGATGACTTAATAAATAGTGTATTTTACAGGAGAGTCACAACTTTCTTTGTTCTCTATATTCCAGACATTTGCTTCTTTTATAATAAAGGAATTTTAAAAACCCAAAACCTTGGGGATAGTATATCAGATTGTTGTAGAGGTTTTTTTTACATCGGCATTGGAGTTCTAGAAGCTTTAAATCTTCAGTTGTTAGTTTTGGGGTTAGATAGCCTTGAGGGAATTCAAATTCATATGATTTCCAAGGAGAGATTTACTTTCAGGGAGTCAGCCATTAACCTTGAAATTTAATGTTTTGCCTGGTTGTTTAATATTTTTATTTATCATGATCCTTGTGGAAGTAAAGAACATATGTATGTGTTTTAAGTGATACAAATTATGTTTTAATCTGAAGGACTATATGTATTCTGTTAAAATCTTATATCTACCACACATATAGATATATAACTAGGTTATGTTCTAGCTTCAAAAATTAGTCTATAAATAAAGCAGCCAAAAATCCGTATTTATACTACCTAGAACGGAAATTTTTAATCTAGCCCTTTAAGGCTTCTTTCAAAATTTACTACATGTTAATTTTAATTTTAAAAAATGGCAATGTATTCTACATGGCATTCTCTCTTATTCTCTTTGACAGTATATTATGTACATCTTTTCAGGTCAGGGACTATTTTCAGTAGTCCCTTTTATTTTCACAATTTGTCATTAGTCCTAAAACTTAACATGTTATCTGTTTGTTGTATATGTGTATAAAATCAAATTTTGGGAGTGTCCATATACCTTTTAACTTACCGATCTGTCTATTTATTTATTTATAAGCCTGCAGTGGTTTCTGGTGTGCATAAGAAAATGAACATTAGCTTGTGGAAGGCGGAATCAATTAGTCTTGAATTTGGAGACCACCAAGCTGATCTCCTGAACTGCAAAGACAGCATTATTTCAAATGCCAATGTTAAGGAATTCTGGGATGGTTTTGAAGAAGTTTCAAGTATGTTGTTTTTTGTTTTACTGTTTTCTGAAATATATCCCCCCAAAACTATTAATTGCAAATATGACTTAACAGATTTTTAATCTTTGAAACTTCTATATTACTTTGGCTAATAAAGAAGAGACAAATACTTGGAAACAAGAGACTGGGTCTTATTCCTTTGTTCTACCCCTAATTTCCTTTGACCATAAGTTATTTAAACTATGTTTCCTTGTATCATATAGGGAATATTTTTGGCAACCCCATAAACCTTTGAGAATTATATGTTATGTAAAACACTTAGAAAATTAAAAGTAAAAATGAAAGACTAGTTTCAATAACAATTGTAAACAGATATTTAAAGAGTATTTTTGCAGTATTACAAATACCTAAATACATAAGGAATAAAAGTCCTAATACTATATAAGTACATAAGAAATTAAACTCAATAAGCAAGCGTTCATTAAATACTTCATGTACAACAATCATCATTCGTTTTACATTTCTTCCTTCTTCTCCAAACATTAATAAAAATTAAAAGGCAGAAATTACCTTTTAATAATAAACTGCATTCTTTATAGAACGACAAAAAACGAAAAGTGGAGAAACAGTTGTTTTAAAATTGAAAGATTGCCCTTCAGGAGAAGACTTCAAGACTATGATGCCAGCAAGGTATGTATTTTTAAAACGTGTTATTTTAACGCTTGGGTTTTTGAATTTGAGCTGAGATTATCCCAAGAAGTAGGTAAGGAACATATTTAACCTTCAGGCATTTTCCTTGCCAATTAAAAAGAAATTAAGAACAAAACCCAGTCTCTGTATTCTCAGTAGGCTAAGTCTTTATGTTAGAGAAGTAAAGGAAAGAATGCTAATATCAAAGGACGTGGGGTCCTGTTTAGGACCTCCCTTTCTTGATGTTTTTAATTTGCTATGATTAGAGAAACAGAACTGCAGTTTTAGTCAGTGTCACTTCTGTTCTGTGCTTGTCCTGGTGTTAGGCATTCATTTAAACTGAATGAAGTCAAGGAAAGTGTTACTTGTCAGAATCCTTAAGAAAAGGTTGTATTATGTTTTGAACAACCTGAAAATTTTGTATATGAAAGCACCTAAGAATGTTAATCTGTATTCAAAAGAAGTCAATGTTGTTATTCGTCAGATACGAAGATCTCTTAAAAAGCCTACCATTGCCAGAATATTGTAATCCAGAAGGAAAATTCAACTTGGCCTCTCATTTGCCAGGATTTTTTGTACGCCCTGATCTAGGACCCAGGTTGTGCAGTGCCTATGGTAGGTATATATTTGCATTTCCGTGAACTTGGAATTATATGAAATGTTAACTGCTGTCCAAAGATAAATTGTCTAGTGATTTTTAGGCTCTACTAAATCCATTTTTTAGTAATCCATTGAAATCTTTTTTTCTATCAAACAATATATTAGATATTAATAGCCAATATAGTTAAGTACTTGCTAATTCCTTGCAAAATATTTACATTTTCTAGTAATTTTTTTTAATGGAAATTTCTTGGGGAGCAGACTTTGGAACAAGGAAACTAAAGCTCAAATTACAATTAACAAATTTTCCTCATAGAGCTAATTTTAGGGGGACTATCTAGGATATGTATTCAGTCACATAAAATTCTATTTTATACACAGGTGTAGCTGCTGCTAAAGATCATGACATAGGAACAACAAATCTCCATGTTGAAGTTTCTGATGTTGTAAATATTCTAGTCTATGTTGGCATAGCAAAAGGAAATGGCATTCTCTCAAAAGCAGGTAAAGAAAGAAAGAAACTTGAATAGTGGTTTTGGGGATGAAATTGAATAACCACACAGACTAGGATTTATTATCTAGAATGTCAGCCTCTGAGTAAACAGCAAAGATTGCAGAAAGAATTGCAGTGGATATAGGAATATTCTAATCTTTATTACTTTAAGAGTGCTTGATTTACCTGTCTTTTTTCAATATAATAGAAATTTTAAATTTTTAAGACTTTATTTATTTATTTGACAGAGAGAGAGAGAGACTGAGTGAGAAGGAACACAAGCAGGGGGAGTGGGAGAGGGAGAAGCAGGCTTTCCGCGGAGCAGGGAGCCCTATGCGGGGCTCGAACCTGAGCCGAAGGCAGACGCTTAACAACTGAGCCACCCAGGCGCCCCTAGAAATTTTAATTTTAAAAATGGGTATTTTTATTTGCTCCTTTCCTAATTGTTCTGTTTGTGAAAATAAACTGCTAAGCTTACTTTATCAACACTTTTATTGGAGAATAGAAACTGGGTCCTGGGGTGCTGAGATTGATTAAGATTTGGTTTGTGCCTCAAACATTTTTCATTTTTTCCCCCTCTACTATCAGAGAGAGAAGGGATCTTTTCTCCTAAGTAGATGTAACCTTTCTATCCATTGTATAGGTTTTAGATTCCATCCTCTGGATTTCTTTCCGAAACCTTGTTCCATCTTATCCCCTTCTATGTAAATAGGTCTTTAACTTTTCCTCTGTGCTGGTTATTTTCTTCAGAGTAGAAGTACACTCTAAACTTCCGTCTTTCTCAGAAGAAAACCTTCAAAACTAGACTTCCTTGCCACCATCCTATATCTCCTGCCTTCATAACAAATTCTTTGCTCTTTGTCAACTCTTACATTTCAGCTCATTTCAAGTTGGCCTTATACCTGCTGCCTCACTGAAATTACTATTACTGCAGCCCTTGCAAACATTCACAATTGTATAAGTGGTTTCAGTGGTTTCTTTCTGGTTGTCTTACTGCTTGCCCTCTGAAATAAACGGCACTGGAAATGACTGCCTCTTCTTCAAATAGTGCCCTTGGCTTCTGTGATACTACTGCTCCCCTAGTTCGTAACTAACTTCATAGAATCCCAGGCTTTCCTAGACTCAGGGAATTTTTCTCTAACTTTTCTAGTTTACATGTACTTTATGTGAAATTCTATGCATGACCCAACCACCACGTACCTCACCAGCTCTGTATCTGGAGCCAAGAATGTATCTTGAGCTTAGTGACTAGGTGCTGAGGACATGGGGTACCTACAGTATTCACTCTACTTTCCTGTGTATTTGACAGCTTCCATAAAATACAACCTAAATTCCCCCAAAACAAGAAACTCATTTTTATACTGTTTCTCAGCTTCCTAAATTGACACTTGATTATAACTGATAAACTCTTTGCCTCCCCCACTCCCAAGGATTTGAGACTCAGGCACACTTGGGTTGTAGTCCCAGCTCTAATACAGAAATGTGTGACTTGTGGTTCGGATTACTTATCTTTTCAAAGCCTGTGACGCCACAGAGTTAATTATCTCTTTTGTGCCTCATTGCACTTTGTTCAAATCAACCCCTATAGCATTTGTTCTTTTTTTTTTTAAGATTTTATTTATTTATTTGACAGGGAGACAGCAAGAGAGGGAACACAAACAGGGGGAGTGGGAGAGGGAGAAGCAGGCCTCTAGCTGAGCAGGGAGCCCAATGCGGGGCTAGATCCCAGGACCCCTGGGATCATGACCTGAGCCAAAAGCAGATGCTTAACGACTGAGCCACCCACGTGCCCTGCATTATACCTGCTTTTCTCCTCTACTACCAGTCTTTCTATGTCCTTAAATGCTGAGACTTTGTTATTCATCTTTGTTCCTGCTCACCTCCCATCCCTCATTTATAGTATAGTATTTTGTCTTTTAAGAAAACATTCATCAGGGGCCTCTGGGTGGCCCAGTTGCTTAAATGTCTCCCTTCGGCTCAGGTTATGAACCTGGGGTCCTGGGATCAAGCCCTGCATCAGGCTCCCTGCTCTGCAGGAAGCCTGCTTCTCCCTCTCCCACTCCCCCTGCTTGTGTTCCCTCTCTCGCTGTCTCTCTCTCTGTCAAATAAATAAAAATGTTTAGAAAAAAAAAACATTCATCATTTTAATCCTGTGGCTGTCTTTATCTGAAGCTTTTGCCACTCTTTATAGATGATCACCAAAAAAAGGAATGTTAAAAAAAGGAGTTTTTTAGGGTAAATCCCTAAAATGCCTCAGAAATACTGACTTACTTAAAGCATACGCTTTTTCCTCCACCTATAATGGCTCTCCTACCCACTTGTCTCCCTGGCAAATCCCTTCAGAGTGTGGCTCATATTGTCATCTCCCCCTAGAGACCTTCATTTAAAAAAGTTTTCCCTACCCCAGTAATCCCCCTCCTCCTTTTTTTTTTTTTCTTAAGATTTTTCATATTTATTTTGAGAGAGAGAGAGAGCCCGAGCAGGGGGTGGCGGCAGGGAGAAGCAGGCTCCCCTCTAAGAAGGAAGCCCAATACAGGACTCGATCCCAGGACACTGGGATCATGACCTGAGCCAAAGACAGATGCTTAACTGACTGAGCCACCCAGGCACCCCGAAGAGCAGTAAAATTTAAAGGAAAAAAAATTGGGGAATCATTCTGAGGTTGCCAATTTATAATTTTGTTGACACATAAGATTTGAGACCTGAACCAGTCGTTGGATACCTTTTGTGTTCCGATGATTGCATTTACCACACTGTGTGGTATTTTTATTTGCCTACTTTTATTAATACTCTCTTTTACTCTGCTAGGTCTTGACTGGGTCTTTGTTCACTCTAATCCCCAACATTCTAGGACAGTGCCTTGCATACATTGTAAACAATGTCTGAATAAAGAAATCCTTGCAACCAACTTTAAACATAAAAAAGAATTTACTGTTACAAATTAGGAAACGTCTGATGTGTTCTTTGTAGCAAGCAATAAATTTCTTTTACTCTCAAAAGAACATTTCTTTAAAATGTTCACTGTAGTTGGGGCGCCTGAGTGGCAGTCAGTTAAGCATCCAACTCTTGGTTTCCACTCAGGTCATGATCTCAGGGTCATGTGATCAAGCCCTGAGTCGGGCTTCATGCTAAGCTGGCGCTTGCCTGCTTTGGATTCTCTCCTTCTCCCTCTGTCTGCCACCACCCCACCCCCCAGCCCCGGTAAAATAGAGGTTATGATTCTTGCCTACCTTACTAAGTAGTTATTAGTGGTCATGAAATTTTTTTCTAAGTTAGGAAATGCTGTATGAGTACAAATCATTGTTATGACCACCCCCTTGGGACAGGAAGAAAGTTGGTGAAGTTTGATTTAGAAACCCTTGAGTTTTTTGGGTTTTTTTTTTTAAGATTTTATTTATTTATTGACAGAGAGAGAGAGAGCGAGAGAGGGAGAAACAGAGTACAAGCAGGGGGAGCTGTAGGCAGAGGGAGAGGGAGAAGCAGGCTTCCCGATGACCAGGGAGCCCGATGCGGGGCTAGATCCCAGGACCCTGGGATCATGACCTGAGCCAAAGGCAGACGCTTAATGACTGAGCCACCGAGGCCCCCGAAACCCTTGAGTTTTTAATCTCTTGTTCCCTGGTTTGCAGAAAACAAATGATATGGGAAAGTTACTGTTACTCTGTCCCTTGTTACGCATGGTCATTGTTTTCTGTTTTGTAACAGCTTAATTGGTTTTACTTTCTCTTTAAGAGTCCTTATCTAGTCAGGCACTGTACTGCTCTGATAGATCAATTCTAGGTTACTTGGCTTTCTGGTGGTCTTTAATGACCAATTTGAAAATATTCTCCTGTGTTTCAGGAATACTCAAGAAATTTGAGGAAGAAGATTTGGATGACATTTTAAGAAAACGATTGAAGGACTCAAGTGAAATACCTGGTGCTCTGTGGCATATTTATGCAGGGAAAGACATTGACAAAATAAGGGAATTTCTTCAAAAGGTATAAATTTAGGTTGCAAATAGTTTATCTCTTTACCTTGAGCAAGGATTTAGTAATTTTTAATGTAACTTCATTTAGCATTCAGGAATATAAGATCATTAGGTAATTTTTACTTCAAAAAAGGAGGGGACTTCTTACTGTTAAGTCAAAAGCTCCTTTCTCTTGCTTCTTTTAAAGCCGGTTTTTGAATGGCAGCTTCTTCTCAGTGGCTAGTGCTCCCATGTCTCCTTATAGTAACGAACTAATCTGTTAATGAGTCAGATGTTACCCTTGGTGAAAAGTGGTGAAAATTACAGGATATAAAAACTAACATGTCATAGAAACATCTAAAGAAGATAGGATCTTTTTTTAATTTGATTAATAGTTTTGGGTGTTTGTTGATACAGGCAGTAATTCTGCTCTTAACCACATCAATTGCTCTGTTTTACTTATTTGAATAGACTGAAATTTTGAGTAATCGTACCTTTAATTTGGTTGTTTGACACTGAATGAAACTGACATATTTAGAATGATTAGTTCAGTCCTTTACTCAAATATTTGTCAAATTTGCAATTACAGGGATTTCTCGCAAGGGACCATCATTGCTGCTTTTCTTATTATGCTCCATTTTCTTTCAGAGTAGACTTAAGGTTTGTCTCTGTTCAGTATGAAGTGAAGGAGCTGTAGCTCTGTACCTACTATCTTATCTCAGAATACCTACCAGTATTTTAACTTAAAATATTATAAATTATGCTTTTTAAAGCAATGATTATTTCACTGGTTAGTAAAAGGGTCCCTTGAAATTGATTTGTCAAAGATTAGAGGGTTAGCAATATAAAGGTATTTATCTTTGTCCTTATATTTAAAAAAAAAGCAAGATTAGGAAATGTTTAAGTCCATACATATGGATAGTTTGACTTTTGACAAAAAAGCTACTAAACTAAGCTTTTCCTAATCTCTGTGCTATACTTTTGAAATGATTGTAAAGAAGAAACCAAATGGATGGAAACTTCATGGTGGATGGAAGAGGTGAGAAGGTGGTAGTATGAGTCACTTTATTAACATGATCTCAATGTGCAGCATTGTTTTAATATCCTTTGGCTTTTCAAATCGTTGTAGAATATCATTTTCTTTAACTTAAGTACATGCATTGTTCCATAAGATTCTAAGAAAAAAAGTTGGTTATTGTAAAGAAAATTGGAATTTAACTGAAGAGAATTTACCATTTCCCTTACTTAAAATTGAAGTGTATATTTTAATTTTAATCCATATTGCAGATTTCAAAAGAACAAGGCCTTGAAGTTCTACCAGAACATGATCCGATACGTGACCAAAGTTGGTATGTGAACAAAAAGCTCCGCCAAAGACTACTTGAAGAGTACGGAGTCAGAACCTGTACTCTTATTCAGTTCCTTGGTGACGCCATTGTCTTACCAGCAGGAGCACTTCATCAGGTACAGAAAAACTTATTTTTCACACCTCTGCTACTGAAGGAACCGATTTTTGAAAAAGAAGTTGTTCTGATAAATAAGAGAATGACCTGCACCCAGTTTGCTTTCATTAAGAAACCACTTCACTTCAATGCTTGAAGAGACCTAACATAATTAAATGCTTTGAGAATTTTTTTCAACGGGAGCCAGATTTCCATTTTTGTATTGTTTCCAGTTTAGTTGATCAAACTCTCATTTTTAAGACTTTTGAAGGAGGAAAAAGAGAGATAATATATATTCAGTTCTCAGTAGTGCGACTTAACACTTAAGTATTAAGACTTAAGAGATCACACATTTTCTAAGGCACTAAATTGAGCAGAATGAAGTGTTGGCTAGACCATTCCATAATTCAGGGTTTTAGTGTAACTCCTGCCTTCATAGTTTGCTAACATAGAAATAGCGTGTCCAAAGAAAGATGATACGTAATTTTTATAGCTATTGATCCACAAAATTTAAAAACTAAAATAAACACATTATCTTTGTTTCTGTGGCTTGACTATGTGGCACCTGGAAAAAAGGCATAGAATAAATAGTGGGCACGGAGGATTAGATTAAAAGCATACAGTGGATTCCTGTAAATAGACTGGAGCTACCACAGACCAGCTTAGCCCTCATAGTAATAGTATGCAGAGGAAACCCAAAAACCCCAATAGCTAGTTTGCCATAGAGGTGGTTCCCCACCTTTTCTACCACCTGGTAGTTGAGATGTATTTGATATGTGTACTTTTTTTTTTTTAAACCAAGGAATGTTTTCCACATTTTATATAACTATATATGCAATTGCTGCCTGTTCAGCTTTGTGACACCATCATATAATAGCACAAATATTCCTTAAGTGATAATAGTTGCTTAGTTTTTAACATGTCAAGCTCAGGGTTAGATTTACTATTCTTAGATATCAAATAGTATTTATGACAGTAAAATACAAACATCATAATAAATATACCTGTTTCACTATAGTAACTTACTGGAGAAAAAAATAAATGTATTACGTTTAATGCATTATTTATGTTAAATTGTTTTATTGTCCCATGGTCTTACCTGATCATTTCAGAGATGTTGTATCATTTATGATTCCAGTTCCCACATGCCATTTTTTTGCCTTCTAGTCTCTTATCAGAAAAGAGCTAATCCATATCAAAATGTAGAATACCTTCAATGGAGCAGCCTATTTAAGAGAATAGTACATTTTGTACTATTTTGTAAATAGAATTCTTTGATAATACAAAACAGGTTCCCTCAAATCCTTATATATTTATCCAGTATCTATTTTCTTAAAGTTAAACTGGACAGTGCAGTTTTTTAAATTGAGGTATAATTTTAGTGTGCAGTTCTATAAATTTTGACAAATATATAGTTAGGTAACAACACAACAAAATACCATACACTTGCATCACTCCTAAAAATTCCCTCCTGCCCTTTTTTAGTCAACTTCTCCCATCTGACATTCCTACAGCTACTTATGTTTTCCTCCTATAGTTCTGCCTTTATTAGAATGTCATATAATATGTAGCCTTTGAATCTGACTTTTCTTATTCAACATACAGTACATTCGAGATTCATCCACGTTGTTGTGTATACCACTGGTTGGATCCTTTTTATTGCTGGATAGTTGTTCATTATATAAATATAACAGTTTTTTTAATCCATTCACCAATCAAAGAACATTTGGGTGTTTTCTAGCTCAGGAAAAATAATAAGTAAAGCCACCAAAAACATTTGCATACAAGTTTTTCTGTGAACATCGATTTTCTTTTCAGTTTGATAAATACCAAGTGATGGGATTTCCTGATCATATAATAAATGTATGATTAACTTTACAAGAAACTGCCAGGTAGTTCTCCAAAGTGATTGTACCATTTTCTATTCCCCAAAGTAGTATATGTGAGTTCCATTTCCTCTCCTTACTGTCAGTTTTGCTTTTAAACATTTGAGTAAGTGTGCACTGGTATCACATTGTAGTTTTAATTTAATTTACTTTTTCTTAATAGCTAAGTATGTCTAGCATCTTTTCATATGCTTATTTGCCATCTATATATCTATTTTGGTAAATCTGTGTGTTCAAATATTTTATACATTTTTGCAGTGGGATTTTCTTTTCTCTTACTGAGTTTTGAGTGTTCTTAACTACTTTACTTTATAAGCCCTTTATCTGAGGGGTGCCTGGGTGGCTCAGTTGTTAAGTGTCTGCCTTTGGCTCAGGTCATGATCCCAAGGTCCTGGGATCGAGCCCCGCATCAGGCTCCCTGCTCTGCTGGAAGCCTGCTTCTCCCTCTCCCACTCCCCCCTGCTTGTGTTCCCCCTCTCACTGTGTCTCTCTCTGTCAAAGAAATAAATAAAATCTTTAAAAAAAAAATAAGCCCTTTATCTGATATATGCTTTGCAAATATATTCTCCTGATCTGTGACTTATCCTTACATTTTTTTAATGGTGTCTTCCAAAGAGAAGTGTTTTAATTCTAATGAAGTTCAGGTGATCAGTTTTTTCTTTTATGTATCATACTTTTATTATATATCCAGAATTGCTGCCTAGCCCAATATAGCAAGCATTTTCTCTTACATTTTCTTTTAGAAGCTTTATTGTGGTTAGTCTTAAATTTAGATCTGTAATCCAGTTTTAGTTAATTTTTATACATTGTGCAAAGTATGGACCAAAATTCTATTTTTTCTTTTTGAGGGGCAGGTATGGATAGTTTAGTTGTTCTAGGCTATTTTCAAATAATTTTTATTTTGAAATGTAATACAGTGATACAATTTTTAAGAGTCTGAGTAGTACAAAAGGGGTCACAGTAAAAATTCAGTCTTTTCTCACCTTTGTCCCCAGTTGCCCTCCTTCAGAGGCAGTCACTGTTTACCAGAGATTCCATGCCATGGAAATGTTTCTCTCTGCTGTTGCTTTTTGTGGGTAGAGACCCATGTTTTCTCAAAATAGTAGGCGGAGTGATCTTGTTAAGTTTAGTTCACATAACACTGCCTAAAGCTTCACAAGGCCCTAAACGATTGGTGTTGGTACCCTGTCCATGTCTCCTGTGTACACATACACACAGCCCCCTTCACTACCTTTCTTCCCTACTTCCTTCCTCCTTACTTCTTTCTGGCCACCCTGCCCTCTCTATGGTCTTCACATACACCATGCAAGTTTCCACCCCAGGGCCATTGTGCTTACTAATCCTTTGGCCTGGAATTCTTTTTTCAGGTATCTGTAAGACTTGCTTCTTCACATTCTTTAAAGATTCGTTTGCTCAAATGTCACCTTCCTCAGTGAGGTCTTCCTTAACACCTTAGTTTTAAAGTGCAAATTATGTCCCCCAGTTCCCTGTCATCCTCCTGCTTTATTCTCCATCTTGATCATCATCTTCTAACATTATTCATAATTTGTTTACTTTGTTTATTGTCTTTTAATCCCCACTGGAATATAAGGTTCACAAGGACAGAGTTTTCTGTGTTTTTCATTGCTCTCTCCTATGTTTAGAATAATGCATTTAAATATTTGTAAGTCCTGACAGCCTGAAAATATGTTCTCATACACCACATATTTTTGTACAAGTACAAATGAAAACAAAGTTATGACTTTACATGATTTATATATATTGTACTCTTTGTACAAACATGTAAATTTTGGCCTCTTCTATGTGTCCTCTGGCTACTTCAGAAAGTTTACTTAGGTTGGAATCTAACTTCCAATTAAGACTATATACATAAGTACATAGGAGAACATGCTTTCTTTTGAGATACATAGAAATATCACTTAAATTCTAGAGAGCAATTTCATCATAGATTTCTAGAGTATAAAAGATGTCATACTTAACTATAGCATGTATAACCTAGATTGGCAAATTCTATTCTGAGCTCTGCTACTAACTTGCTGAGTGTTCCAAGACCACTCTGCTGCATATTTTGGCATAGACTTGCCAGCTATAAGCACAAAAATTTCTGTCTTCTTTTCCTTATGTGGTGTGATAATGACAGCATGGTTATTTGTATTCTGTTGAAAGGGTGTTGTCCGTGACTCAGAAGTGATGATAATGTGGTTTTGAGAGAGAAGTAAAAGGAAGTAAGAACTCTGTTCACAATATTAACTTGGATTTGAGATGTATTACTATTTACAACTTACTTAGTCCTTAGAGGTCCTGAAAACTTTTCATTGATGACTTCACTTCCAATAGACTACAGGTAGCCCTTAAAATAAACGCAAAGTCTTAAGTTAGTGCTTCTCGTATGTTAGCATACATCAGGATTTCTTAGAAGATTTGATAAAACAGATTGCTGGACCCTACCCTACCTCTGATTCAGTGGGTCTGAGGGAGGGACCTGAAATTTTACATTTCTAAGAAGTCCCCAGGTGATGCTTATGTTACTCTCTGAGGACCACACTTCGAAAATCATTGCCAATAGAAAGTCCTTGCAAACCCAAGGCACCTGTCAAAAAATGGTTTTGGCCAGATATGATACATTGTATTCTTTGGTTTGTCAGCAGTGAGCACTTAGAGAAGCCACACTGAGGGAAAGTATAGCCACAACCCTCCATGTATTAAGAACAATTGCAGGCTTACTGTTCTGTTGGCAAACATGAGTGAATCTGTGAAACCCCAGTTTATCACTGGATGGAGCAGGTGGACCCTGACCTCCAGGATTTACTTTGTCTTAGCTCTAGTACCTTGATGTTCCCAGTGGCCTTCATTTTATTTATTTATTCACTCATTCATTCATTTTAAAGATTTTATTTATTCGAGAGAGCACGGAGAGGGGCAGAGGGAGAAGCAGGCTCCCCACTGAGCAGGGAGCCCAACACAGGGCTAGATCCCAGGACCCTGGGATCATGACCTGAGCCGAAGGCAGATGCTTAACTGACTGAGCCACCCAGGCGCTCCAGTGGCCTTCATTTTGAACAGCAACAATTTTTTTTTTTTAAAGCCACAAAATCTTTAGGATAAATTTGTCCTTAACTGTTTATCTTAATTGATTATATTTGGTCATTCATAGTTTATAATATTGCTGAGTTGTGAATTTTCTGCATTCATAATGCTAAAAGGACTTTGACAAAATCTTTCACTCTTAAGTTCTCATTAAGTCACTATGTATATTACATTCAGTGTCAAGATGATAACCTTCCTACTGTGAACACAAAGAGTTACATTTTCTTAATATTATCTATTTGTGATTACAATTGATCCCATAGGCAAGTATGAATAAAACAGTCTGTCAAGGAAGTGAAATGTAAATGAATCAAAGATAGCTGAAAAAAGGGATTAGTGGAATGGGAAGTTCAAATGGGTTCTGCTTTTAAGACTGAACCTTGTCTCTTCAGACTAACCTGTAAGCCATAAGCCTTTGAGCAAAATATTATCAGGTTGAGGTTATTAACATAATAACATTTTTAAGCACTAATAAAAGTCACAGTTCTATAAAAGTGATTTTAAAGCAACCGTGAACTGGCAAAAACTGACAGAATCAACTTTTTTAGAACTCTGGAATCTAATCTGAATTTACACCAGTTGTGGGACTGTTTAGGGAAGAAAAGGGCAGCTGATTTGGGGCATTTAAGGAAATCTACAGGTCACTGGCTGACCACTGAGAGAACAGAGACTTCAGTGATCACACCCAACAAGGAACACAGGCTTTGCAAGAATAGTGTGGAAGAGTCATAAAAGAAATGGATGACTGCAGCCTTGTCCAGCAATCAGCAGCAACCCTGAGACAGAGAGAGAATCTGATTTCCAGTAACCACATTATAATGTTCAGGTGTCCAGTTTTCAGCAAAAAATTATAAGACATACATAGAAACCATAAAGTATGCCTATTCATAGGGGAAAACAATCAGCAGAAACTGTCCTTGAGGAAGCCCAAACATTGGACTTACTAGACGTAGACTTTGTATCAACTGTCTTAAATGTACTCAAAGAGCTAAAGGAAACTGGTAATCAGGAAAATGACATATGAACAAAATTAGAATATCGATGAAGAGACAAATTATAAAACAGTAGAACTAGACATGCTCAAAGAAAGGTACATGCCAGAACTTTTGAAGGACTTAATCCCCGTGGCATGTTCACATAGTGAAAGACATAACAAGACAGGACATTTGGAGACTATGCTGGTGTGACTGAGTTAATATAGGACCATAAAGCATCTGTTAGACAAGATGTTACAGGAGCTGGGCTCCTGTTGGCTTGCCATTTGTTGGCTGATTTATCTTGGAACAGGCACTGAACTTCTTATCCATGGTTTCCTGCTCTGTGAAATAGAGCATCTGTTCTAGAGACACATAATGAAGATCCAGGGAGACTGTATAGCAGTGCTGAAAATGTGAGGCATCATTATGTTCATCCTGCAGAGGAACCAACAACCTAATGATTAAAGGAAGAGAATGTTTATATATGCTACCAAGTTACCAGTAGAGGGACAGTGCTTGACTTAAAGAACTCTGCAGACTTGAGAAGCTGTTCAGGTAGACATTATGCCCAGAGGAGGAATTCCAGTGCCTTTGGAATCCATCACTCTGTTGTTAGATTTTTTTCACCGTTCTCTATTCCCCACTTATTATCATCTTCCCATGCCTCCAAACTAAACTTACTTTCATCTTTTTAAAATTAGGATTAATGTTGGGGCGCCTGGGTGGCTCAGTTGTTTGGGTGTCCAACTCTTGATTTCAGCTCAGGTCCTGTTCACAGGGTCGTGTGTCTGGCTCTGTGCTCAGTGTGGAGGCTACTTGTCCCTCTCCCTCTGCTTCTCCCTCCCTCTCTCTTTCTCCCAAGTAAATACATAAAATCTTTTTTTTAAAAATTGGAATTAGCATAAATGCTTAGTTTTCAGTTATTTCTCCTTTCCCAGGAATTTTATGATATCCTTTCATATCACTAGAAGACAACCTGGATTGTCATAAAATCCACATTGGATCAGCTTGGTCCTTCTGTGTCATTATACTAAGCGTTAATAGAAAACAATTCCAAGAAATAGGGAAGTACTGAGTCAATTTGTATATGGTGTACAAATAATAGATAAGACTATTGACTGGCTTCTTGTGAAAACCATTTAGTTGAGGAGGGACAACTATTGAAAACAGTTGTACTGGTGCCACTGGAGCCTGGAGGTATACTTTAGTTGGTTAATTTGAAAGAAAGGGACAAATAAAATCCTAGGGTAATTCTAAAACTGTTGTGAGCAATAGATCTATCTGGAACTACAGTTTTCATCCCCGGTCCTCACAAACTAAATTGCATTTCTTTGGCTTTCATCTACTTTCTGTTGTAAAAGTTAACAGTGAGGGGCTCCTGGGTGGCTCAGTTGCTTAAGCATCCAACTCTTGATTTCAGCTCAAGTCATGATCTCAGGGTCAAGGGATCAAGCCCCAAGTTGGGCTCCATGCTCAGCCGGGAGTCTCCTTGAGATTCTCTTCCTCCCTCTGTCCCTCTGCCCCTCCTTTCCTCGCTCTCTCAAATAAATAAATAAATCTTAAAAAAAAAAAAAAGTTAACAGTGAAATGGCCCAAATGCTGAAAGCCAAAGGAGCAGCAACAAACATCAGATTGTTTGCACTGAATAGTAAAGCAGATACTTCACAGTTAGCTTTTTTTTTTTTTTAAGTAACACCAAAAAGTCACCTTGACTAAATTGATAATTTAGGATCTGATTATCAGCCTCTCTGAAGGATTCCTGGAAAAGTTCTGTTCTTTTTATCATTTAAAAATATTCCATTTATATGGGGCACCTGGGTGGCTCAGTTGTTAAGTGTCTGCCTTTGGCTCAGGTCATGATCCCGGGGTCCTAGGATCGAGCCCCGCATCAGGCTCCCTGCTCAGCAGGTAGCCTGTTTCTCCCTCTCCCACTCCCCTGCTTGCGTTCCCTCTCTCGCTGTGTCTCTCTCTGTCATGTCAAATAAATAAATAAAGTCTTAAAAATAAATAAATAAATAAATAAATAAATAAATAAATAAAATCCATTTATGAAGTCCCTCCACATGAAAGCTTTTCAGTGATGTAACTCTCATAAAAGTATGGTGTCTGCTTTGAAATGCATTTGATGTTTTGGAGAAAATAAGTTCTCTGGTATTCCTGCCTCCTAAAGTTGATATTTTACTGTTTTTGTTTTGGGAATAGGTACAGAATTTTCACAGCTGTATTCAGGTAACTGAAGACTTTGTGTCTCCAGAACATCTTGTACAGTCGTTTCATTTGACACAGGAACTGAGACTTTTGAAGGAGGAAATCAATTATGATGATAAACTCCAGGTAAGAGATGAACTTTCTGACGAACTCCTGCTCTGCATGTTTTTATATTCAGAAATAGGATACCTGCAGAACAGCTTAGTTAATCACTACCTAGTTTGTCACATTTGATTAACAAGCACAGGTTAACAATATGCATTTAATTGTATGATTTTTAGTGGCCCTTATCCTAACTTGCATTTTAACATTTTTTAACTATGACATTTGTTTTTCTTGAATTTGGCCTTGTTTCATTAAGAAAAAAAATTTTTTAATATAGCAATTTTCATTTGTTACTTTATCTCCAGCTAAAGTGATTAGAAATACCAACATCTCTTTCAGGTTAAAAATATATTATATCATGCAGTCAAGGAAATGGTGAGAGCTTTGAAGATACATGAAGATGAAGTAGAGGATATGGAAGAAAATTAGGTGTGGTCCAGTTTGATGTTTTTAGGCCATTGAACTGGAATTACTTACTCTAGAACGATGATATGTATGCACATTGACTTAAGCTTCATAAAACCATCAGTGCCAAGAAATTCTCTTTTGCAGTAATTACTTGTTACTGATACCGCAGCAGTATAGCATACGTCACAGCTCCTGTGATTCAATGTTAGTTATGAAAACAAGCTAAATTTAAGAAGCAGCTCTTATAGCTGTTTTTGTATTATAGTGTATATGATGTTTGTGAAAATGCCAGATTTAAAATGATGTATTTATTTTTGAAAAAAAAACCCACAAAATTCTATGCTATATTGTTGATCAAGTGTAAATGTGACCTTGTACAGTTTAATAAAATAACTGATATTTTTCACTACATTGAGACAGTTACTGTGAGAATAGGACACAAACACCAGCTATTGCCTGCATTTGGGAAATTGCTGAATCGCACAGCATTCATGTCATAATCAGAAAATTACTGCCAAATAATTGTAAAATTTGTAAAATATGAAGTATATAAAGTAGATACTAAATACGGACACTTCAATATTTTGTTGAAGCTATTGACTGTACAATTAAACATTTTCAAAAGGTGTAATTTATTTAAAATTGTCTCATTTTGGTAAAATTTATGTGAACTTTTAAAGCTAAATATTAAACTTAATATGCTATGTAAATATATACATATATACATTTAATGATGTATTTTTTTAAAACATTGGCTTGCTTTTATTTGTTAAAAGTGCAAGTGTTACATATGGCTTTGTACATTAAAGTTGAAAGGGGTTTTACATTTTCCATTAAAAGGACTTTATCAGAAAATGGCTTGTTCCAGCGTTCTTCCTCTTATGACACACATACTACTGGGGATTCATCATCATGATGACTACTAGCATTTTCTTACGATACAGTATTCTCTTCTGGAACATTTCTCCTTTGTTTTACTCTTAAAAGTTTCCAGCTTTTCTGTAGATTTTATGAGCCATCATCGCTTCTTGACCTTTTGGCTAAGATCAGGTATAGATTTTATGAGCCATCATAAGTGTTTCAGCTTACTTGTCCTGTGGGCCAACCAAAGAAAGGAATACAGGTAACTCCCATTTGTTGTGTATGAGCACATTTTCATTGAAAGAAGAACCCATAAATGAATTGTCCATGATTATGGGCATATGTGATCAACTTCAAGTAAGTGTTTTTCATAGCAGAGGTAGCTGATAATAGAGTTTTGTGGATGGGAGGAAGGCAGTGGGAGCAGTGGCGGGGAAGAGGCTAAAGTCAGCCAGCCTCAGTTGAATATGAGCTCTGCTTGGTAATTTGCTTTAATTTGAAGTCTTGGTTTTAATAGCTGACTATTACCAGTTGGTTGCTTTGAGGTTCACAGAACCCTAGCTGAATGCTCCTGGAAATGCGTAGTCTTCCACTGACACCTGCAGGATATTTTTATTTTCATCTGAAAGCACATAGTTAAAAAGAAAAAAGTAGCCCAAGTTGTGACCTTGCAAGTTGCTTAGTTTTCATCCTTTTGTTTATATTTACCATTTTTAGCTTCATGTGAGCTATTTATTATATCACCTTCCACTCCAGGCAGCATTCAGCCAGGAATGTGAGCAGTTACATTTCACATTAATGCCCCACATGGCACAAGAGTTAATGGGATGGATGATCGGGCAGGGAGCCCGATGTAGGGCTCGATCCCAGGACCCTGGGACCATGACCTGGACCAAGGCAGATGCTTAACGACTGAGCCACCCAGGCACCCCTAGTTTTTGACTTTTTAATACTGTTTTTCAAAACATGTTTAATTGCATTTAAATGGTACTTTTTGCTTAACACTTTCAAAAGTCCTATGTGATTTAATTTTGTTGTGAAATTAATTTCAAGCCCAAGATATTAATTCTGGAGTGGACTGCCTGCTGGTCCCTTAAGTCTGCTAAGAACCCAGAGACTTATGCTGATTTCCTTCCAAAAGGTTTGGCTTCTTTGGCTGTTGTTTGAGCCACCTTTTTAACCATCCTACGACCCCTACAGAATAACTGTGGCTTCTTTCAAAGCAGACACATCTGATAAGAGTATTCTATCCATGGTCTGAATTCCATGCTAGTGACTTAATTCTTGGTAAGGCAGGGTGGAGAGAATGGACTATGCTTACATCATTAAAAGACGTTTGACTTTTTGGAAGGCTGGGAGTTGTATTTTCTCCCTGTTGGAGCAATTTCTCTGACTGTTTACCTTGTTCCCTCCACCCTTTTGGTTGGCTCAGATGCTTCTTATATTTGAAGCCATCTGAGCATGTCTGTTTCTTCCTGATAGTGATAGAGTAAGTAATAAATGTGTAGAATAATCTGAAAACCTTCAAGGAGACTTTATACAGGGAAACTTGTGCTGAATATTTAGGTCCCTCCCATTTTACTGTAATTTGGACCTGAATCTGAATTCCTTTTCCTCACCAATGAATTACATGAGTCCAAATCCATTTCTCTTCTGCCAACACATTCTGGGATTCTAACACCCATAAAATGTCTAGTTTCTTGTTACTTCCCTTTGGTAGATGGAATATGAGTTTAATGATATCTGTGTGAGATTAGTGAGCTTGAGAAGAAAAATGTGCTCATACCTTTGCTTGTTCTGTGTGTGTACACGTGCTATAGATACAGAGATGTAAATTTAGCATGTTCTATCTCTAGATGCCATCCTATCAAAGATTCTGCCAGACCAAATCAGGAACGTTGGCCACGGAAGAAGAAAAAGAAAATGATTCAATTACCGTTCTACCTCTATACTATGCACTATGAATTGGGGTATAGCAAGTGACCAAGATTCAGACTCAAGTTATGATGTACCTGGTTACACAGTAATCTCAGTAGTGACACCTTGAAACTATATGAAAGTTATAGGAACTGCATAGTATATGTTCTTTGGCTCTCATAGTAATCAACCTGATTCTTTTAATGAAAGCAAAATGACTTTAAAACAAAAATGAAATGTAAGCGAGTTCCAGGTCACTGGCTGCATACAAAGTGGGTTCCCTTTCCTGACTGGGAAGATTTTCACAGCTGACTTAAGCTCTTCACTCAGTTCTCTGTAAATAAGCCAACCAGCTGCAGTTCAGACTGGAGGATTCCCTGTCTTTTCTGTGTTTTGTCTTTGAAAAAGACCTCAGCCATGGGGTCAGTGGATGGGCAAATTAAGAATGGTGTGTTGTATGTGTGGGTCACAGCTGGATTCCATTTTGAGAGGAGGTACATTCTGAGGACAAATGAGTCCCAACAATGCTCTCCTGGCCCCTAGTCTTTGACACCAAATTTGACAGATGCTGAAAGATTTGGATAGCTGGGTCAGTGAACAAATCAAAATGAAGAAGCACAAAACAAGATGGGGACTGACTTCCAAGGGGAGCCAGTATAGTCCTCTGCTTATATATAGTGAGGATGATAACTGATTCACAGGTCCTGTCAAGCTATTGATACAGGGATGGGGAAAAAGCACAAGATCAACGGGAATATTTTGTTAGCAAACTTTTTTCCAGATGTAAATATTAAAGGTCAGCCTATAACTATTGTTTTGGGAAAGGAGATTGAATCCCTTGAATCCCATTATAGTCAGTCCCTAAAAATCACTGCACTATGCTGAGTCCAATTAAAAAAACCACAGGAGTTAAAAGGGGAGAAAGGGGGGATTTGGGCATAACATTGAAAAACTTTATCAGTGACACATTTTAAAAAATGAGACAATAGTGTCTTACATATGTTAAATGTTTAAGAAATAGATTAACACTATAAAATAAATACGGCACTTTACCTTGAAGAAAACAGACCAGAAAGTTTGTTTGGAAATGGGCATCAGAAAGCTTGCTGCTTGTGACAAAACACTGTGAAGTGGTCGAAATAGGGTTCTATGAAATCAGAGGGAAAGTGGTAACACCAGATGTGGATGGATGGATGGGGCTCAATACCATCATGAAGGTTCAGGTGGTGCAGTTTTCTGCATTCACTTAAGTTTTTCTTGGCAGACAAAATTGTCCCTTCAGCAAACACAAAATGCACATCATGCTCAAATTGTTCCCTATAAATTTATGTTGGGACAAATTTGCACTTTCAAAACAATACTTACCGCTGAACTGACTGTACAACAAAAGATTCTTCAAAGCTTTGAGCCAACGAAGCCATAGGATTTCAGAAACAAATTCTAGTAAATTAAAAATTTGGCACATCTCTTGAATTGTTTATCCCATGCCTGGGTGCATCATCTCACATTCCCTCCCAGAGGAGAAATGAAAGTAGCTATTGAGCCCAGTGACTAATGGTTATGTGTTCTAAAAGAAATGTATAAGTTCTAGAAATTGTAATCATGGGAAACTGCGTTCATCCCTTGTTAATGGAACTTTTGTGGAAATACATAGGACATACTGATTTATCATAGTCGGCTTTCAAGTATGCTGAGTTAGGAGTTCACATTTGGTTCTAAGTATTCCATTCACGTCTTTCCAACCATTAGCAGTTTCTTGAATTTTTCAAGTCCAGCATGTCAGAGAAATTACTGCCTGTGCTCTCTTCTAAGATTTTTATGGTTTCAGGTGTCACATTTAGGTCCTTAATCCATTTTGAGATTATTTTTGCGTATGGTGTAAGAAAGTGGGGTCCAGTTTCATTTTTTTGTATGTAGCTGTCCAGTTTTCCCAACACCATTTCTTGAAGACTATCTTTTTTCCATTGCATATTCTTGCCTCCTTTGTCGAAGATTAATTGACCATATAATCCTGGGTTTATTTCTGGGTTCTCTATTCTGTTACTTTTTTTTTTTAAGATTTTATTTATTTATTTGACAGAGAGAGACACAGCGAGAGAGGGAACGCAAGCAGGGGGAGTGGGAGAGGGAGAAGCAGGCTTCTGGCAGAGCAGGGAGCCCGATGCGGGGCTTGATCCCAGGACCCTGGGATCATGACCTGAGCCAAAGGCAGACACTTAAATGACTGAGCCACCCAGGCGCCCCTCTATTCTGTTACATTAATCTGTGCATCTGTTTTTGTGCCAATACTATACTGATTACTACAGCTTTGTAGTATTTCTTGAAATCTGGATTGTGATATCTCTAGCTTTGTTCCTTTGTTTAGGTTGCTTTGGCTATTCAGGGTCTTTTGTGGTTCCCTGCACATTTTAGGATTGTTCTAGTTCTGTGGAAAATGCTGTTAGTATTTTAATAGGGATTGCATTAAATCTATAGATTGCTTTGGGTGGTATGGACATTTTAACAGTATTTGTTCTTCCATTCCATGAGCATGGAATATTTTTTCCCTTTGTTTGAGTCATCTTCAGTTTCTTTCATCAGGGTTTTATAGTTTTCAGAGTACAAGTCTTTCATCTTCTCGGTTAAGCATGTTCCTAGGTATTTTATTACTTTTGGTAATACCATAAATGGGATTATTTTCTTAACTTCTTTTTCTGCTACTTCATTATTAGTGTATAGAAATTTCTGTATATCAACTTTGTATCTTGCAACCTTATGAATTGATTTATTAGTTCTAGTAGCTTTTTGGAGGAGTCTCTAGGATTTTCTACCTATGTCATCTGTAACTAGTGAAAGTGTTATTTCTTCTTTAGATGCCTTTTATTCCTTTTTCTTGTCTGATTGCTATGGCTAGGACTTCAGTACTAGGTTGAATAAAAGTGGTGAGAGTGAACAGGCTTGTCTTCTTACTGACCTTAGAGGACAAACTCTCCATTTTTCACCATTAAGTATGATGTTAGCTGTGGGTTTTTCATAAATGGCCTTTTTTATGTTGAGGAATGTTTCCTCTAAACCTACTTTGTTTTTGTTTTTTTTGTATCATGAATGGGTATTGTACTTTGTCAAATGCTTTTTCTACATCTATTGAAATGATCATTATCTTTTCTCTTGTTGATGTGCTGTGTCACACTGATTGATTTGTGAATATTTAACCCACCTACATCCCAGAAATAAATTCCACTTGGTCATGGTGAATGACTTTTTTTAAAGATTTATTTATTTGTTTGAGAGAGAGTGTGTGTGTGCATGGGGGGAGGGGCAGAGGGGGAGAATCTTCAAATAGACTTCCTGTTGAGCAAGAGCCCTATGCAGGGCTGGATTGCATGACCCATGAGATCATGACCTGAAACCAAGAGGCCAGTGCTCAACCAACAGCCACCCAGGTGCCCTGGTGAATGACTTTTTTTTTTAAATGCATTGTTGGGTTTGGTTTGCTAATATTTTGTTGAGGAATTTTGCATCTGTGTTCATGAAATATATTGGCCCGTAGTTCTTTTTTGTAGTGTCTTTATCTGGTTTTGGTATCAGAGTAATGCCGGCCTTATAGGATAAATTTAGAAGCTTCCTTTCCTCTTCTGTGTTTTTGGGAACAGTTTGAGAAGAATAGGTATTCACTTTTCATCAAACGTTTGGTAGATGGCCCCTGTAAAGCCATCTGATTCCATTTCATTGCTGGTAATTGGTCTGTTCAAATTTTTTATTTCTTCCTGATTCAGTTTTGGGGGGTTATATATTTCTGGGAATTTATCATTTCTTCTAGGTTGTCCAATTTGTTGGCATATAATTTTTTGTAGTAGTCCTTTATAATCCTTTGCATTTCTATAGTGTTAGTTATTTCTCCTCTTTCATTTCTGATTTTGAGTCTTTTCTGTTTTTTAATGAGTCTGGCTAAAGGTTTATCAATTTTGTTGATCTTTTGAAACAACCAGTTCCTGATTTTATTGTCTGTACTATTGTTTTTGTTTTGTTTTGTTTTGTTTAGTTTGAATTTCTTTTATTTCTCCTCTAATCTCATTTCCTTCCTTCTTCTGGTTTTGGGTTTTGTTTGTTCTTTTTCTAGCTCCTTTAGGTGTAAGGTTAGGTTGTTTTATTTGAGATTTTTCTTGATTCTTGAGGTAGGCTTGTATTGCTATATACTTCTCTCTTAGAACTACTTTTGCTGCATCCCAAAGATTTTGAACCATTGTGTTTTCATTTTCACTTGTCTCCATGTATTTTTTAATTTCCTCTTTGATTTCTTGGTTGACCCATTCATTTCTTAGTAGCATGTTATTTAACCTCCATGTATTTGTGTTCTTTCTGGATTTTTTCTGGTGGTTGATTTCTAGTTTCACAGTGTTGTGGTTGGAAAAGATGCATGGTATGACTTCAATCTTTTTGAATTTGTTGAGACTTGTTTTTTGGTCTAATATGTGATTGATTCTGGAGAATGTTCCATGTGCACTTGAAAAGAACATGTATTCTGCTGTTTTAGGATGTTCTGAATATATCTTTTGGATCCATCTGGTCCAATGTGTCATTCAAAGCCACTCTTTCCTTCTTGATTTTGTTTGAATGATCTGTTCATTGATGTAAGTGGGGTGTTAAAGTCCCCTACTATTATTGTATTACTGTCGATTACTTCCTTTATGTTTATTATTAGCTGCTTTGTGTATTGGCTGCCCCCCATGTTGGGTGCATAAATATTTATACTTGTTATATCATCTTGTTGGGTTGTTACATTTATGATTGCTATAGTCTTTGTTTTAAAGTCTATTTTATAAATATATTTTTTTAAGATTGTATTTATTTCAGAGAGAGAGAGAATACAAGCAGGGGGGAAGGGGCAGAGGAAGAGGGAGAAGGAGGCTCCCCACTGAGCAGGGAGCCCGATGCGGGGCTCGACCCCAGGACCCCGGGATCATGACCGGAGCCGAAGGCAGATGCTTAACCAACTGAGCCACCCAGGTACCCCTAAAGTCTATTTTATCTGATAGTATTGAGTTGAGTCAGACCAGGCATCTGCCAGAGATGCAGTAGCACCAAACTGCAGGCTGCTTTTCCTGTGTTGTCCCCTGAAAAACTTTCATCGGTGGGCGGGGCCTGCGGTCAGATCAGTGGTTTGCCCCCAGTCCGAGTAGTGTGTGTGGTTATCTTACCCTCTGCCCGGGGCAGGAGTCACTTTGGAGGGGTCCTAGCCCCTGCTGGGCCTGCTTGCACCATGCCAGGCTTGTGGCTCCTCTATGAATAGGCTCCGGACGAGGGCATATTGGAGGGGTGAGGTCCGCAGGAGAGTGCAGGGGCCGGGTGAACGGTGTTAGCAAGCTCTGCACAGGTGTGCTTTGGGAGGGGACCTGGAGTGGAGGCCTGGCCGGAGGGGGCATGTCCCAAGGGGCCTATGGGGGCGGGGCGTACTGTTAGCAATTAGGTAGTGAGTGTTGGCACAGCGCTGGTTCCTACGGCTGTCTGGGCCAGAGGCGAGGGGGGCGGAGGGAGGGGATGGCGCCCACCAGCTCCTTGGTTTCTGGAGGAGTCTCTCAATGATCCCTGCCCCTCCATCATGCACTCTCAGATTAGTAAACAAATCTGCCTCCCATGTGCCCCAGAGGTTTTCAAATTGCTGCCTCTGTGCTGTGTCTCTGCAGGGTTGTTCCTAGTGCTAAGGGTGGGGACTGTTTCCTCTCGCCCTTCTGGCTCTCCCAGAGCTGAGCCCACTGACTGATTGTCAAAGTTACGGGTTTAAGCCCTGCAGATTGTAAGAACTCACGAAATTATGCCCCTCTGGTTTTCAAAGCCAAACATTTTGGGGATTTGTCTTCCCCATGCGGGTTCCAATGCCTGCGGTGCTTGTTGTGAGGGTCTCTCTCTTTGGCACCCACAGTTCCCTCCCTCCCACGGACAGTCCCACAGGTCCCTTTAGCTCTCGACCACATTGCCACCCCCTTCCTACCCTCTTCTCTGCCTTTAGCTGTGAAGTCTGTTCTGCTAGACTTTGGGTCATTTTCTGGGTTATTTACACTGCTGTGTTACCTAGCTGTACCTCCCGGACAAGGTGTGCTTAGGGTGCTCCTACTTCACCATCTTCCCCAGAAATCTCAGTCAACTTTAAAGTATGAAACAAAGGTCTTTCTAGAACTTAACATTACCCAAAGTGTTAGGTATTTAGGGGCGCCTGGGTGGCTCAGTCGTTAAGTGTCTGCCTTCGGCTCAGGTCATGATCTCAGGGTCCTGGGATCGAGCCCCGCATCGGGCTCCCTGCTCCATGGGAAGCCTGCTTCTCCCTCTCCCACTCCCCCTGCTTGTGTTCCATCTCTCTCTGACAAAATAAAATCTTAAAAAAACAAAACAAAAACCAAAGTGTTGTTTAAATAAGTGAAAACTACCTAAAGATGAAAAGGGGTCTGTGACCCATATCTCGCTCAATTTCTTGCTGCCTCCATAGTTTATTTAGTTTTAACCCTAAAACTAAAGGGCTTGGGGGCAGAGGTTAACATCTGTTTCAAATAGGCCCCTCCCTGAACAGCCATTTCCTCATAAGAACTCGTAAGAACCGGGAATTATCTGATCCAAAGCCAGTAAAAGATTACTGGTAGCAACAGAGGCTCTGGGACTTCATAATACCCTCAGCAGCAAAACTTTTCTTTGGGGAATTGACTTCAAAGGAGCATAGGCCTAAAAGTTGTCTGGTTCCTCAAACCAAGAACCCCTTTTCCAGGCTACAACCTCCCTTTCCTTGTTTTAGAAAGTATCCTTTACCTTTGAAGATTTTATTTGACAGAGAGACACAGCGGGAGCAGGAACACAAGCAGGGGGAGTGGGAGAGGGAGAAGCAGGCTTCCCGCTGAGCAGGGAGCCCGATGCGGGGCTCGATCCCAGGACCCTGGGACCATGACCTGAGCCGGAGGCAGACGCTTAACGACTGAGCCACCCAGGCGCCCCGAATGTATCCTTTACCTTTGGAAACGCCTCATGAGGCTTTAGTACTTCAGTCCTACCCCACTCCCTCATCATCTAACCTGTCTTGTATCCTTTGCACATCTTGGACTGTTTGGTAACCTTAAAGATATTCTCATTTGTATCCTTGATTCCTTCAATTTTTATCCCTGTCATAACAAGAATACCCTACCCTCTTTTTCCAACTTAACATCTACAACAGAGAAGCATATTCCAAATATTTTCCACTTCTTAAGACCACGACCTGATCCTGACCCCCTCCCTTTTAGGAAATGAAAGGACAATCCGCATGAGCCTCCACCAAATTTCATGTGTCTTGCCATGATAGGATTCTGACCAACTTACAGTTCCTCTTTCCCATTTCTGACTCCATACTTTTGTTCATGCTGTTCTCTACCAAGAAAGCCATTTCCCCATCCTCTGATCGCCCTTACTTCTCCCGTGAAGGCTACACTAGCTACTTCATAGTTTTAGGGGCAGAAGGAAAGATGGCCTGTGTTAAATATCTGGTGCCTGTGTTCAGATTACACTGATTTGAGGATTTTTTTTCTGTCTATACATATCTACAAATGACTCTTGAATATGAGAATATTTACTAAATACTAGAGGAGTATTTAAATATGAGGCATTTACTCGTGCCCATCTGAGGATTTTTTACCTCTGCTGCCCACACCCCTTTGACCAACATGAACCAGGAGAGTTTCTCACCGTCCACTAGATGGCACTGCTTACTTGTTCAGCGGTGACGCTTAAAGGCTACTGTTCCAACTGGGACAAAGTAGACAAATCTTGAAGACACTCTCCTTTTCTAAACCATGCCACTGGGCCCCTGCAGAGGTCTCCAATTAGGCTACACTGGGACTATGACAAAATATAACAGTGATCACTTTTAGTCTTCACATCTATACCCTACTGGTCTAAAATGACCCAGTAGTAGCTGCTATTACAGTTCGTAAGCCCTTGGCTCTTCAAGTATTATAATCATCCTAAGGCTGACTGCCCCAAGCTAGTATTCACCTTCATCTTCTGAAACAACAAAACTTTAATCACGACTCCCCACAAATGAAAAGGGAGATGAGGCTTTCTACAATTGAGGGTAGAGACAACTTTCAACTCCAAACAACACTCGGGAAGCAGAGTAGCTGAGGCCCAGGGATACCGTGTGTGCCTGCAGAGAAATGTGAATGACCAGGTCACTGAGCCCAAGTAGGGAAACTAGCCAACTCGGCCCCGCGTGGCCCTGGACAGCACGGGACTGCTAGGCCGCTTCCCTCCTGGCTCGGCTCCGACGCTGGGAGAAAACTTCACCTAAGTCACAACCTTCTGAGCCTCAATTTGTTTCTTATCAAGTCGGCTTTAAAAATTATGGCACACGGGGCGCCTGGGTGGCTCAGTCGTTGAGCCATCTGCCTTCAGCTCAGGTCATGGTCCCAGGGTCCTGGGATCAAGCCCCGCATGGGGCTCCCTGCTCCGCAGGAAGCCTGCTTCTCCCTCTCCCACTCCGCCTGCTTGTTGTGTTCCCTCTCTCGCTGTGTCTCTCTCTGTCAAATAAGTAAAATCTTAAAAAAAAAATTTATGGCACACAAAATATATTAAAAGCAGTACCTACAAAGTGTTAAAAGCAGAACATAATGGATCTAATATTTTGAATTGACTTAGAGACGAAGTATTTTCATTATCTCAATAACCTTGATAAAACATGAGGGACAGACAATGGCTCTGAAGGAACGATCTTGAAAATATCTTGTTTCCTCTTAAGCATGGTTTCCAGGCAGGAGGCATGACCTGTGGTTACCATGGCAGGATGGCCGAGACTTTCTACATACCACTTACTTTCTGAACGAAATGTCTGTTGTCCTTCTGTGAAAAGCTGACAGTGAGAAACTTCCCGGCCTTTCTAACATGCAGCTGGTTATGTGGTCAACAGCGAGAGGCCACCACCAAGTAAGTTAGGACAAGAGCCCGCTAAGAATCTGGTACAAGCAGAATGCGTTGTCATTCCGTGCCAACAGGCTATTCTCAAGCTAAATGAAGACCCAGGAACACGGGAAAGCCCGGCAGGCAGCGGGGCCATGTGCCCAGAGGCTGGGTCTTTCAATTAAACAAAACAAGGGTTTTTTATTTCATTATCTACTCTATGGAAGACACCGCGAGACTGCTGCAAAGGTGCCAGTCATGCTGGTCAAGAGGCACATACGTTCTGTTAACAGATTCAAGCACAAAACTCAACGGGATAAACCAGATACGAACTAGTGTGAGAGCTTCAGAATAACATTAAGCAGAAGTCCATGCAACGCGCACTTGCTCTGGAGACGCTCAGAACGGGGTTCTGACGAACAGGTCCAAGGGCCGAAAGTGAGCAGAGGGCGGGGGGCCAGGGCACGCTGGCCGGGGGAGGGGGGATTGACTTAGAAAAGGTTCAGGTCAAAATACAGCAAAGCTCAGTTTCGGGAGAGAAATGGTGAGCTGGGTGAGCTTCTTTGGGGCACAAACTTTTGTACTTTTTTTTAAGCAGGCTCCAGGCCCAGCCTGGAACCCAACGTGGGGCTTGAACTCACGACCCTGAGATCATGACCTAAGGGTCAGAGGCTTAACTGACTGTGCCACCCAGGCGCCCCTGGGGCACAAACTTAAAATCTGAAGTTTTGTGAGGAAGGATAGGCAAGCAAAATACTCTGAATCTTTGATATTACAACACTGAGACGGACAAACTGACATAACTTTAACAGAATAGGAAGTCTTTTAAGAAGCTAGTTTATTTTTGGTTTCACCCACAGCAAGATGAGACATGAAAAAAACGTGGCCTCCACAAGCTCACTTCCATCTCATGCTCCTCCTGCCAGTTTCATCGCCGAACATGAGCCCAGTCCTACCCCTCGGCCCCACTGTCCCTGAGGTCGGTCTCTGAGGCAGTGTGGGGTCCGGCATCTGTCTGGCAGTCCCACAATTCCACACAGTGAACACAGTCTAGGCTTTAAACACACCCCATGGCCTGTAGCCGCGGGCTGCGCTCACGTCGTCCTCCTCTCCCTCCCTCCGGGAATGTCTGAGGCCGAGCTGGGGGGGGGGGGGGCCGGGGTACAGCCACCCCCTGCCTGCGCACTGTCCGTGTGGCGGGGCAAGAAGAGGGGGCACACTTGAACCTCAGGAGCTCCCTGTCCACCCCCCTCTGTCGTAGGGGAAAGGGACACACGCCCTGAAGCCCTGAAGCACGTCTTTAACAAACACAAGGAATCATCTGGCTGAATCTCTTCAAGGGCATATGCAGAACTGACAACAGAGGAGCCACCCAAAACCTGCTTATCAACTGCCAACCACATTCAACAAAGGTATAAAACACAATTACTTTATTGACTTCTTACAATCAAACAATGCCAACTACCATCACTTCCACTCATGCATCAGTAAAGGATATGTCCTTAGTACTTTCAAATGATACATTTAAACAATAAACAAAACAGAACTTAAAATGCACCCTGATTAATTATGTAAACTGGTAATTTAAAAAAAACAAACAAACATAACAATTTGGTTCCTTTCTTCATAAAATGGAAATTTAAATATTTCTCTTGATAGTCTTGAGGTTCTCATGAGTAGTGCAAAGTGTGGCACACAGAGTTTCATCTAGAAAGGTGTGTCTTACACACCTTATTCAACAAATGAAATGTGCATAACAAAATGCATAGAGTCAATGCATGATAGAAAGCATGTTTCAAATACAAGGTGGCCCCTCAGGCCGCCGTATTCTTTAGGTTTTGCATTATCATTTATGGCATTATAGATTAATTATACATAACATACTTTTATACATTTTAACCCTGAAGATAAGAAAAATAACTGTTGCTTGAAAAAGTTATTCCAGGTAGCCATTTGGTTTGTATCAGGAGAGAGGGAGCCCCCGGGGAGCCTGGTGTCTGCCCCGTCTGGAGTCCTCAGCGCCAGTGCTCATTTGCACACGGGACGCGTCACAGTGAGCGTTTCCCGGCCCCGCGTGCCCCCCCCACCCCACGGCGCGTCTCTGCTATCACCCCCCGTGTGGTTTTCCCTTTTTTTTTTTTTTTTTTCTGGATGAACTGTATTACTCTATCATTTTGTCTTGTCTTCTCAGCTCTTGTCTGGCCTTCCATTTCAATTATTCATAAATCCTTTCAGAAGATCCTCCGAGAGCTCCATAAGGGGAAGTTCTGGAGACGGGAAATCCAGGGGCGGGAGACTGGGTATGGGGATGTCCTTGGCCCTCCCCGCGCTCGCGGCCAGGCTCTGCCAACCGGACGAGGCCTCGGCAGTCTCGGGAGGCGGCGGCAAGCTCCACAGCTCCGACTTTTCTACGAAGTCAGCATCAACACCCAGCTCCTTCTCTACTGCGCCTTTTAGAAGTCTGGCCTTGTCGGCCTTCAGCTGTTTATTTTCTTTCCTTAATCTTTCATTCTCAGCCACAAGGAATTCCACATGCCTCTTCAAATCGGCAATCTTGGTTGCCTGCTCCTCTATAACTGTCTTATCATCTTTGGGGGCTCTGCTTCCCATGCGCGGCTCTGCCGGCTCACGCTTCTGCTGAAGTAAAAACAGGAGAGTGTCTGGGTCCCTGTCAAAGACCCCCTGAATTTCAGGCAGATGTTTCTCCGCGGAAGGGCTGTATTTCTCAGAGAGAAGGGGACTCTGGCCCTCGGCGTCCTCAGAAGAGGGCTTGGGAGATGCCTGCAGTTGGGCAGCCGCCTCCCTGTCTGTGCTCTGCTGGGCTTTCAGTCTCTCCTCCCGCTTGGCCCTTTTCCACCTCTCCTGGATGAGGAGGAGCTGTTTCATGTGGCTATCCCTTTGCAATTCCAGTGACAGATGAGCCTATTACACAGAAGGAAAGGGATCATTTAACATTTAAGTCTCTTTAGTAATATCCAATGAATATAATCCCAAGATCCTATCCTCCTTTCTGAATAACTTTATAACACTTAAAATTTACATACTATGTTTGCTATTCAACAGAGCCTCAAATTTTTTCAAAACAAGTATTAGGTCTCAGCTGGGCCAGAGGCCACTCCCACCCACAGCAGTCATGGCCCCGCCACAAAGAGGGTCCCTGCAGGCCACAAAGGGGATTACGGAGGACTGCACCTCTGAGCCCCACAGGACATCTCCTACATAAGGCCACTCCGTCAAGACCAGGAGATGAAGGTGAGCTCCCTAACAGACAGAAATAAAGGCAGTTAGTCAAAATAAGGAGACAGAAGAACACATTCTAAATGAAAGAACAAGACAGACCCTCAGAAAAACAAATAAAACAAAGATGAGCAATCTATCCCATAAACAGTTCAAAGTAATGGTCATAAAGATGCTCATCAAACTTGGGAGAAGAATGGAGGAACGTAAATCTTCAACAAAGAGACAGAAAATCTCTCTACAATAAGAAAGTACCAAGCAGAGCAGAAGAATACAATAACCAAAAAATACACTACAGGGAATAAACAGATTAGATGATACAGAAGAACAGATCAGCCATCTGAAAGGGTAGAAATCACCCAAAATCAACAACAAAAGAAAAATTTTTTTGGATGAGGATAGTTATTTAAGAGACCTCTGGGACAACAAAGCATAATAAGAAAACTTACATGAAATAATTACAACGACTGCAATAGCCAAACTATGGAAAGAGCCCAGATGTCCACTGACAGATGAACGGATAAAGAGATGTGGTATATATATACAGCAGAATACTACTCAGCCATCAAAAGAATGAAATCTTGCCATCTGCAATGGTATGGATGAACTAGAGGGTATTATGCTAAGCGAAGTAAGTCAGAGAAAGACAAATACCATATGATTTCACTCATATGTGGAATTTAAGAAACAAAACAGATGAACATAGGGGAAAGGAAAAATAAAATATGATGAGAACAGGGAGACAAGCCATAAGAGATACCAAACTCTAGGAAACAAACAGGGTTGCTGGAGGGGAGGTGGGTGGGGGGATGGGGTAATTGGGTGATGGGCATTAAGGAGGACAGTTGTGATGAGCACTGGGTGTTATACGCACCTGATGAATCACTAAATTTTACCCTTAAAATTAAAAAAAAAAAGGAATAGAGCTTTTCAAAAATAATTTTTATTTTAAAACAAAAAAGAAATAGCTGAAAACTTCCTTAACATGAGGAAGAAAACAGACATCAGGTCCAGTAATCAAAAAAAGCCCCAAACAAACTTAACCCAAAGAGATCCATACCAAGACATATTATAATTAAACTGTCAAAAATCAAAAATAAAGTGAATCTTAAAAGCAGCAAGAGAAAAACAACTAGTTACATATAAGGGAATCCCCACAGGGTTATCAGATGGGTTTTTGTGGGGGGTTTTTTTTTTGGTAAATCTCCTTCCTCACCTTTGTAACATCTAATTTTTCAGGTGGTTTTATTTTATATCATTTCTGTACAGATCTTTGCACTCTGGTTTAGATGAAAACTATATAACCTCAACTATAAAATAACATTGCGATGTTATTAATTATATAAATCAATTTTCTTTGTTTTTTTTTTTAAAGATTTTGTCAGAGAGAGTGAGAGAGCACAAGCAAGGGAGAGGGAGAAGCAGGCTCCCCACTGAGCAGGGAGCCCGATGCGGGGCTCGATCTCAGGACCCCAGGATCATGACCTGAGCCAAAGGCAGACGCCTAACTGACTGAGCCACCCAGGCATCCCTAAATCAATTTTATTTTCACCATCAAAATGATCATGTTCTATCAACAGCAGTGTAAAGTCCGCCATCCGCCATCACCGGAACTGCAGCGGCAACTGGGAGGAGCAACATGGGAAACAGTTTGGCAATTTCAGAAATGAAAACACTTTTCCAACGTACATGAGTCCCATAAAAAGACCAACGTGAAATATTCAAATACTAGAATGAAAAAGAACAAGCATCCCATACTATTCAATAACTGAACACAGCTACTCTTTCTTCTGCAACTGAACCAAGTACAGGATGCAGCTGGAGGACAGAGATCACAGACAAGTTTTCATAATTTCAACACATTTCATTCTCGGTTTCTGGAGTAGAAGCACAGACTGGAGAAGTGTCACTAAGGAGGAGGGGGACCAAAAAAATCCTAGGAGAGCTGACCACAGATCACGTGGTACAAATTTTAGGAAAGTGCAAAACTCCTGCCTGGAAGTGTGTTTTTCTGACCACCACCGTGAGGAAGACAGTGCAAAAATGTGATCATCTATTTTTCCCCTAAGGTCTTGTTAGGTCTTCTAACATCACAACCCTGATTCACACTAACAATACTAGAGTCCTGACAAATAATACCAATTACGGTATCTGGAAGGAAATGGAGAACATGTTTTATTTGCCTGGTACTCTGTTTAGGACCAACTAAGGCCCTGGTCATTGACACGATCTCTCCTAAATGCCGGAAAGGCTCTGGCCTCTTAAGATAAATGCTCTGGCGGTGCTCGTGTCTGCACAAAGCATGCCTGCAAGTCCCTGGGTCCCCATGCCAAGGGCAGAAACCCCTGGCGGCGTAGCGGGGAGAGGAGGGAGAAGGCTGGCTCTCTCCCATTCCTCCCAAAGAAAGCACGGGAGCAGCCGCGGGGCCTCAGCAGGACGCCCCCTGACCTTCCGAGGCCAGCCCTCTGTGGAGCCGCCACAGAGGAGGCTCAACCGGGGCAGATGTCACCTGCCGCACGAAAACCTGGAATACGAAAGGTGTCAATTCTTCCCAAATCGCTATACAGGTTTAATGCAATTCCATCCACATCACAGCAAGATGCCAGTTACAAAAGAGGGGAAGGCTAGGCCTCTGGTGGGAATGTTACAGTAAATCCTCTGCCAAAGAGATGTGTTCAGTTATTGAATCCTGAACCCTAAAAATTAGATGTTGTTACAAAGATGATCCAATCCAGTTACTGAATCCTCTGCCAAAGAAGAGTAACTGTGTTCAGTTACTGAACAGTATGGGATGCTTGTTCTGTTTTATTCTAGTATTTGCACATTTCCAGAATCAGGTGGATTCTAAGCAAAAGGTCTGCAGGCCAGGAGCGGCACTATATACTCAAAGTGCTGAAAGGAATCAACAAATACCCAGCAAGGCTAGCATTCTGAATTGAAGGAGAGATAAAAGAGTGTCCCAGACAAACAAAAGCTAAAGGAGCTCATCACCACTAAACCGGTTACAAGAAGCATTAAAGTGGAAAAGACCAAAACTAGAAATAAAACACATGAAAGAAAAAATCTCGCCAGCAAGGAAAAACATAGAAAAGGAAGTGGACCAACCACGGATAAAGCTAGTATGAGGGTTAAAAGACCAAAGTCGACAAAATCTACTATAATTAGTTAAGGGACTCATTAAATAAAAAGGTATAAAACAGATGTCAAAAACATAAAAACGTGTGTGCGTGGGGGTGATAAAGTGAATGCACAGAAAGGAATCCAATGATAACACTCAAGAAGGTAAATCACAAGGGAAGAGAGCAATAGAAGAAAAGAACAAGAAATGCAAAACAACAAAAAAACAATGTTTTAAATGGCAATAAACACACACCAACCAATAATTACTTTAAATGTAAACAGACTAAATGCTCCAATCAAAACAGGTAGGGTAGTTGAATGGATTACAAAAAAAAGGACCTACATACATGTTCCCTACGACAAACTTACTCCCAACCTAAAGACACATGGACTAAAAGCGGAGGAATGGAAAAAGATATTCCACACAACCAGAACAGAATAAAAGCTGCAGTAGCAATATATCAGGAGAAATACACTGTAAAACAAAAGCAGTAATAAGAGACAAAGGAGGGCGTTACACAATGATAAAGGATCAATCCAACAAGAAGGAAACACCTGGAAACATTTACGCAGCCAACATAGGAGCATAAATAAATACATAAACCTAAATACATAATACCTAAATACATAAAGCAAATATTAACAGACCCAAAGGGAGAAACTGACAGTAACAGAGTAACAGGGAACTTTTAACACCCCACTTACACCAAAAGATGGATCCAGACATAAAATTAATAAGGAAACACTGGCCTTGAAAGACAAATTAGACCAGATGGTCTTAAATCCATCCAAAAACAACAGAATATACACTCTTCTCAAATGCACATGAAACAGTCTCCAGGATAAATCACGTTAGGCCACAATAAATTTAAGACTGAAATCATTTCAAGCATCTTTTCTAACCACCAGAGTATGTAACTAGAAATCAACTACAAGAAGAAAACTGGAAAAAACACAAACACGTGGAGGCTAAAACATGCTACTAAGCAAGGTCAGCAAAAAGAAAAATCAAAGGGGACTCCAAAAAAAGACATGGAGCAATGAAAACACAACAGTTCAAAGACTATGGGACACAGCAAAAGCAAAAGGGAAGTTAATAGTGATACTGACGACCTCAAGAAACAAGAGAAATCTCAATCTAACCTTTCAGATAAAGGAACTAGAAAGGAAGAAGAAAGCCCAAAGTAAATAGAAGGAAGGAGATTATAAAGATCAGAGTGGAAATAAGTGAAATAGAGACTTTAAAAAATAGAAAAGATAAAAAACGAAGAGCTGGTTTTCTGAAAAGACAACAAAATTGATAAACCTTCAACACTCGTCAAAAAGAGGACACCTACATATAAAATCAGAAATGAAAACAGAAGTTACAACAAATACCATAGAAATACAAAGGATTATGAGAAACTACTACAAAAACTTACATGTCAACATATTGGACAACCTAGAAGAAATGGATAAATTCTTAGAAACATATAACTTCCCAAAACTGAATCAGGAAGAAATGGAAAAATGTAACAGACTGATTACTAGTAACTGAACTGAATCTGTAATCAAAAATTCCCAACAAGCAAAAATCCAGGACCAGATGACTTCACAGGTGAATTCTACCAAACATTTTTTTTTTTTTAAGAGTTAATACCTATCCTTCTGAACAAAATCAAAGAGCTAGGAAAGCTTCCAAATTCTGTGAGGCCAGCATTATCCTGATACCTAAACCAGACAAAGACACTACAAAAAAGAAAATTAGAGACTAATATTCCTGATGAACACAGATGTAAAAATTAGCAAAGTATTAGCAAAAAAATTAGCAAAACTTAGCAAAGTATTAGCAAACCAAATCAACAACACATTAAAAGGATCATCCACCACACCACAATCTAGTGGGATTTATTTCAGGGCTCTAAGGACTGTTGATATCTGCAAATATATCAACCAGATAATACCAGGATAACAAAATGAAAGATAAAAATCATACAATCATCTCAACAGAAGCAGAGAAAGCATTTGACAAAATTCAACATCTATTCCTGATAAAGAAGCTCTCAACAAAATGGGTTTAGAGGGAAGATGCCTCAACTTTTATAATAAAGGCCATATATGAAAAACCCACAGCTAATATCATACTCAATGGTTAGAAGCTGAAAGTTTTCCCTCTTTAGATCAGGAACAAGATAAGGATATCAACCCCTGCCACTTATTCAATGTAGTACTGAAGTCCTAGCCCCAGCAATAAGAAAAAGAAATAAAAGGTATCCAAATTGGTAAGGAAGAAATAAAATTGTCACTATTTGCAGATGACAGAATACTATATAGAGAAAACCCCTAAGAAGCCACCAGAAAAGTATGAGAATAAATGATTCCAGTAAGGCTGCAGGATACAAAATATACAGTAATCCATCATGTTTCTAAACACTAGTATCAAAGTAGCAGAAATTAAGAAAACAATCACATCTATAATTACATCAAAAAGAATAAAATACCTAAAAATAAATTTATAATCAAAGAGGTGAAAATGACCTAAAGTCTGAAAACTAAGACATGGATGAAAAAAAATTAAAGATGACACAAATAAATAGAAAGATATACTATTAAAATGTCCATATTACCCAAAGCAATCTACGGATTCAATGCAATCCCTATCAAAATACCAATGACATTTTTCAAAGAACTAGAATAATCCTAAAATTTATATGGAAACACAAAAGACCCCAAGTAACCAAAGCAATCTTGATAAAGAACAAAGCTGGAGGCACCTGGGTGGCTCAGTCGGTTAAGCATCTGCCTGGTCATGCTCAGGTCATGATCTCAGGGTCCTGGGATCGAGCCCCAAGTTGGTGGGGGACATCCCTGCTCAGTGAGGAGTCTGCTTCTCCCTCTCTCTCTGCCCCTTCCCCAGTCATGCTCTCTCCCTCTCTCACAAAATAAAATCTTAAAAAAAAAAAAAAAAGAACAAAGCTGGAGGTACTATACTCCAGATTTCAAGCTATATTGCAAACCTATGTAATCAAAACAGTATGGTATGGCACAAAAACAGACACAGCGATCAAACAGAACAGAACAGAGATCACAAAAATAAATGCACATATAGCTAATCTATGACAAAGGAGGCAGGAATATACAATGGGGAAAAGACAGTCTCTTTAATAAAACTGGCCCACTACATGCTAAAGAATGAAACTGGACCACTTTCTTACACCACTCACAAAAATAAACTCAAAATGAATTGAAGACCTAAATGTGAGACCTGAAACCTAAAATTCCTGGGAAAAAACATAAGCAGTAAGTTGTTTAACACTGGTCTCAGTGATTATTTTTTGGATCTGCCTCTTCAAGCAAGGACAACAAAAGCAAAAATAAATGGGACTATATCAAAATATAAAGCTTTTGCACAAGGAGGAAACCATCAACAAAATGAAGAGGCAACAACCTACAATATGGGAGAACGTATTCACAAATGATGAATCCAATAAGGGATTAATATCCAAATATATAAAGCATTCATAAAACTCTTTATGAAAAAAAAATCCAACTTAAAAATGGGCATAAGACACGAATGGACATTTCTCCAAAAAAGACATCCACATGGCCAAAAGACCCATAAAAAGATGCCCAACATCACTATCCATCAGGGAAATGCAAATGAAAACCACAATAAGGTATCACCTCACACCTCTCAAAATGGCTAAAATCAACAACACAAGACACAGCAGGTGTTGGAGAAGATGTGGAGAAAAAATAACCCTCGTTCACAGCTGGCAGGAATGCAAACTGGTGCAGCCACTATGGTGGTTCCTTAAAAATTTAAAAATAGAACCACCATAGAACCCAGTAATTCCACTACTAGGTATTAACCCAAAGAAAACAAAAACACTAACTGGAAAAGATCTCCGCACCCCTACGTTCACTGAAGCATTATTTACAATAGCCCAGATATGGAAACAACTTAAGTGTCTATGGAGAGATGAAGAGATAAAAAAAGATGTGGTGTATATGAACAGTAGAATATTATCCAGCCATTAAAAAGAATGCGATCTTACCACCTGTGACAGCACGGATGGACCTAGAGGGTCTCACACTACGCAAATAAAACAGGGATAAGATAAATACCATATGATTTTACTTATATGCGGAATCTAAAAAGCAACTGAACAAACAGAAACAGACTCAAATACAGAGAACTGGTGGTGGCCACAGGGGAGAGGGATGGGTTGATGGACGAAATAGGTGAAGGGATTAAGAGGTACAAACTTCCATTATAAAGTAAGTAAGTCATGAAGATGAGAAGTACACCACAGGGAATCCAGTCATTGAAGAAACACTGTATGGTGAGAGATTGGAACTATACTTATGGTCACCATTGCATAATACACAGAATTGTCAAATCACTATGCTGTGCACCTGAAACTCATGTAACACTGAATTATCAACCAAACTTAAAAATAAACAAACGAATGAATGAATGAATGGATGGCAGTTGAGGAAGAGAGAGACTCAGGAACATGCCCAAGGTCACACAGCCAAAAGGCAAAGCTGAGGTGTGACCAACCAGGGCAGTACGGCCCCACTGTGGTAGTTTTAAAACATGTCTATAAACTTTTGAACAGTCCTATCAAGGGATGGAGTCTAATGCCCCTCCCCTCAAACCTGGGTGGGCTTTTGTAGTCAATTCAAGGAACAATGCAGAAGAAGGGACAATGCTGGGAAACCTAACTGCCACGTGGCCAGGTCACAGAGACCAGAGAGAGGAGGAGGAGGAGGAGGAGAACGATGCCATGCTACCTGAGGAGCCCCAGCTGTCTCAGGCCGAGCTAAGTCTCCCTAGCCCAGCACCAGACAGAAGCCACCTCGGAGATGACATCATCAGCCACCACCATCTGACTGCACGAGAGCTCCCCACCCCAACTGATAACTGCCCAGCTGAGCCCAGTCAACCAGATTTGTGAACAAATGCCTATTTAAAAAGGAAAAAAAAAACACCTTTATGATGATAACGCAAAAACCTTATGATCTCCTTCCACTTAATGAAGAGTAAATCATGCCATATAGTTAATGAACTTACCTGTGTGTGAGCAGCTTCATGTGAAAATCTAGTAACTATGCTGCAAGAACCGTATGAAATGTTTCTGCGTCCTCAACATCGCTGAAGTATTCATTTATTGTGTCTGACACCGTGTGCAAGCCTTGTGTGGAAGCAGTCTACCTTTACATGGGCATAATGATGAAGTTTTCTTACCGTTTTATGACCTTGCTTTCAAAGAATTACATTACCATTCGGTACGCCTCTCCCGTAAACGGGAGAAACCACGTATTAGTCTATCATCACAGGTGTGTTTTTTAAGATGTAACAATGTTTCCAACACTGTATTATGAATATGACTGTAATACTATACAACATAAACATTCTATAATGAATGAGTCATACATTAGTGTTTAGGCTAGTCTACCATAAAGCAACCATATTGCTGCTTCTTTGCTTTCAGTGCATGAATTGTTTGTTATACCTGCAAATGAGTTTTCTTCACATTTTCATTTTTGATGTCTCATGTCAGTAACACATGTAACATCTACAGTACTGATGTCAGTAGTAACAGACAATTCATCCCATAAACAGACAACAGAAACCTTAACCTATATAGAGTTGACAAATACAGGACAGTATGCTAAACATATTTTCTCTTTCTTCTGATTTTATTTATTTTTTCTAGCTTATGGTTATATAAGAATACAGTATATAATCATGCAACATACACAGTATGTGTAATCAACTGTTTATGTTATTGTTAAGGCTTCTGGTCTACAGAATATCAGTAATTAAGTTTTGGATGAGGGGGAAGTTTAGGCAGACTTTCGACTATTTAGGAGGCTGGCACTTGTAAGCCTCAAGTTGTTCAAGACTCAACTGTATTTTCCACATTTTCTATGCTGAACATGTTTTTTGTCAATGAGTATTTGTGGAAACTTTCTGTTAACAATTTTCTACTTGTAAAAGTAACATATTCTCAGGGAAGTGTGTGGGGGGAAAAAGCTTTTAATATTTTGTTTAAAATGCTATGGCATTCTATTAACCATACTGGGTGCTTTAAAAAAATTCTAAGTGAGAAAAACAATGGTCTAAAAAATAATAATAGGGGCAACCTGGGTGGCTCAGTCGTTAAGTGTCTGCCTTCGGCTCAGGTCATGATCCCAGGGTCCTGGGATCGAGCCCTACATTGGGCTCCTTGCTCAGCGGGAAGCCTGCTTCTCCCTCTCCCACTCCCCCTACTTGTGTTCTTGTTCTCACTGTGTCTGTCAAATAAATAAATAAAATCTTTAAAAAAATAAAAAATAATGACAATGTGATTCAATCAGAATTCTATTCTGATATGATGTTTTAAAATTTTTTAAACAAAAAAGCAAAAACAAAATAACTGGGCCTTTCTACCTTAGATAAGCTAACTTTTTTATTCATAAACAAACCCCCATTCATTCAGAAAGTCAGAAGTCCTTTCCAAATCAACATATTGAATAAGAACTCTTTTGAACAACCCTACCCCTCTGAAATGCCATTTGTACTAAGCTTAAAATTAGAAAACTTTCCTCTTTAGATATTCATTCTACAATTAGTTAAGATCTTTTTTTAAATATTTATTTATTAGAGAGAAAGAGAGAGAAAAATCTCTAAGCAGACTCCAGGCTGAGTGCAGAGCCCAGGGTAGGGCTTGATCCCAGGACCCTGAGATCATGATCTGAGCTGAAATCAAGAGTCAGACGCTTAGGGATGCCTGGGTGGCTCAGTCGGTTAAGCATCTGCCTTTGGCTCAGGTCATGATTCTGGGGTCCTGGGATCGAGTCCTACCTGATATCACACTCCTTGCTCAAAAGGGAGCCTGCTTCTCCCTCTGCTTGCCGCTCCCCCTGCTTGTGCTCTCTCTGACAAATAAAGAAAATCTTTAAAAAAAAAAAAGTCAGATTAACCAACTGAGCCACCCAGGCGCCCCAGCTAAAATCCCTTTTTATTAACAGTGGTTCAGGAGGCTCAGTGCATGTTTGTATTATGTGGCTAACATGAGCAGTTCTATACCAAGGGAAGAGCACAGAATAGAACGTAACTTTCAGGTTCTCTTGGTTCAGTTTGAGGAAGCGATATTTTTTCCCTGCCCTCTGATATCCCCTAAGGATCTCCTTAATTCAATTAGACAAACACTACTGAATATCTCCTATGTACCCTGCCACTTTTATAATCAGAAAATCATCTTTGGATAAACGTATTTTCAAAAACTAGGTAGGCCCTCCCCAAACACAGAAGAAATGTAAACCGTTGGTGAAACAAAATTTAAAGGTACCAGAACTGCTTAGGAGTTCAGGAAAAAGACAAGTTCAGATTTAAATTATTTTTGGCATGCAAAGGGAAGGCCAACTGGTTTCCCATTGGCCAGACCTGCTTACTCTCTGTGAGTTAATGCTCAGGAAAGGCCCTAGAAGTCTCTAAGGAACACATTTGGTGATCTGAGATCTAGGAGTACCTAAGAAAAAACAGAAGTTTCTGCATGCCATGTCTGGGACACTGAGAGCAGTTCACTGAGTTTTAATTTCTGAAGTACTCTTCTCTTATCCAACTTATGTATTTTGGACTATGGTGCTTTGAGAGGGGCACAATACTTTATTTTATACACAGTTCAAGTCTCCACAAGAAAATCCTTCTAACCGTTATCAAAAAATATTAAGAAACTGTCTCACCTGCTCAGACTGCGTGAGCTTCATGGCTTCAGAAAGATATGCTGGTTAAAAAAAAAAAGGCACATTAATATGACAGTCATAATCTTGTAATCAACAGGTCAAAGGAAGAGTTTTAGTACTCCTACGACAAAAAGAACTGGTTTTAGAAGCAATTCTGCTACACAGTTATCCTGTTCCTGAACAGAAACAAGGTGGGGATTTTAAGACAGGATTCCTAACTTCTCCAAGAAAGAAGTCAGTGGTAACCAACTGTAGATATTCTCTACCCCATTTTGAAGGGGTTTGTTCTTCAAAATCCTTGTAGATTTCATAATTAAGAAAGTAAAGATGGCCTAATTAGAAATATAGGATCAGGAAGGATTAAAATTAAGCAGGAACCTATCAAAACCCTACTACTCATTTTGATCACAAAAATATCAAGAGACTGATGATTAGTGTCTTTTTACCCACATGAATACCTGGACTATATCATTTTAGCCTCCTACAGAACTTTTATTGAATTATTTCTGAGCTATCCCATCAACCTACCATGAATCAGGTAGTTAAGAGCCATAAGAACCTGTTGACTTATTTATTGTAAGCAAGTTGCTGAGGACAGTATAATGTCTTTTATGAAGACCATTAATCATCAGTAATACATTTCTCTCTGACCTTAGGATCAGTTTCTGGGTGACTTAATTTACTTGGATTTAAAAAGTCACTGTAAAAATCCCTAATTTTCCTCTCTGAGCTACCTTCTAGAAAGCTCAAAGCCAAGTTCTCCTATCAAATAAGCAAGAACTCATGGTGCACTTTGTGAACTATGCTTCCAGGCACTCCTCATTTTATCTTTCTGTGGCTTCCCCATCTGCTTATTTTTAATTACATTTTATATTTTGCTATATTCCTCTCTAAGGCCTTTTATATACTGTGGAACAAAACAGGGTATAAATGACAAGTAATATAATAATAGATCACGCACAGTCTCCATTTTTTATTTCTTGCTTACTATAAACTTTTCAGTGTCTCTCATCCCTACATTAAGTTCCTTTTTGCCTTTTTGCAGATACTACAAGGCAATGTTTCTGTCTTCTTAATTCAAATATTTTAAATGATTTTGTTGTCTGCCAGGTTCTATCATAGTCTTTAAGATACAGATTAACTGGATGGTCTCTCCCCAACAGAAAACAGTTGGTTCTACAGCCTTTGCTCTAGCCATACAAAAATTTTTCTCAACTTTTGCCCTTTATTCCTATAGTAAATCTGAACTACCCTAAACTACCTATTATGTCTGCATACATTTGTGTCCCTGTGTGAACTATAGTTTGCTTTAAATCCACTTTATAAACAAATGGAACAGTTTCATAAAACCAGGCTTAAACCAACTGGACTGCCCTTGTAGAACCTTGAAATCCTAACATGACAGCAGAGGATACCCAAGGACACTGAGTCCCCAAGTACAAAAGAATCAAACAAGAGTCACACTGTCACTTAAACCATGTCCCCTGCTTCAATTTAAAATTTGGGTCTTGGGGCGCCTGGGTGGCTCAGTCGGTTAAGCATCTGCCTTCGGTTCGGGTCATGATCCCGGGGTCCTGGGATCGAGCCCCGTGTCAGGCTCCCTGCTAATAAGCAGGGAGTCTGCTTCTCCCTCTCCCTCTGCCTGCTGCTTCTCCTGCTTGTACACTCTCTTTCTCTCTGTCAAAAATAAAATCTTAAAAAAAAATAAAATAAAAAATAAAAAAATAAAATAAAATAAAATAAAATTTGGGTATTAAGGGGTACTTAGCTGGCTTAGTCAGTAGTGTGTGACTCTTGGATCGCAGGATTTTAAGTTCAGCCCCACGTTTGGTGTAAATCACTTAAAAACAAAAATCTTAAAAATATGTACTCATAAATAAAATAAATTTGCTCTTTTCACTATTTGTGAAAAAAACTTAGGGAAGTGGACTGTGTAAGACTACAAGTAAGAATTCTAACGACTGAGCCACCAGGCACCCCTAACCACGCCAATTTTCAAACTAGCATTACATTCACAACTCCACTCTAAAACACAAGGCTATTTTTTTTTTTAAAGATTTTATTTATTTGACAGAGAGAGACACAGCGAGAGAGGGAACACAAGCAGGGGGAGTTGGAGAGGGAGAAGTAGCCTTCCCGCTGAGCAGGGGGCCCATTGCGGGACTCCATCAATCCCAAGAATCGATCCCAAGAATCATGGCCTAAGCCGAAGGCAGACACTTAACAACTGAGCCACTCAGGCGCCCCACAAGGCTATTTTTAACCAAGTCTGAACTCCAAATCAAATCAGCTCAGTGGGATTAACTAATCACACTTAAATTCTATCTCCCTCATTAGAGCTAATGGGATCCAAAAGGCTGCCTTTATCTTTTCTACTCCTGAGAATGTGGCAGACTGCAGATACTGAGAAAGTAGGAAGGGGCGTGTAAAGCCCAACATCAATCTTAACTCCTCAAATAAAGACAGGGATGTAGAGGGTATCTGGGTGGCTCAGTCGGTTAAGTGTCTGCCTTCGGCTCAGGTCCTGATCCTGGGGTCCCAGGACGGAGTCCCACATCGGGCTCCCTGCTTCTCCCTCTGACCCTCCTCCCTCTTGTGCTCTCTCTCTCAAATAAATAAATAAAATCTTTAAAAAAAAAAAAAAGACAGGGATGTAAGTTAGGAATTAAGGAGACCTTTCTCCCTTTTATATACTCAATCTCCTACTGCTCAATGCACAACATATGCTGGTCACTCCATTGTATTATATTTTATATACATGTAACCACAACCACTGTGGGTTATTTAATCAAAGGTATGATTTCAGTGGCATTCATGCACAACATTTTTTTTTAAAACATTTTCTTTATTTGACAGAGAGAGAGAGAGAGAGAGGGAGTACAAGCAGGGGTAGTGGCAGGCAGAGGGAGAAACAAGCTGCCCACTGAGCAGGGGCTTGATCCCAAGACCCTGGGATTATGACCTGAGCTGAAGGCAGACCCTTAACTGCCAAAGCCACCCAGGCGCCCTACACAACACTGTTTTTGTTTTTTTTTTAAATAGTGTAGTACATTGTCTTTTCTGTAAGGTGACTATAAATTTAACAATTTGATTCACAACAAAATATGGTTTATGAAAGATTTAAAGAGCACTAGCTGCCAAGTTTAATTTTGTATAAAGGTCTCCATGAAACTCACCATAAAAATTCACAAAGACTTACAGGGTACATATTGGGCCCCCAGCCTTACTGCTGAAGGGGTACACTTCAGTGGCAAAACTAATTCTTTTAAAAATAAGACTTGAAATTTTCTCTGAAAATCACAGGCGTGTAGGCAAAAATCACTGACATAAAAGAACTTAGTCAAACCAGTATCCACCATGTGGTCTGTATTCCAGCACTAAGGCAACACTGGAGGGTACACTCTGCCAAGAAACAACATGGTTTTAATCATTACAGTGGCCTAGAAGGAAAAAAAATAGTGTCTTCCTCGCTCTAAGAAAGGTGGCCTATTTTGAATGTAGCATGAGTAAAACACTCCCTCCCCGAAGTTTTTAGGTTCGTTAATCAGCCAACAGAAACCAGTCTTTACAAAACAGACCCCAAAAATCTATTTCTGAGTTCAACATATGCTAAACTGCAACTGACTGGGATAAAATAACTGTTTGATAAGAAGTCATTAATTCTAAACTTCATATCTAAAAGAAAGCGATCATCAGCATGATACCATAGGCATGAACGTACAGATGAAATATTCAGAAAGAAGCTAAACAAAGAGTATTACCAGCATCTCAGAAAACAAATTCAGTGAAAACTAATCAGTTAAAATTTAGTTATTACTTTCATAACCCAAAACGGCTATTTGAAATTCATTTTCCATAACAACTAAGATAAAGTGGTAGACTTCTTGCAATCACTTCTACCTTTAGGAATCTTTGGATTCAGAAAGCTGTGTCCACAGTCATTTACCAGTATGGCATATGCAACCTTCATGGTTTAGGAAGACTAGATTAGGAGGAACTACGAAATCCAACATACTCACATGAAAAGTAATCCAAACCGATATTCTGGTGGGTCAGTAGTGTCAACCTTGTATATGCAGGGCAACACCACATCATTACTACTGTGACTTTCGTTCTGAATAAATTGTTGAGATGGCTGGAGAAAAGAAACTGCCCTCCAGTTTTAGACTCAGTATTTCTTTAGAAGAATACTCACCTGAAGCCTTTTTGTGACAAGAAATAGCCTCTTCGTATTTCCCTGCAGCTAATAAACGATCTGCTCGTCTGCTCTGTTGATGAGCCTAGAAGAAAAACATTCCCAAATTCCTCTGAATTATATAAAAAGATATGACTTAAAAAATTTTTTGGGGGGCGCCTGGGTGGCTCAGTCGGTTAAGCGGCTGCCTTCAGCTCGGGTCATGATCCCAGAGTCCTGGGATCAAGCCCCACGTTGGGCTCTCTGCTCAGTGGAAAGCCTGCTTCTCCCTCTCCCTCTGCCTGCCTCTCTGCCTACTTGTGCTCTCTCTCTCTCTGTCAAATAAATAAATAAAATCTTTAAAAAAAAATTTTTTTTTTGGACAAGATAAATGATGCCCTTTTTTCCCACACATCAAACCATTACAGCTATATCGGTAAGAAATCTAATGGATAGCTCCTTGAGGTGTAGCATCTGAAAGGATTGGCAACTTTTCTCAACTCTACCAATAAACCATTCGTTTCACACCAGGCACTTAACTACTTCAGTGACTCACATTCTTCCACTCTTCAGAGATTAACCAAGAGTTATAATCACAGATTGTTACCTAAAATGTATATTGAATTGATTTTTAACAACCTTTCAAAACAAGTCATCTTGTGGATCCTTTCACTAGTTTGTATTGTTCAAGAACTAAAATCAGGAAATTTCCAGAAAAGTCAAGCTTCTCTTACATCAACTCATTCTTCCCTTCCAACATTACAGTTACTATTTGTTTTTAAGATAAAAATTTGCACACTGTACAGTTGAAGAATTAACTATACAAAAAATTTTTTTAAGATTTTATTTTTTTATTTGACAGAGAGAGACAAAGCGAGAGAGGGATTGCAAGCAGGGGGAGTGGGAGAGGGAGAAGCAGGCTTCCCGCTGAGCAGGGAGCCCGGTGCGGGGCTCGATCCCAGGACCCAGGGATCATGACCTGAGCCGAAGGCAGAATGAGCCACCCAGGCGCCCCTGACTATACAAATATTTAATATTACAGGGATTTCTTTTTCAGGTACCACTGACCAAAACAACAAACTCAGAACTTCTGAAAGCAAATGACTAAAGTGCCCCCGAATGTAAAGGAAAATCAATTAATAAGTAGTAACTGGCCTCTTCGCATCTGTGCTACACTTTCTAAGTTCCTACAACTTTATATATTTCCCTTTCTGACATAAGGACGTCCAGCAGACCCCTGGGGCCACATATCTCACCTAAGGTTATACAATTAGCAGCAAAGAAGAAAGAAATGATCAACTCATAATTCTTCTAACTAGTGTAGTTTTCCTCACAAACTCACAGATGATTTAGCAAAGCTTCTTAAGAAAGAGGTGAAAAGCACTGCACACATGTCCGCAGCAGCGTTAGTCACAGCAGTCAGAACATGGAATCAAGAGATCAGCGGAGGAACAAAATGCAGTACAGACACACACACACACACACACACACACACACGGGAATTCGTATTCAGCCTTGCAAAGGAAGGAAATTCCAACACATGCTACAACATGGATGAACTCCGAGAACATTATGCTAATAATAAAATAGAAAATAAGCCAGTTACCAAAGACAAATACGTATGATCCCACTTATATGGGTACCTAATGTAGTCAAACTCATAAAAACAGAAAGTGAAATAGTGGTTGACAGGGGGTGGCAGGAGAGAAAAGTGAGGAGTTGTTGAAGGTGTAGAGTTTCAGTTTTGCAAGGTGAAAGGTTCTGGAGACCTGTTGCACAACAAGTGAATATACTTGCTACTATACTGTGTACTTAAAAATTATAGAGCATAGTTTATGCTATGTGTGCTTTACCACAATTTAAAAAAATTTTAAGTTTATTTATTTTTCCAGTAATCTCTATACCAAATGTGGGGCTTGAACTCAGGACCCCGAGATCAAGAGTCACATGCTCTTCCAACTGAGCCAGCCAGCCAGGCACCCCTTTACCTCAATGTTTTAAGAAGGCAAAAAGCAAATCTGTACCGTCAGGTGTAAAGTGACTTAACTTGAATGTTTTTCAAAAACTGTGCCACAGATGCCTCACAAAAATACTTCAGAGAATCAGTTTTGCAACGGAGATTAGAAATATTCTGGGCATGTTTGCAAATTATGCTCAATCTAAAACAGAGGTGAAGACAAAAGTAGAAAACAGCACTCCTGGCAATGCTTGCTGTTTACATTTCCCTTCTATTTTTGTAAGCAACACTCTTTAAAAGCAAGATCATCTGGGCGCCTGGGTGGCTCAGTCGTTAAGCGTCTGCCTTCGGCTCAGGTCATGATCCCAGGTTCCTGGGATTGAGTCCCACATCGGGCTCCCTGCTCCGCGGGAAGCCTGCTTCTCCCTCTCCCACTCCCCCTGCTTGTGTTCCTGCTCTCGCTATCTCTCTCTGTCAAATAAATAAAATCTTTAAAAAAAAAAAAGCAAGATTATCCATTTCAACTGTTTCAGAGGCTTTTTATTCTTCAAATAATAACTAAACTTTCTCCCCTAAGCCTCAATTTATTCCTGAAAATAATAATGGGTAAAAGAAATGACTATATGTTCTGAACACAGGAGTATTTTACAGTACCCAGAAATGATACAGATCTTTTGGGAAGAGACTACACATGAAGAAAGCTAAATTATGATCAACACAATTTCTCTAAGTAATGTTTTCTGATAATGTAGTTAAAGCAAGTGGCACTCTATCAACAAGGCTCTAAGTCTTTTTCTAAAAGGAAAAAAGGGGTCAATCTTTAGGTGCCTTAACCTTTCTGAGCTTTGTAAGAAAAGCCATACATAAGAGACAAACCTGCTCTGAAATTCCAAACTACCTCCTAACTATGCATGGCAAAGTGCAGATCCATCCCTACCATGAACCCAGGGCTCTGGACTCAAGTTTTGGCTTTCCCACTAACTAGTTAAATTACTTCATCCTTCAGGCTCTGTAAAATGATAGATATGGACCAGACTGGTGCTTAAGTTTTAATGGAATACAAATCACCTGGGGATCTGGTTAAAATGCAGACTGATTCTGTAGGTCTAGAGCAGGTGCAGGTGAAGCAGCTGGCTCCTGGACACACACTGAGAAGCAGGGATGAGATGCTCTCTGAGGTCACCTTGCTCTGATGCTGCATCTGTGTCTCTGATGACATTAACCACTTTCTACTTCGTACTATACTTATGAAGCTCCCTAATTCAACTTCAAGCTCCACAGTAACAGAATAAATTGTTTCTTGAACACCAAAGAAAAAGTTCTCCAGTGGTGAGAACAGTATCTCCTACTCCTCTTGAACTCACTAAAACCTCCCCATGTAAAGTCCAATCTCTGATCACTCTGCCAATTCAGGAGTCACAGCTCATTTAAAAACAGACACCTGGGGTGCCTGGGTGGTTCAGTCGTTAAGCGTCTGCCTTCGGCTCAGGTCATGATCCCAGGGTCCTGGAATCGAGCCCCACATCGGGCTCCCTGCTCAGAGGGGAACCTGCTTCTCCCTCTCCCACTCCCCCTGCTTGTGTTCCCTCTCTCACTGTGTCTCCGTCAAATAAATAAATAAAATCTTTAAAAATAAATAAGTAAATAAATAAAAACACACACACCTACTCTAGGTCATTTGGCATCACAGCAATCAAATTCCCTATTAAAAAAAAAAATACAGTTCCTACTAAGTTCTTGTTAGACACCCAGCAAGCCCAGACTCCATACAGAGCTTGACTGCTTAGGTTCAACTCTCAGCTTGAACATTTACTAGACACATGAAATTGACTTTCTTAACTTTCTGCCTCAGTTTTCCCATCTCTAAAATGAGAGTATTGTAAAAATTAAACTAGTTAAAAGACAACAGAAGTCTTGGTGGTACTTGCCATCAAGTTCACAATGTAGTTGGGGAGACTAAACTGTTTTTTTTTTCCTAGCTGAAGATATTATAGGAAATTTATTTTGGTAATACTTCTTATTTATTTATTTATTATTGATACTTCTTTTTTTTTTTTTAAAGTAGGCTCCATGCTGGGGCTTGAACTCACAACCCTGCGATCAAGAGTCGGACACTTAACCTACTAAGCCACCCAGGCACCCCAATACTTCTTATTTTTAAAACAATTTTTAGGGCGCCTGGGTGGCTAGTTGGTTAAGCGACTGCCTTTGGCTCAGGTCATGATCCTGGAGTCCCGGGATCGAGTCCCGCATCAGGCGCCCTGCCCAGCAGGGAGTCTGCTTCTCCCTCTGACCCTCTTCCCTCTCATGCTCTCTATCTCTCATTCTCTCAAATAAATAAATAAAATCTTTAAAAAAAACCAATTTTTAAAGATCCTGTTAAGTTAAAATTAATCTCTTTACTGTTCTTGGTAGAATCACAGCCATTAAACATACTAAGTCTATAAATAAGTTTCTTTGGTAATTCAAAATAAAACAGGAACAAGAAGCAACTGAAATGGAAATACTGGTTGAGAGATTCTAAAAGCAGTCTGGGCAGTGATATATTTTAATTCTGATAACATGGGGGGGTTTTTGGCCAAGTATTTCAAAATGCACTGATTTATGGAAAAGGCTGTTATCTCAATATTTCATATTCATTAAGAAAGGGTAAAGACACTCCAGGTCTTTATGAATGGTTTCACTAACAAGTCAAAAAATGTTTAAGCCAAGAATGCATCTATTTTGGCTACTAAACCAAACAAATTAAGCTTAAATTTTATTTATCTTTTTCTTAAAGTATCAATCCTGGCCAGGAAACTGTTAGGCAGAAAAGGCAACATAACACTCTTCAAGAGCTTCAACTCCATTAACCCATCTTCATCTCCCTTGCTGATAAGACAAATGAGCTAAATTTTTTGTCTGTTTTAACCCTCTGGATTTCTTATAAAAGTGTATATAAATCTTTCATAAAAATCAGTGTTTTCCAAAACAACAGAAACAGACTCATAAACACAGAGAACTGGTGGCGGCCAGAAGGAAGAGGGGTGGGCTGATGAACAAAATAGGTGAAGAGAATTAAAAGATACAAACTTCCAGTTATAAAATAAGTCACAGAGATGAAAAGTACACTATAGTCAATAACAACATAACAATGTTGTGTGGTGACAGATGGTGACTATTTATGGTGAGCACTGAGTAATGTATAGAATTGTTAAATCACTATGTTGTACACCTGAAATTAATATATAACACTATGTCAACTATACTTCAAAATAAAAATAAAAAATTAGTCTTTTCTGTCCTGATTATCTTTCCCATTCTGATACATCACAGTTAACTAATCATTAGTAGTTGCTTCCCACAGGATATTTTCTTTTCTAATTCAGGTATAGTTGACATGTATATTCGTTTCAGGTGTACATGACTTGATATTTGTGTATATTGGAAAATGATCACTACAATAATTTAACATCATACACCATACATTATTACAAAAAACTTTTTTTTTTTTTAAGAGGTGGGGAGCAGAGGGAGAGGGAGAGAGAGCATCTTAAGCATGACCGTGAGATCATGACCTAAGCTGAAATCAAGAGTCGGATACTTAACCAACTGAGCCACCCCACTGCCCCAAAACTTTTTCTTCAGATGAAGACTTTTAAGATCTACTATCTTTGCAACTTTCAAATACGCAATACAGTGTTATTAGCAACAGTCACCATGCTATACATTATATCCCAGGACTTATTTATAACTACAAGTTTGTACCTTCTGACCTCCTCCATCTATTCTGACCACCTCCTCATCGCCACTTAAGGCAACTATCAATCTGTCCTATGAGCTTGGTTTTTGGTTTTTTTCTCTTTGCCTTTTAAGTTCCATATGTAAGTAAAATCACACATTATCTGTCTTTCTCTGACTTCACATAGCATAAAGCCGCCTGTGTCCATTCATTTTGCCATAAATGGGAAGATTTCATTTTGTGTGTGTGTGTGTGTGTGTGTGTGTGTGTGTGTGTGTGGCTAAATAATATCCCAATGTATAAGTACCACATCTTTATCCATTCATCCATCAATGGAAACTTAGGCTGTTTCCGTATCTTGGCTATTACAAATAATGCTTCAATGAACATGGGGTCCATAGATCTTTTCAAGTTAGTGTTTTCATTTTCTTCAAATACCCAGAAGTGGAACTGTTGGATCATAAGGTAGTTCTATTCTTAATTTTTTGAAGAACCTCCATACTGTTTTCCACAGTGGCTGCACCAATTTGCATTCCCACCAGTAGTGCACAAGGGTTCTCTTTTTTTCACATCCTAGCCAACAATTGTCACTTCTAGTCTTTTTGATATTAGCCATTCTAACATGGGTAAGATGTATCTCACTGTGGGTCTGATGTGCATTTCCTGATGATCAATGATGTTGAGTATCTTTTCATGTACCAGTTGGCCATCCACATGTCTCCTATAGAAAAACGTCTATTTGGGGTGCTTGGGTGGCTCAGTCGGTTAAGTGTCTGCCTTCATCTCAGGTTATGATCTCAGGGTGCTGGGACTGAGTTCTGCGTCGGGCTCCCCGCTCAGGAGGGTATCCTACTTCTCCATCACTCATGCTCTCTTCCTCTAATAAATAAAACCTTAAAAAAAAAAAAAAGGGAATAATGTCTACTCAAATCCTCTGCCCATTTTTTTTTAAAGATTTTATTTATTCATTTGACAGAGAGAGAGAGCACAAGCAGGGGGAGTGGCAGGCAGGAGAGGGAGAAGCAGGCTCCCTGAGGAGCAGGGAGCCCGATGAGGGGCTCGATCCCAGGACCCTGGGACCATGACCTGAGCCAAAGGTAGACGCTTAACAAACTGAGCCACCCAGGTGCCCCCCTCTGCCCATTTTTTAATTGGACTGTTTGCTTTTCTGCTATTGAGTTATATGAATTCTTGATACATTTTAGACATTAACACCTTATCAGATGTATGATTTGCAAATATTTTCTCCCATTTATTTTGTCGATGATTTCCTTTGCTGTGCAGCTTATTAGTTTGATGTGGTCCCACACAATTATATTTTCTTGATATTCTTTGTTGATTCAGTTATTTTCTTTGCTTCTCTATCAACTGTAGTAAGCAGATTCTGATGTAGCTCCCAATGACCCCTGCCTTCTGGTATTCACACGCTTATGTAATCTCTTCCCCTCTAATGTGTGCTAAACCTAGTGACTTGCATCTAAGGGAACAAAATATAGCAAAGGTGGTGGATGTTGCTTCTATGATTAGTTTACAAAAGACTGTCACTTTCATCTTGGTAGCACTTTCTCTCCCTTGCTCACTTTAATGACGCCACCAGTCCTGTTGTGAACTGCCCTATGGAAAGGCTCACATGGAAGAAACTGAGGGTAGTCTGCCAACAACCAGCAAGGAACTGAATCCAAAAGCTGATTACAAAGCCTTCAAGGAATTAAATCCTACCATCAACCATGTGAGTGAGCACGGAAGTAGCTCCTGCCCCCGTGGAACCTTCAAATGGGACTGCAGCCCCAGATGACACCTTGAGGGCAGTCTTGAGAGACCCTGTAGCAAAAGACCCAACTAAGCCATGCCCTTATTCCTGCCTCAGAGAAATTGTGAAAAAACAAATATGTGTTATTTTAAGCTCCTAAATCTTGGAATACTTCACTGAATAAGTCACATACTAATAGTATGGCATCTTTGTCTTTCATTATAAGCTGCCTCAAACTCTTAGAAAAAAATTTTTTTAAGTAAACTCTACACCCAATGTGGGACTTCAACTCACAACCCAAGATCAAGAATCACATGCTCTACTGACTGAGCCATCCAGGCACCCCTAGAAATAGATGTTTAAATAGGGAAAGCAGTGACTGGCCAATCTTCATGAGGTTGTGATACTCATCACTGAGTAGCGAGTATTAGATTTCATGATACTACAATCTCATATTAAAGTACTTTCTGGCATTTAGGGTTTACAATAAACTGATGTAATTTTGTTGAGAACCTCTTGAATTCTCATGGAGATTTAGATTTATGATCCAGCTATGAGGGAGTAGCTAGCATTGGCTTACCTCCAGCTGTAGACAATTACAAAGCTGGATACAATATATAAAAAAAAGTTTATAGACACTGAACAAAAAAGTAACAGAAGGCTACATTTTCAAGAAAAGGGAAAAGCACAAGGTGAGAACTACATTCACCTGGCTTTCTTTCTGAGAGCGCTTTCCAAAATGTATTGCAGAAAAATAAAACCCCCAAGCAGACGGCAGTATCTAATTGGGAAGGAGGGATGGGGACTGGAGTCAAAAGGCTGGAATTTGAGGAGGGTCCAGGATTGGAGGGAACTGCAGTGAAGAAGACAACCTAAAAATAGGCATAAAAAATCCTCTCAGGGGACACCTGGGTGGCTCAGTCGGTTAAGCGTCTGCCTTCGGCTTAGGTCATGATCCCAGGGTCCTGGGATCGAGCCCCACATCGGGCTCCCTGCTCAGCAGGGAGACTGCTTCTTCCCCTGCTTGTGCTCTCTGTCTCTCTCTGACAAATAAATTAAAAAAAATTTTTTTTAAATCCTCTCAGGTCCTTACCAAATGCCTAAGCTGCACGTGCAAAGGGTATAACTCCAGGAGGCCTAGCAGACACTGTGCAGACATTTCCAAAGCCACACAACATTGGGGAGACAGGTTGCAGTTTAGGCTGGACAGACTACAGTAAGCCTGGTGAACACCAGAGCTTTCAGTTCATACCCCAGGAAGGTCAGCCCTGGGACTAAGGATCACACTCTAGGCATTATGGGTAAAACTAAAATAGGCCCACCCTAATAAAGCCTAAAAACCAAATTTAGGACTAGATCATGGTGATCTGCCTGTATTTTAACTGCCAACGAGAACAAAATACTCCTTAGAGGAAAATTCCTATTTCAGTCTCTACAACACATCATCCACAATGCATGACATACAATAAACTTACTAAGCATGTGAAGCTGGAAAAAGTGACTGATAATAAAGAGAAAGACAACAGAAACAGACGTAGAGATAATCCATATATTGGAATTAACATCAAGGAACTCAAAGTAACTATGCTTCAGGAATTAAAGAAAATACAGAAGACACAACAGATGAAAACTAGAGATGTGGGACAAAAGTTCTGTAAGAATTGGGACCTTGTCCCATTCACTGTTGAATGCTTGAGGTCCAGAACAGTATCTGAGGAGAGAGTACTTACTCATAGTTGTTGGGTTAGCTGGATGAGGGAATGAATGCTAAGTTGCATGGAAGGATGGGAGATTGGTAAATGTTGACATAATATTACTGTATTTCAGAAAAATATCAGAATAAAACTGCATCAAAATCTAAAATAACTATACATATATACAAAGAAAGAATTGGTCCTTGATGCACTTATTTCATTCACTATTTCATCCAACAACCAATCTCCAGCGCATTTTAACCAGAATTTTCCTACTCCCTCTTGAGTACAAATGAAAGTCCAATACAACAAAATGTTCTAAAACATTTACAGAAAGTAAAACAGCTTCAGATTTAGTAGTGTCTTACTGTATGCCCTATACAAATTCCTCCCTTCCTGAATCCTCCTCAGAAACAGCCAACACTTTACACATAATCCCACTCCTCTCTGTTAACACGGCTCTTCTTCCTCAGTAATCAAACAGGATTCTTGTGGAAGTTGCCATATTCTTATATTACCTCGTCCCCTGGACACCTAAAGAATTTGTTCCACTAGATTTTCAAGCTTAGGAACAGAGAGTCTGTCAAGAAAGTTTTAAGTGGTTGTAACTAATGTGACATTCAGAAATTAACCAAATAATGTAAGTCTGCAGAGAGAAGTAGAGCAGTCAAGCCTGAAGAGGCAGAGGGAGAATCTGATTATCTGTGAGCCTCAGGTCCCATATGTTCTTAGACCCACCTACATTGTAGCCCTGCCTTTCCTGCACCTTTCTTTTGATTCCAATAAATTATCCCTTTTGGCATTAGCTAATCTTAAATGGCTTTCATCACCTGCAACCAGTGAAAATCCTAACTACAACTAGATTACTTAGTGACTGCCCCCACCAAGAAGTACCTCCTACTTCCACATACTAACTGCTTTAAAAATACAGATTCAATATTGTCTTTTTTCCCAAAGGAAAACAGTATTACCTTCTATTACTTTTCACGTATTTATTTCTGTGTCCTTGGGGAAAGCTGTACGTAAAGATGACAAGAGGAACACCATAACAAACACGATACCAAAAAGGCAGAGGAAAATGTAATGTCCTCTTGAACCCTGTGGTAGGGTCTTCAATAGAGAGCAAAGGAGAAGCTGCATTTACTCTCCCTTCCCCCAATAAATTCACTGTAAGTCTCCTACAGGCAAGTAGTATCTCCTAACAGTAAAGTAAGTACTGAATTGACCTGTCAAACTAATGTAATTATACTTACGATAACTGCTCAAGTGTTAGAGAAGTCCGAGACCTGTTTTTGATTTTAAGTCTAAGGATCAATTTCTCCCACATGCAGCTCTGCTGCATCTTTTTTCCTACTTCCTTTCCAGTGTAGCTTACTTTTCTTCAGAACCGCCACCATCTGCTGTGAAGACAAACTGTAGGATACAATCCACCAATGAGCTGTGAAATCAATTTAGTGGGTCAAAACCAGCATTTTAAAAAACCTAATAGTAAATATTAGAGTAAATATTTAAGCTCTAATAGTAAATGTTAGGGCTTAAAAAACCTAATAGGAAACATTATATAGTAAATAATAGTAAATATTACTCTAAAAGTTTTAAAAAATATTTGTAACAGTAAATATTAGGGTTTTGTTTTGGGTGAAATTTATGAGAGCCCCTGCATTTTGCACAATTTCAAGAGGCATATGCATAATGTGGCAGCTCTGCAGTAATATACACATATCTATGTGTGTACTGGTCATTACATAAAAATCTCACTGTGGATCACAGTCAAAACAAATGGGCAAACACTGATCTAACAGTAAGATCACTATTTTAATGAGAATCTTGCTTTCAAAACCCATTATCACATTTACTTGGCATTTTAATTGTTCATCAGTAAAATGGGGAAATATACAGCTACGAAAAAGATAAATAATACAGTTTACCCTTGAACAACATTGGTTCAAACTGCACAGGTCCACTTATACGTGGATTTTTTTTTTCCAGTAAATACAGTGTAGTACTGTAAAGTATTTTCCTTATGATTTTAGTATTTTCTTTTCTCTAGTTTACTGTAAGAATATGGTAAATACATACACAAAATATGTGTTAATGAACTGTTTATGTTATTGGTAAGACTTTCAGTCAACAGTAGGCTATTAAGCCTTCAGGGAGTTGGGAAAACTGGACAGCAACATGCAAAAGAATGAAACTGGACCACTTTCTTAAACACTATACACAAAAACAAATTCAAAAGGGATGGAAGACCTAAATGTGAGACAGGAAACTATCAAAATCCTAGAGAACACAGGCAGCAACCCCACTGACATCAGTCATAGCAACTTCTTACTAGACACATCTCCAGAAGCAAGGGAAACAAAAGGGAAAATGAACTACTGGGACTTCAAGTAAACAGTCAACAAAACTAAGAGGCAACCTTCAGAATGGGAGAAGATATTTGCAAATGACATATCTGAGAAAGGGTTAGTCCAAAATCTATAAAGAACTTATCAAAATCAACACCCCAAAAACAAATAATCCCAGTTAAGAAATGGGCAGAAGACATGAATAGATATTTTTCCAAAGAAGACATCCAGATGGCCAGTAGACACATGAAAAGATGCTCAACATCACTCATTATCAGGGAAATACAAGTAAAAACTACAGTGAGGTATCACCTCACACTTGTCAGAATGGCTAAAATTAACAACACAAGAAGTAACAGGGGTTGGTGGGGATGTGGAGAAAGGGGAACCCTCTTGCACTATTGGTGGAAATGCAAACTGGTGCAGCCACTCTGGAAAACAGTATGGAGGTTCCTCAAAAAGTTAAAAATAAAACTAACCTATGACCCAGCAATTGCACTACTAGGAATTTATCCAAAGGATACAAATATAGTGATTCAAAGGAATAATGCATGTCAATATTTATAGCAACATTATCACAATAGCCAAATTATGGAGAGCCCAAATGTCCATCGACTGGTGAATGGATAGAGAAGATGCGGTATATATATATATATATATATATATATATATACACACACACACACACACACACACACACACACATACACACACACACACACACATACAGTGGAGTATTAAGTCATCAAAAAGAATGAAATCTTGCCATTTGCAATGACGTGGATGGAACTAGAGAGTATTATGTTAAATGAAATAAATCAGAGAGAGACAAATATCATATGATTTCACTCATATGTGGAATTTAAGAAAAAAACCCAGATGAACATAAGGGAAAGAAAAAAGGAGGGAAGCAAACCATTAGAGAGATTCTTAACTACAGAAAACATAGAGGGTTGCTGGAGGGTAGGTGGGTGGCGGGGGGGGGGGGGTGTGGTGGACTAAGTGACAGGTATTAAGGAGGATACTTGTTATGACTGAGCAATGGGTGTTATATGTAAGTGATGAATCACTAAATTCTACTCCTGAAACTAACAGTACACTATATGTTAACTAGAATTTAAATAAAAACTTGAAACATTAATAAATAAGACTATTAGGGTCATGGAAACAGAAATATTTAAGTTTATGTAAATACTGGTAAAATAACAGAAGCATATTTAAATTATGTTCTCATGTATTAATAATATTCTTTATGGGGGGGTGCCTGGGTACCTCAGTCCGTTGAACGTTAGACTCTCTTGATTTCAGCTCGGGTCATGATCTCAGGGTCGTGGCATTAAGTCCCACATCAGGCTCTGCATTCAGCAGGGAGTCTGCGTGAGATTCACTCTCCCTCTCCCTCTGCCCGTCACCCGCCCCCCAAATAAATAAATCTTAAAAAAAATTATTTATGATTATTGTTGAATATACAGAAAATGTAGAAATAATAAAGGAATATTCAGAAATTTAAGGAAGGTATAATTTTATAAATAAAAATTGACATTATAATCACAAAAAGTCTTTGGGGAGTCAAAAGTTATACATGGAGTTTTTGACCACACAGGAGGCTGGAACCCTTAATCCTCACATTGTTCAAGGGTCAACTATAAATGTAAAGTGCCGGATGCCAATCCTAGCACTTAGTAATTGTTGGGTAAGTCTTAGTGCTCTACCACCTTTCCCCAGAGTGCTTCCATTGGGCCCAACATAGCTGTGACAGGATGAACTTGAAATTTTTTAGGGCAACAAGGAGGTGGTTTAAAACAGCCTCTTTTTTACCTTAAAAGATTTTACTGCCACCATAAGTAAGATGGGATAATTATAAAGGCTCCAGGTATGTACAAGGCCATTCTCTGGAACCCATACCTGATTCCTTGTCTTAGAAGAGAAATAACCACTCTAGAGGGAAGCTCAGTTACTCAACAAAACATTCTCGGCACTTAATAGAGCCAAACACATACAACTGTGGCCACATAGTCACATGGACCCTGTCCTTAAGAGTTTGCAGAGTAGGTAAACAAAGCATGAGCAACAGTCATGTGTAAATTAAGGTCTGACATCACTTCCCAAATAGGCAGTAAACAAATCAAAGAACTACAAATTATCTCACGCAAGTTTTGACATTTGCTACCAGCACTCACTTTGACAAAATTAAATGGAAATGCCTAAATATACTCTAAGTAACTTTACAAGTTATAATTTTTCTATATTAAGAATTGACCAAAGAAAAAAACTGATAAAACTTATTTAGTCCAAAGACTAGTTATTCCTCTGCCCCCAGCAATGGAAATAATTTAGTTTTTCTTTTGACCAATTTCAAAAACCAGAGAACTAGAACACAGTATCTGTATTATATATTTAAATGACTATTTTTGAACCAATCTCTTCTGTATCTTAAAAATCTACTGCCAGGAAATAAGCACATAAGGTCCCTACTGCAAACCTTCCATAAAAGAATCAATACTAAAGCAAAGGCACTAATGACACAGAATCCACAATTCAATATAAATAAGGACCATACTGAAATGAAAATGGTGAGTACTGTACATTAATTCAGAACTATTGTTAGAAAAGGTCATGATATTAAAATAAGCTGTGATCCACCAATCTAAGTAATTACTTAATTTCTCTCAGTCTAGGCTTATTTTTCTGTAAAACTGGGAAGCAGTTCTTCCTAAATTCCAAGGATGCTCTGAGGACACATAATTATAAACCTAGGTACTGTTATAAGTCCTTATACAACAAATCTGGACTACACTATAATGTCATTAGAAAAAGCATATATAAACTACTGGGATTTTCACAGGCACTCATTATATCATAGCACTGAGAACTATTTCTCACGTTTAGTCAACTGGAACTAAGTTGGTTAACTGCTAACATAAAAAAAAGTGATAGTCTTAAAAAAAAACAAACCATCTTTTAAAACTGAGTGACAAATTCAGAGGCCTCTCATTGGTACTTAGCAGTTAATAATTCAAGTAAATGTTAATCTCTGTCCCACTGTTATCTTCCAATAAACAGCTAGGCTAGAACTCAGATCTTTCAAATCTCAATCGGTTTAAGAATTCAAGATGCCAAATTTCTGATACTTGTCCACGTATATTTTATGGCTGGATTATGGAACTATGCTAGCCTGCTTGACAAGGCTCTCGCCCAAATTCTCCTCTATAGAAAGATAATACTACTGTCACCATTTAACTAATTTTTCCTAAACTGGTGATTCTGCGGCTCCATCTACAACTGTCACCCAGCTCCAGTCTTCTCATAAGCTACCACACAGTAGTGGGGCAGTTGGCTGGTGTTATGTTGCAGCCTCTAGCCAAATAAAGTGACGCTAACTGGAACTGAACCAATGGTCATTTTGCAAGGACACTTGAACTTTGAAGCACTCTGTAAATTGCTGGTTATTTCTAATAATATTCCTGTGAAGTTTAGTATTGAGCCATCTATTATATTTCACTGTAAACTATGTCACCTTAAAAACAAAAAAAGTGCAAGATATATCCTTGGTTTTTAAAAACTCACAAATCTTGTCCAATTCTTTTTAAGTGTAAACAACTCTTACCAATGGGGGCAGGCTCAACTTAAAACTGGGAGGCGCTTCTCAGAGCAGCTAACCTGGCATCGGTCATTTGGGAACAACAGCTATAGGTCCTAGAATCTTAGGCTTTTCAAGCGCAGCAAGCCCAAGCCTTCATTTTACAAATGAAATTTTTAATTAAGAGCTTATGGTCTGATTACTATAATAGCTTACTCTTACATTGTACTAGGTACAATGTAAGCCCTTTACACCTATTTACTCCTTTAATCCTCACAACAAACCAGAAACAAACCTCACCAGGGTGAGGTCAACTAATTTGCCCAAGGTCACAGAAATATTAAGTGACAAAGCCAGAACTGAAATACAAGCAGTCTAGCTCCTGAATCTATACTCAAACCAAGCTCTACTGCTTCTCTACAGAATGGCTTAAATGCAGCCTAGGGCTCTTCCACGACACTAGGGTTCAGAGTTCCAACCTGAGAAACTAATTCTCCCTACCTCCCTTTCTCCAATGCCACCATCGCCCACTATCGCAAATAAACTGCAAACTTGTGACTCCAAAAGTTCCTCCTGCCTGTCTACAATCTTAAGTAATCTGACTTCTGTATCCAAAATAGGTACCCTCTAAGAAACCGAAAGATGCAGTAGTCAGTAGTCAGAAAAGAACTTGTGTTGCTCGCTGCTGTTTTAATGGGAATATCTGAAATGCCAATTGCCTATGAGCGCTTTTTCTGAGAAGGGCAAACACCTACCGTATTTTCATGATGCCTAAAGTGATGAAACGGAGCTAAAAACAGGGACGGCCCTCTTTTTTATCCAGCTGTCTCTAACTTATTCGAGAAGGGAGATTCTCAGTTTATGCATCTGAATGTAGATGAGAAATGGGTGGAGGGAAAAATGGGGGTAGCGAGTATTACTCCAACTCTCCAAACTAAGGAGGCTCAGACTTCAGACCCTATGTGTTAGAAGTTAAACCCAGCATTACACACCACTGCTGCCCTGGCCGGCTTCAGTGCCCCTCCAGGCTGCAACGGGGTGGTTACGTGGCGCTTGGAGGCATTTCCTCCAGCCTGAAGAGGTGGCGGCTTTCCCGGCTGGTGGAAGCCCCTCGCGCAGGGCACTGCGACAGGGGGAGTCCCGGGGCGGCGGGAAGTGGGACGTGATAGCTTCCCGGGGATACCAAAGGGGGCAACTTCTGGGACTGCTTGCGCGGAGCCGCTGGGGGACCACTCCTGCTCGCCTCCCCTACCCCTCAGGCCCAACCCCGCCAAACCCGCCTCCCGGCCTCGAGGGTCTGCAGCAAGCCGGAGACGCGACCGGACTCCTGAAGCAAAGAGCTCCCGAGGGCAGACACGACCCTCTGTGGGCTACTCACCAGGTTGAGGGGTCCTTCCATTACTTCCATAGACGCCGGGGTAAGCGGCGGCCTGAGGAAGGGGAGCGACGGTGCCGGGGCACATGGAGGGAAACAGTAGTAGAGGGGGCGACGCAGCGGCGGCGACAGCTGCCCCTCTCCGCGCCCCGGGAACCAGCAGTGGGCGCAGAGGGAGCAACAACCGCGCCACTTCCTCCTCCGGTGGCGCGCCGCGGGCCCGCCCCCTGCGCCGCAGGCACGCACGCGTCATGGCGTCACACGTGGCTGGTTCAAGGTGGGAGTGAGGACCGGGGAGTGGGTGGGGCTCAGTGAAGGCGGGGCACGGACGGGCGTACACTTGCTCCTGGGCTGTCTTTCCTCTCGCGAGAGGCGTGTCTTCAGCTTCTTGAAGTCTTCTCTGACATCACGTGGGGATGGACAGCCTTGTTGAAATTTAAGTAAGATGGCTGACTAATGTTCTTGGCCTCACCCATTTTCTGCCAGCGTGACTTTTCCCAAAATCCCTCTGCTCTGCTCCACCTTTTCTTGCTCTCCCGTTCCTACCTTTATTCTTGCATCTGATTTTTTTCAAACAAAAAAACATCAGATTTGAGCAATGCTAACCCATGCGCTGGACTAGACCTCCCCCTGGAGGGAGACAAACGAATGATAAAGGGCTCTGCCCTCCAGATGATAGCAAACTAATTAGGAAAGTGATACGGGTTACAAATAGCCAAATAGAATACTTGATTAAGCTAACAATTATATGCTAAACCACTCTGCTAGGTTCTTTCCGTCAAGGAATTCACTGACAAAAAATAATTGTGATTTATGTTGTAAAGGGAACAGATAGGAGCTGGGATAGAGGCACCATGAATTGGACGGCTTCAAGGAAATGAATTTGTTCAAAAGCCATGTGATCTTGAAAGAGGATCCCAAGCTTCAGGTGAGGCCCCAGCTGGACTAGACCTCCAGGTCTACACCTTGATTCATACTTGTGAGATCCTGGGCAGAGGACTCACTGAAGCCATGCCCAGACTCCCGACCCATGGAAATTGTGAGATAATGAGTGTGTGTTGTTTTAAGCCACACATTTGTTAAAAGGCAAAAAGAACAACAAACTATTACAGACCCCTTGGAGGTGGTAGATAAACTGTAAACGTGGGTGGTAAATCCATGTCACTGCCCTAGTGAATTTCCAGTGGTTGGCTGTGTAGGGGACCAGTTTAATAAACTTCAGTGACAGCTGGACAAGGAAGGAGGAGAGTATGATGTATTCAAGCACTCAACTGTGTTTGAAGGAAACTTCGGTCAGATCAGTAAAAGAGAGGACATGCTCGATATACACAACCATATGCAAATGGTGATGTGGACATTGCATCCACCAGCCCTAGTTTCTGCCACTTGCTGTCACCCTGTTGGCCCGCCTAGCCACAGGCTATGAAGAGCATGCTGGACATGGCCACGTCATCAAAGGAAAAGGGCAGAGGCCTACAAAGACTTTAGAGCTATCCAAGCTGATTCCTTTGAAAGTTGGGAAACAGCAGCTTCACCAGAAGCTTGCCACTGGCTGTTTTTACTACTTGCAGGTTTGTATCCCTTCAGACACATGGACGACTTCTTTGCCTTTGGGAAAAGCCCATTTATCTCCTGAGACCATCAGTGGGGGGTCATAGAAATCCCCAGGCCGTAATAGCTGGGAACACAGTGGACATTCCTACTACTGAGTCAGAGATGAGAATTCAGCAGTAGGTCTCTGCTGCAACTCAGCAAGATGGAGCCAGAGGCCTTTGGGAGAACATTTATTTTATTTTATTTTATTTTTTAGGATTTTATTTATTTGAGAGAAAGAGAGAGAGAGAGAGAGAGCATGAGCAGGAGGGAGGGACAGAGGGAGAGGGAGAGGGAGAAGCAAACTTCCCACAGAGCAGGGAGCCCAACCCAGGACCCTGAGATCCCAACCTGAGCCAAAGGCAGACACTTAACCAACTGAGCCACCCAGGTGCCCCTGGAAGAACATTTAAAAGCTGCAAAGCTTTTTGTGCTTTCTGTGGCTCACCTGGAAAATGCATTTCATGTTAAAGAATCCATTCCTAACTGGGCCACCACTGATGGACTTGGCACACAGGAGAGGTTCCTTTGTTTCTCTAGAATTTACCACAAGGCATTCAGACATTCCTTGTATATTAGCTGCTCTAATCTCATACCCATCTATAGCATCATGATGGTCCAATCTCTTCTTGAATGCTCACTACACCAATCAAAGAGTGATCTGTTGTGATCTATTATTAATGATTAGAGAATTCTTCCTTTATTTGAAATGTAATCTGTCTTCCTGTGACTGCCATGCCCTAAGTTTGTATAAATCACTGTAACACCTATGTGTGAACACATGCACAATCTGTTCCCTGCTATCAAAATGTAGTGTGCATACCCTTGACTTAGCAATTCCTACAGAAATACTAGCATAAATATAGAAAATAAAGGTATGTGAGGAAGTTCACTGGGGCTTTGTAATAATGCTTTCCCTAGTTCTGGAATGCTCAAGTGAATCTAGAAGGACCATTTGGCAGAGACGTTGTAGAAGACATTGCTGCATCAAGTGGGAGCTTGAATTGATGACCTCAAAAGTTTGTCTAGTTATAGTCCTTTGGTGTACTCAGTTACAGGAAGAGAGGAGAGCAGGCCCTTCTGGTCTCCTGCTCCATCTTCTCTACCTTTGCTGTTCTCTCCACTCTATAGGAGTTCCGTGGAGAAGGGGATCAGGATAAGGCCAGTATCAGGAAGCTTCACATGGTCCTTGAGGTGTCTGGGAGCCCCTTTGATTATGCTGTGGAAAAGGGAGTCCAATATGCCTCTCACACCTGCTGTTTATAGACTTCCCAGTGAATCCATCCAAAGCACAGCCTCTTCTGTAGTCATGAAACCTATGGGCCCTGCCAAAGGGTCAAGAACAGGGGTCGCAGCAGGGGCAGCAACAACAGTGCTGCGTGCAAGGCAGCAACCAGGTCTGCAGGCCCAAGATGGATCAACACAGCAGTATCAGGAGCAGCCAGCCCTAAGGGCCCAGGAGGATGAGGAGCCAGCACAGTTACGGCAGAACCATGTGAGTGGTTCCGGCAGGTGCTTTACACACGTCCTTGAAAGGTACTTTCAGACCTGATGCACAAAGAATTACAACAAGGTGGGGGGATTGTTTTGTATCCAAGCAGGGTGGCAGGTATGGGGGTGCTTCCAGCTGTGATTTTCGCTATTTTACCATGTCTGAGATCGGTGATCTTATCGTCATGACGCCAGGTGGCAGTTGTGATGAAGTCGCATTGCCTTAGGAAAAAACCTCTAACCAAGTTTCTTTCACTTATGTTTACCTTTTTATGTATGATATGGGGCAAAAATACATCTAAGTCTGAAGGACCAGCCTCTTTCACTACATATAAAATAAAAATTTAAGTGATGAAAACAATGGCTGCATTTCAGAGAAAACCAGTTTAAGGTGGCATAGTTGGCATGTAAATGGATAATAACCCTCTTTCCTGTACTCACTCTGTATGAGGACTCATCTTCCTGCTTCATCGATCCTTGCCTTGAAAGGAACTGCCAAATCCTTCCCTTTTCCAAATTCATCATGAACAAAAAGTAACACTGCCTTTAACTGTAGGGGCGCCTGGGTGGCTCAGTCAGTTAAGCGGCTAACTCTTGGTTTCAGTTGAGGTCATGGTCTCGGGGTCTTGGAATCAAGCCCCAGGTCAGGCTCCATGCTCAGCAGCAAGTCTGATCCAGGATTCTCACTCTCTCTCTCTCTCTCTCTCTCTCTCTGCACCTCCTCCCACTCTCTCACACACAAATAAATAAATAAATCTTTAAAAGGGCATCTAGGTGGCTCAGTCAGTTAAAGTGTCTGCCTTCGGCTCAGGTCATGATCTCTGGATCCTGGACTCGAGCCCCATGTCGGGCTCCCTGCTCAATGGGGCTCTGCTTCTCCCTCCCCTTGCTTGTGCTCTCTCTCTCTCTCTCTCTCTCTCTCGTGCGCGCGCACGCTCACTCTCAAATAAATAAAATCTTTTAAAAAAGTAAAAATAAAATTAAAAAAGGACTTCCTTTACCTTTAAATGGAGACTATAGTTTTGTTTTTTGTGTTTTTTTTGTTTTTTTTTTAAGATTTTATTTATTTATTTGACAGAGAGAGAGCACAAGTAGACAGAGCGGCAGGCAGAGGGAGAGGGAGAAGCAGGCTTCCCACTGAGCAGGGAGCCCGACGTGGGACTCTATCCCAGGACCCTGGGATCATGACCTGAGCCAAAGGCAGACGCTTAACCGACTGAGCCACACAGGTATCCCTAGTTTTGTTTGTTTTTAAGACCGAGCATGTTGTTGAACAGAGGTAAACACTATCTCGCTTCAAGTTGAGTCCAGTGCTTCATGAAGATTTGAATTTCTTTTTTTTCTACAACTTTTCTATCCCCATTTCTCAATAGCAGTGGTTTAACTTTGTGTAACACTTTGCAGGATTCCAAGTACTTACATGTAAGCTTGCTCATTTAATTCCAACAGGCTCAAATTAGTGACTTGCCCAATGTCATAAAACTGGTAAATAGCTGAACTAGGTCTGAAATCTAGGTCTGTCTGGCCATAAGCCCAGTACTTTTTCCACTACAAGTAGCTAAATATCTACTGGAGTGACATCGAATGTTGGTAATAACAAAAATAGACTGTTAGGGTAACCCACTGTAATTACATAGGTTATTTTGGGTTTTCCTAAATTCACAGTCCTGAGTACCAAGAGATTCAAGCTAAAAAGGGAGTTGCTATTGTTAGTGACTCTATTCTCCTCTGGGGTATTTGCCAAGAACTATTCACAAACCAGACTGGGCAGGAACAGGCCATGTGAGGGAGGGGGAGGGTAGCAGTGAGGTCACAGGCTCTAACTCCTTGGACTCTCAGCCAGGCTGTCCAGTTGCTTCAGCATGAGCCAGGATGAAGAGAGCCAAGTTAGGCAGGAGTCAGGCATTCTATTCAACAAAGTTCAACAGAGGGGAGGCCAAGGAAAGTAGAATTTCAGGGCAGGTTTCTTATCCAGTAAGCTGATACCTGGGAAAAGTCAGTCAAATAAAGGCAGAAAGGCAATGATTCAACCAACTTTGTATCACGTTAGTGTTTGTCAAACAAGGGAGCAGAAGAGAACTCTCCAAAATCCCAAAATGTCCTTGGACCATGTATCTGCTGTTGTATCAGCAGGGCTGCTTCGTTTCCATCTAGAAAAAATAACTTCCCTGTTTATTCGTGGTATCTGGCATGAGGGAAACCCTTTATATATATATGTGTGTGTGTGTGTGTATGTGTGTATATATATATTTATTTACCTGAGATGTTAGAAGATAATAGGGTTTGGTTACTCTTAAATAAATATAGA